>NW_027526335.1:122247649-122552649 GCF_048455015.1 Haemaphysalis longicornis | reverse complement strand
CGACGACTTGAATTCCCAACTCCTTGAAGGATTCCAGGTTTTTGATTTCCACTTTTCTTGAGATACAAAGAGAAGTTCTTGTGGTCAACTCAGCCATATCGCGATCAAAAACGCATTTGAGGCACCCAACAACTTCTGGTACACTAAAAAAAATCGCACCATACCGCGCAAGGCGACAGTAAGGGTTATCTCGAAATAATACCCCGCTGTAGCGTGGTCATCTTTCCGAAAAGGCAGCCGTCAGTTTTCCATCTGAGCCATCGAAAGGGGTTTTAAGACAGTTCACGGGGAGCAATGCGCGGCGCTTACAGCTCATATCGCTTGTTTTCGAAAAAAGGCGATTGCAGTGGGAAACCGACGCGAGTTTAATGGCGACATCGACAGCGAAGGGAATAATGGCAGCTGGAAAGTAACTGCGCCTCCCAAAACCCCCCCTCCCCCCCCCGTGTGCGTCTTACGCAGTTTTCTGGCTAGTCAAGGAGCGCTTTCCATGATCGCTTTTCTCTTCAGATTCCGCAATGGCCGCAGCTACCCGGACGCATTGTTACTGCAGATTTCCGATACTACGCACGAAAGAAAACAAATGACATAAAAATATACATCTAAAGAATTACTGATGCTGCTGATGTCGCGGCCTGGGAGAGATGTAATGGTGAAAGCTTATGGGGCCCCATATCATACGAAACTTCGGTGGAATATAGTATTAATGAAAAGATAGGTACTCCTTTGGTGTGAATGCTATTCAGATCCGTTTACTCCGTTATTTTGCTCAGCCCAATTTATACAGCAGGTGCATAATAACTGCGCCCTGAATTCAACCCGTTGACTTGCGAGTGCGGCGTAGAGAACAGAATCACTAGATACTGCTGCAGGTAAGCGCAAAAAGATAAGGCTCTTGAATAGGTGAATTTTCTGGCAACCAACACTAGCGTGAATTGGCCGCAAAAATCCAGACTAATCAGAACCCCAGTTTATGTACACCAGTGATAAAGCGAAATTCGTCTTCAAACGGGTGCTTGATGCTCCAAACCTACGTCGAAGGATTAGTCGCGACGTTGTTTAGGACTACAAATTTATTTATACCGTCTCGGGATCTTCAGGCTGCCCCCAAAATATTGCCACGCGAGCCTGTTCGCTGTTGGCCTCTATCGGAAAAACTGCGATCTCATCCTGTTACAGAAGATCCATGACAACGGGCTCAGTCGCAAGATTCATCCTTTGAGACCCTAAGGTGATCATGTAAAAATGTAATACAGCAGCGTTACTCCTGTCTCCAATATAGCTAAAGCCAATGACTCTTTAAAAGCACACTGGGAATGAATATCGTTTTTACTTAGGTAGAAGCACTGGTAAATTATGGCAGTAATATTGCAGCTCAGGTCCATAAGCGTGGTATCTATTCATTTCACAAACAGGGAAAGACTAAATAGGGCACCTATACCGCAAGTTTTTCCGGAAGAAGTATGCGCCCATGCACTACGTACAGATGATTAACCAGAGAAATACTGACGTACGGCTGATGTTTACCAATGGTCAAGCCATTTTAAATTAGCGCACGAAGGGTGTTTGCCATTGCCACATTGACGCAGCTCCGCCCGTACTTCACCGCCCGGCATTCCGTTGTCGCTTTACGCAGTAGCCTGGTGCGCGCGCGCTCTGCTCCAGGAGCGACTTTATTTCGTCCTGTCCGATGCGCTTCCACTTTCAATTGTCGGTAGATGCGGGAGTGTAGCTAAGCCATCTATGTTCCCGTTAACCCACCTCTCTTTTTAGTTCTGACACTCAAACCCGTTTTTTTTTATTTTGCCGATATGCATGAATTTGTGCCGCAAGTTTCAGCGTACCGCCGGATTTTTATCAGGCATTGCATTACAAAACTTGACTTTAATAGACAAAATCGGCTTTCGGAGAGTAGCTGTTTACTGGGGTAAATTGTGTTTAATCGAACAGTCATTAAGTTTCCAAAAATAAGCGCTAGAAAAGGGCGAAGATTGGACAAAGTCGCGCAATGCTTGAACATTAGGCAGGGCCACTGAATTTCTTTCTACGTGAGCATTGAAGGACACAGCACCACGCATTTGTACAAGCTTGAAATTGCTTGTTTAAATGTTCCGTCGTCGCTTTGCACTGTGCTAGTAGGAGTCATGGTAATATGGATCAATTTCGTCGCGTTCCCCATGCCAAGCCTTACATACGCAATAGCACTTGACGACAGCTGGGGCGCAGCGGCTGCGCGCACGAGCACAAAGCATGCCCGGCATTCCTGGTGTCGCATCGAGGTTCCGTGTAGCAGGTGTTGCGGCAGCTGTGGCGATGTTGGTTGCTAGGCAACGCGAGCGAGGCGCCCGTCGGAGTTTCCGCCAGTTCGTTTGTTTCTACAGCCACTGCGTGAGCCTGGAACGCTCGGCAGTAACCGCGAAGCACGCGTTCACGAGCGCTCGGCATTTTTTTCCCTATTTTTAACGCATTATGCGCCATACAATACGGACAGCTGCAACAGCTTCGCTGTAAAAAACAAATATGCGTTCGCTACTCGTAATGGCTCACTTACCATCTGCAGTCTTCCAGTGCAGCACGTACTGCGTGATGGCTGAATTTCGCGTGAAAGGAGGAGTCCACGTCACCCTGGCTGTGCGGCTGCCAACTTCACGCACTTCGACGTCACTCGGCGGATCTGGCACGTCTGCACTGTTGAAAGAAAATGGAAGGAAGTGCATAGAAATCAGAAATATGTAGAAAGAAAAAAAGTAAGAGGACACAAGCTCGCAATTGTGAATTGCTGTCTTCACTGCAGAATTTCTTCTTTTTACCTTCGGAGAGATAAAAAAAAAAGAGGCTGGTTATGAAACGCAGTTTTGTACTTTTTTCCATCCTGTTTTGTTTGTGTGCTTGCGCTACTCTCTGATCATTCGTGGAGCTGGAAGAAAATAAAGGTTTATGATGTGACCACTTACGTAAGCTAAAGAGCGTTAATTAAGAGCGAATAGGCTCATTTTCTGCGGGTCTAATTTCAAGAGATGCACTCTGTGGCGAGCTATAGTAGTACATTTCCGGGCGTCATGAGAATTTTCCTCAACGATTTAAACTCCATCGTTTAGCGCCTTCAGATAGGTTTGGCCACCCCTCCACCAGCCATGAGCACCAAGAGGACTGACCTGAGTAGACGCCCCGTTCATTTACAGAACCCGGGGCAGATACAATGAATGCAGTAGCCAGCGGTAAGCACACAACCGCGCCTCTACAAGAAGGGAGACGTAGCCACTAGTGGACGTCCCTCAGACAGGTGCGTTATCTTATAAAAATGCGTGTCCTGCTTATTAGTCATTTAAATAAACAGTATAGTATTTCATTTATGCGCGCTCTGAACCATACGCCGTTTGCGCTCAAATTTGAGTGTCCCTTGTTCAGTGCTCTTTCTTTTTTCATTGTACTATTGTTGCCTTTCCTATATTCTGGGGTTGCGCTTTCAGTGTTCACGCTACAAGGGTTTTCTGCCAATAGACCCAAAAAAACCTGGGATCTGATTCATAGAGAGCTTCGCCAAACAAACAGATTTTAAAGAGAGTGATTGCACCACAACGAAAATTATCACGTTATGAGAACAGTGTGTTTAGGTGGAACTTCTATAAGCCAGAACCGCGACGTTAATCTCGACGACCAGTACACCCAACAAAAACAATCTTAAGTTGTCGCCTTTAACTCGCATGGACTTGAAAGTGAATAGTAGAGACTGCATTTCTCCCCCTGCCTATCGGCTTTTCGAAGGAAGAAAATGACGTCCCCTAGCACTTCGGCCGCACTAATTTTAAAATCACGCAGGAGTAGTAAGAGCCCAAGTGGAACGCGGGGTATGCTTTGACTGGAACTGTTCCTCAGCACTTCTTCTATGAAAGTTCCAGTTCGAAAGTACGCAGCGTTGTGTGAACTATAAGCGAGAGACAATACAGTTACAGACTCCTGTAAGAAACCTATGAACCAC
Organism: Haemaphysalis longicornis; assembly: GCF_048455015.1. NCBI lineage: Eukaryota > Metazoa > Arthropoda > Arachnida > Ixodida > Ixodidae > Haemaphysalis > Haemaphysalis longicornis. The sequence continues at coordinate 122,548,670 of NW_027526335.1, read as the reverse complement.
GAATTAAATCAATGGTGACAATTATGCTTGTTCACGAGTCTCAAAAATATGAATTGCATCGACATCTTGGTGTAGAAGCATATGTATACGGCAAGTTTATTAACCGACTGGGCATGCCGATTCATGCGAATGGGCGGTACATTTTACATGGGCTGCTCAACGACGGCAGGTGTAATGACTAGAGGCCGAATTAGTACGCTTCAGAAAAGCGCAATTTAGGCTCTAAACGTAGGCATGCAAAATAACTTTTTAGGCCTCCAACGTCGTAGATATCGTCACATAAATTTCTAGATAAATGCAAAAAAAAATAAAACTCGGATGAAGACTTGCCTAACGGAGTCTGCTACAGGAAAACCAAAAATGTCATTTTTTATGATGTTACAAAGGCGCCAACAGTTGAGCACAGCCATTCAATTGTCCCATAAAACTCCTGGGCTAATGGCACTCTATTCGCTTTATTCAACAAGGACATTGCTCCCATTTATGTTCAATAGCCACTGGCGCTTGGTCAAGCGTCGCACGTGTTGAAACAGGCATCACAAAGAATACTTGAAAGCTGGGAATGCCGATTAAAAAAAGAGCTACTTTGTCTGCCTGACGCAATTTATTTTCGGCACAAATCATGCGGAAAATAAATACAAAAGAGAGGACGATTTATCAACATGTTATAATGCTTTCAAATTAGGAATATTAGGTACAATTCTGTCAATTTTCTTATATACATTGATGGTATCCAGATTCTTCATGCTGTACGTCCCAACACTGCCACATCCGGTATCAAAAATTTGAAGAGCATTTTTAAAAAGGTGTTTAGCAACAGAACAGATTTTTGATACGCGAGCGTATTGTAGAGCCCGTCGGCGTCAACTTTAAGGCGTAAGGAAACCCATCTGCGCAGTCATCTTTCGCCGTTGGTTCTTCAATCTAGGAACGATCTGATAACAGCGACGTGTTCGACGGTCAACCGGTACAATGAACATAAAGCTTGCTTTGAGTATGCTTCTTGAGAAGAGGATGTAGCAGCACACGTCTGCAGAAATCTGTTTGGGGATCACGTGAAACTAAGAATCACTGTGAAACTTGTGGAAACAATAGCAACTACAACCATCTCCTGAATTTCGGATTCAAAATTGCGTCTCCCGTCAATGAGAATTAGCGTTCGATGCCACTGCTGCAAGCAGTTGTTTTCCAGGAACTGGTGGAACTAGGAGACAAGACAGAACCTCATACAGTTTAGAACCGCCACTTCTGACCCGTAATCCGTAATATCAATTAGGATCCCAAACTGCACGCTAAAGCGGAGCTTGAGGCTAAATAGTGTTCATCTAGGCACGGATTTTGAGAAGAGGAATTTATAAGAATAGGAAGAAATGCCTACTAATGGCTAAGGGGCATTATTAGGCACTATCAAGGCCCAATAAAACAAGCTCCAACCATCTACATCGACTTGATACACCAAAGTGCACAAGGAGCGCAAGGAAAATAATAGGCATTTGCCTAAAATCTGGTCTCTAGTAATGACACCTAGTGCTGTGTTGTTGGATTGATCGTCAGCGTAAGCATTGAGATGTTGGTCACTTTTATTGTTGATATAGGATGAGGATGGTTAAGAAAACACTGAGGACCAAACATAAATTACTTTAGATAGATGAATAAGCTCTCCTTCAAGTATATAGCATTCTCGCGTGCAGCAACTCTAAATTAAGGTAGAAAACAAGGAAAACGCAAGTACAGGTGTCTCCGTTGACACTACTGCCCCAAAGGCACACGTAGTTGAAATTCAAGTGACTAGGGCTTCAGGCACCGGAATTTGGATGACAACATAAACCGACATTTTATGTAAAAACCTTTCTTAGCATTGACAAAGAGAAGAACCTAAAAAGAGCCAAATGTGACTCCTGAAGCATAGACTCTTTACCACGGCAGTCAATACGGTGGTATGGGCTTCGGTTCCCTGCCTCATTTTTCGCCAGACAATCATGTAACTCTTACGGAGCGTTGTACATATATAATACATTGTGGATGCAGTGCATGCTACTATTGGAAAAAAATCCACTCGTCAGCAATATTTCTTTATATTTTAAGTGTTTATTGTTGGTAAACTAATAGCTATGGACCCACAAGCGTGTAAAATTCACTGTTGTATTGATAATTTGGAAATCATGAGTGCTATGTGCATTGTGTAGCATACACGTTGCAGGTCCGGTCTGATTAATTGTGTGTGAAAGTGTTAATCAAGAAGCCCTTACCCCCGAAATGGCTTGTTTTCTGCGAACATTACAAACGCAGACATTACTCACGTAAACGTAAATAGTCTGAAATGTTGCCAGAAACCTTTCCGGCTCAAGGTTAACGGGGCTATCGGTTTGTCATACTCGCAAGCACACTCCTTTTTTATGTAAAATTATTCTTCAGTCGCTGTCAGTTACGCATAAACCAAAAAAGAATCCATAGAAAAACGTTTTTTTTATTTAGACCGAAAAATGACATGTCAGGTTGAGAGGGCGGCGAAGGCAAATATATTGGGGATAAAACCAGTGGGGCAGTTTTTATCCGGCTGTAACAATACCACTATACGCCCTGCTTTCTCACTTTTGTCCTCTATGCACGCGGCCCGTTAAAAAAAACGCGTGCTTTCGTCATCAAAATAACGTGATGGGTATAATGAAGAGAAATGCACTTCCAACTTCGCATATTCAGAGCAATACGTCGGTATTTAGGCACGAAATAAATGCTGAAAAAGACATGGAAGGGCCGGGTGTGCGGCTAAGAAGGAGGCCCGAACAAAACCTGGAGGCTAGCACACATGAAAAGGGTTGGAACCCCCTTTTATAAGGCACAGTAATGGTGACAAATACAGAGGCAAACAACAGTATCTTCAATTTCCCTCCAATGCAGTGGATTCTGGTGACACTCTGTTCTCGCACACGCGAGAGAAAGCCAGGATCAAAATGCTGCACTGCCCGTTCGTGCGCGAATACTGCATCGATGCAAACGACGACGGCAACGAGAAAAGTGATGTCAATTTTCTCCGGTGCGGAAACGGTGCAAAATCGTCAACGCTCGCCGTGTGAGCTTCCGCGTTTGTCTGAGACAAAATACCTTGCTGTTTATTTGTTCATCACGACAGTCAGCGTTGAGAAAATGCACACCACTAAAAGACAGAAAGCACACGGCCGCAAAAGGAAGATCTACTGATTTCGAGAAGAAATTTGTTCCAAGATGCCGCATGCTGTTGTGGTAAGTTAAGCACAAGGACAACTGTCGCAAAGCTTTTGACGACCTCATTGATTATGCGTACATTGATGGCGTGAGTGCCCGTAGCGCTCACCGTTGTCTTTACATAAACAGCACTTGTGTTGCTTTCGGGTTCTCTCATTGAGATTTTTTCTTCGACACACTTGCATTGTCCTGTACCAGAATCAGAGGGAAATCAGAAATGTTTTTTTTTATTTTCCTCAGAAGAAAAATGGACCTCAGGCAAAAAGCTGCTCTTTGAGCAGTTGGATGAAGCCTGAAGCCCTATACGCACAAGGTGGCAGCGGCAGAACAACAACGTACGGTTCAGTCGCAAAAAAAAAATATGAACGGACATAGAAAAGAAAAGAAAAGGACAAAGTTGTTAACAAAACAGGTGAAATAAAAAAGGAAAGAAAATTCGTAGGTATAAACCTAAATATAAAGATACACTACACTCAAATAATATGAACACACGTACACAAGCAAGAATTCGTAGAACAACGGCGACGACATATACGCCGGCATATAAATGTAAACACGCGTATGACATGTACACCCGCCCAATTTTTTACTAATATCACGGGAGCGTCGACCGTACGGTCGATCAGCGCCGCGGGATGAGTGATACGGCAAACTCGGCGAGAGTAGCCGCATGCGCACTAAGCAAAGGCCGCTGCTGTCGTCGTCTGCTAGGCTGTTTCATAAGCAGAGGACCGCCCTCAATTTTTGTTATTCGCTTATCACACTGCTATAGCCATACTCGAAATATTTCTTCAAGACCAGTTTCATGGCGCCAGCAGAAAACAGCAATCAGCGTTGCCGAACGAACCTTGAGCTGAACGAACCTTCCGTTCGGCAACCTGATAACTATTTTCAGTTGGCGCCATGAAATTGGTCTTGAGGAAAGATTTCGAGTATGGCTAAAGCGGTGTGATAAGCGAATAACAAAAATTGGGGGCGGTCCTCTGCTCTTGGAACAGCCTAGCAGGCGACGACAGCAGCGGCCTTTGCTTAGTGCGCATGCGGCTACTCTCGCCGAGTTTGCCGTATCACTCCATCATGAATCAAAATTTCGAGTATGACAGGCAGTGTGATAAGCGAATAACAAAAATCGGGGGTGGCCCTCTACTCCTGGAACAGCCTAGCAGATGGCGGCAGCAGCGGCCTTTGCTTAGTGCGCATGCGGCTACTCTCGCCGAGTTTGCCGTATCACTCCATCATGAATCAAAATTTCGAGTATGACAGGCAGTCTGATAAGCGAATAACAAAAATTGGGGGCGGTCCTCTGCTCTTGGAACAGCCTAGCAGGCGACGACAGCAGCGGCCTTTGCTTAGTGCGCATGCGGCTACTCTCGCCGAGTTTGCCGTATCACTCATCCCGCGGCGCTGATCGACCGAACTGTCGACGCTCCCGTGATATTGGTAAAAAACTGGGCGGGTGTACACCCGTTCAAAGTTTTGTCAATATTACGGGAGAGTATACCGTTCGGTCGACAAGCGCCGTATGATGGACTGACACCGCAAATACGACGAGGGTATCCGCATGCGCAATACGCACTGGCTGCCATGGCCGTCGTCTGCTAGGCTGTTCCAAGAGCTGAGCTAAGTGCACGCCCAAATCGTTTCCTTCGCATATCAGACTTCTTTGCATAATGCACATCTGTGTTCAGGAGAAGGATTTTTGCACCACTACTTCATAAATCGCTAAAAAGCGCACATTTAGAGATTTGCTCGTCAAACGCTTAGGCTGCTGCTACTAGACTTCTTCAACTTGCATATTCGCACCATTAGCAAGCAGTGTGACGAGCGAAGAAAACAATCGGGGCAGCTTTCTGCTGTTCAAGCATGTTCAAGCAGCCCAGCTGACGATGACCGGCATGGCCAGTGTTTAGTGCGCGTGCGGCTATTCTCGTCAAGTTTGCCGTGTCACTCTGTTATGCTGCGCGGATCAACAGAGCCATCGCCGCTCCCGTGATATTGAAAATTAATTGGGCGGATGTACATAGACCTCCAGTGCACGCATGCATGCTTGCAGGGGAGATGTCAGTTCATCGCAAGTTATTTCGACAAAAAAAAGAAAAAAAGCTTGGTAAGCATTACAGCTAAATTAAAATATAACTGGAAGGACCAAACGTTCACACAACGCTGTGAACAACTCAAAAACAAAAACGTACGCAAATACATATATGGAACTCAAACGAAAATCCGACCGGTTTTTTTTTTATAATAAAAGTAAAACAATGTAGCACGCCGAGTGGGAATTCTCGCTATCTTCTACCCTTAAGAAATTCTGCTTATAGAGTGTTTAATTAAATGCAGTTTATTTGGTTTTGGAACCATCAACTAATATATTTACATTACATGTTTTAACATTTGAAGCATTTTTTCGAGATGACCTAAATCCACAAACCGAAAATAAGCCAGAGAAAACTAAAGTTTCAAGACAAACTCACCTACTGTGACTTAAAAAAGAGGTGGCAAGAAAACAGGTGAGATAACGTCCTAGAAACGGGTACGCAGACTATAGTTTATAGCGAAAATGCGCCAGACCCTGCTGTTTCCCGGTTCAAAACGAGGAAAATCAATGAGCCGAGCCCAGTGGGAATTTGCCTTTGGCTTGAATGTTCGGACGTCTCGTGGATGTTTTCAGAAGTTTCTTTTTTTTTTTTTGCTTGTAGGAGTGGCCTTATCATGAATTGAGACGGAAATTAGGCTATCGGTGAATCATTTATCCCGAGACGTCAACGACGAAGTGACGGAAGAAGACGTGAACGAAATAAAACTGAGAGTTTTTAAACAATCATTTTATGTCGTCAACCCCATGCCTATACAGCAACTGTGGTTATATTTTTTTAACCTATTTTACCATTTAGCACGTATTTACCATTTAGCAGCCTCTTACATGCCCTGGCAAATCCCCCCCCCCCCTTTCTCTGAGAGTACGAACCACCACGTTATTGTGAAGAAGCAAGTAATGAGCAGCCTCCGTGCGACACGTTTCAGAAATTAGTGGCAAGGCAATGAAGACCTTTTGTAGCTGATGAGCGTTTTCAGGCGTGCACAAGAAAATAATCCCACGGAAGAATTCCAAAAGATCTGGTAATATTGCCAAGAGGACGCACCTGTTCTTCATGTATAGCTCTGTTCTTGACGACCTGTTGCATGTGTTTAATGCATTTCCCGCCAAAACTCCATCGCACCAATGCTGGAAGTCAACTTGACAGAAAGTTTTCATGAGAGTGCCGCGTACACTTCGGTGTTTTAATTCAATACGAGCCAAATCCAAACATCATCGCAATACTGCTCAAACTCACCACATATTTTTTTTATGACTTGCTGCCATACACTTCCCCTAGCTGAGATGTAGACATATCAGATAATATCTTTGCCAGCGTTTTATTTAGGGTCGGTAACAAACTTCCGCTTTTTTCTCAAATTCACTTTAGGTTGATTTGGCTCATTTTGAAACAAAGCGCCTCAGTATTTTACCGTACTATGTGCAAGTTCTGGGAAGAAGCATCGTATTGCAGGGATTTATTGGCGCGTATAATGTATTCTTGCCATTGATCCCAGATGTCAGAGGCATATTCAATTTTAAGGAAGATAAGAGTGAGGTATGCATGTTTTGTAATGTGTGATGACGTTTTCTTTAGGTTATGTTTTATTACGCGTAGAGTATGATTGGCAGATGCGAGTGCCTGAATAATATGGTTATGCCATGTCATTTATTTATTTATTTATTTATTTATTTATTTATTTATTTATTTATTTATTTATTTATTTATTTATTTATTTATTTATTGAAAATCGCTCCAAAATACCTGTAAGTCCAAAATAGTTTCACAGTAGTATTGTTTAGCAAATAATATGTATTTCAAATTCTAGATAAGGAAGGGATGAATGACAGGTACTTTGTTTTAGAAAGGTTAAGGGCCATTAGCCAATCAGAAGGGTGTAGCCCGAAACAACCTATTCCCGTTTGAACCCGTCCCGCTTGAACTCATTCCCGAAACGCCCTTCCCGTTTGACCGCTTTCTGTTTCAACCCGTTCCCAAAACACCCTTCCCGTTTTAACCCGCTCCCAAAACGCCCGCCGCAAATAGTTCAGATAAGTTTCTGATCTCGCAGTCCGCTTTGAGCCTCCAGAATTGTGCGGGGCAATGTAGTGTAGGTTACTGAGTAATTACTACAACATATTTTACTCATTTCTTGCCTAAATATTTAGCGCAGGGGCAAATTCTATTTTACCTTGACTCTAACTCTACTCAATAGATGGCGCCACCGACATGTTTTCTTTTTAAAGTTCTGCAGGTGATGGCTGCAGTATTCTCACACCAACTACAATTATTGTCAACGCTTCACCGAAAAGTGAAATATTCAAGCTACTTTAAACGAAAGCAAACAGATATGAGCAACACAATTATGCGTGGTTTGTTTTGAGACTAATTCATCAAATGTCGTTACTTTCGCCGTGGCGGCCGGGTTACGCAAACCGCAGATGGTGTGCTGAAGTGTCCTACCGTTTTCAGCGGCAAACGGAAACTAAAGCAATGGGTAACCCGGTAAATGGTGACGCAGACACGGTAACAATATGCTAAAACTCTATATTATTGACGGATAACTACCTAAATGTTTGCTTTTGCTTTTACACGTACTTCGTGCCCGCCTATGTATTATCCGTAAAACGTACACGCAAGAGAATGCAGATTGGGGTGTTCTTAACGCTTGTATGAAAAATGTGTGCGAATAATTTCCTCCAAGCAAAAAATCCAGCTTTAGACTTCAATGGCCATTCTTTTACAGGCATTTACATATAAAGTGACCCTGGGCCACGCATTAAAATAAGATAAGATAAGATAAGATCAGATAATCTTTATTTCTCCAGAAGAAACTGGAAGGTCGTCCCGACTAAAAGCTGCTAAATATAGCTTGACAGTGGCCCGGGAAAAAAAATCACTCCTAACGAAAGCAATTGACAGAGTACATCCGTCGTACGTAGTTCACAATAAGCTGAATTCAAAAAGTTATACAAGAATTATGGTTTCAAAATTCGCAATTCGTACAAATTAACACAAAAAGACAGTTCTATACACAGGAAGACACGAAACAACAGCAATAGCACATAAATACAAAACACCAGCAATGATCGTAACAGTGATGGAAACTACAGGTTTACGAAGTATTGCCGCAACTGTTGGCGGGAAAAGCAATGTGTATGACAATGTTCATTTAGAATGGTGGGAATGTTGAAGTGCAGAGCCTGATATTTCTAATTAGTGCGGAATCACAGCACTACCCATTGTTCTGTGCTGCGCGTGCGTGAATCGGCATCCTTTGCTGTTAGGGATGAGAGTGATATTAAAACGCTTTTTAGAGCGCTTGATGCAGAAAGAAATGCACTTAAAATACGAAACCTGTACAAGTGGCTTACTTTGATAATGTTGTATTTTGGGAAAGCATTTTGTGTTGAAGCCAAATACGGAATATTGGCGATATTTCCAATCATTCTCTTTTGCAACCTCAGAATTTTTATTTCATTTGTTTTATTTGTCGTAGCCCTCACAAGGCTACAATAGTTAACATGCGATGCAAATAATGCGTTGTAAATTTGCAGTTTGACGTGTGCAGGAAGGAAATCCCGGTAAAATGAATCCTACCACTGGCTTGGTCCATAATAGTTACCGCTTTCATAAAATACGTTTTTTCTGAAGTTAGTTAGATATGGTGACTATATTTCACAAGATCTTTTTCCTGCGTAGAAATAAAACCGTAGTCTGTACTACCTCTAATAAATTAATAGTTGCAACTTCATTTTCGGCAAGAGGCCCGGATGCTACAAACTGGCACTGCGACCGCGGAAAGGTTCTATTTTCTAATTCTCGTCCTTTCTTTTTAGATGCGACGCTAACAGGAGCATCTCTTGCCGGCGGCCCTGTCCTGCGTGCGTCCGTCGTCCGCGTCCGCACAGCTGCGTCTCTCCTCCGCTCGCCTCCTCTCCTCTCTCCGATAGCGAACACTCTCTCCCAACATCTGCGCGCGGCGCTGAGCGCGGCTGCGCACTGTGCGCACGTGCAGTACTCTCTCTCTCCGCGGTCTCCTCTCTTTCGGGCGCGCTGCGCATAGAAGCGTAGTGCCGCGCTCCGGCCGGTCTCTCAGTCGACGGTCGTGCGCGCTTGCGCTTGCGCTTGCTCTCTTGCCGTACCCGACGATTGCTTGATGCGACGCCAATTGAACCCCCTTCAGCGTCGCATCACACCAGGGTTCCCGCGAGGGGAGGTGGGCGTAATTTTTTTTGTATGTGTTGCATATAAGTGCATGTGCATTCGTATATGCATCCGTAGGGGCTGGAACTATCCCCGCTGCCACGCAGTACGCATGCGAGCAACACGTTCCAGACAGCTCGACCAACGCAGAAGCAGACGGAAGGGTGTGGTTTCAGCTGTACGTAATTCACCAACGCTGTACGGGGTCGGACGTAACGCAGCAACCTACGTGTTGTTTTTAATTGGCGCCGCGTATAGTAAAACGGACCAGTGCGAAAAGGTTGCAGGTTACAAGGGCGTCTGCATACTTTGGCTCCCCCAGCCGTAACGTTTGTTTACGGGAAATACGTTTGACGTAACTTCAATATAATTTCCAGGTTACCGCGGCCGCAAGTAATTTTTTAACTTACGGTTACGTCCAACGTAACTCAAAACATGAGGTTAAAATACAGTCGGACGTAAGTATAATTTCGAAAATCGCACGCCTCGGTCCGAGTCACCCGAGTCGGAACTGCGTTCGTTATTCTGGGAAGGGGCTAAATGGGAAAGTACGAAATGGGAAGGGCGTTTTGTACCGGGTTGAAGCGGCGCGCAACAAACGAGAAGGTTCAAATGGGAAGGGGTTCAAATGGAAACAGGCAAAATGGGAAAGGGCGACAAGGGAGGGGCGTTTTGCGCCGTGTTGAAATGGGAGGGAAGAAGCGGGAAGGATGAAATGGGAATGGATTCAAATGGGAACCTCCCAATCAGAATACCGTGCGCTTATTGATTCAAGATCAATCTGAAGAACCCGCGGGTCAGCGTCATTTTAAATCACGCTGTCAAACCGGAACCCAACTCAACCAAAAACCGGAACTGAACCGGTATTTTTGCCGGAACTGAACCCGAACCTGAACCGTTATTGTTTGAGCACGCTGAACCCGAACCGGAACTGAACCAAAAAAATAAATAACGGTTACCGGTTCATGCCAAAACGGTTCAACCCTCCGTTGTTGATATTGCACAGTCAATGCAATTCAGGCCATTTTTTTATTTCGCGTACCATCAACTTCATACCCGCTCGCGCACTGTCCCCTCTAGACAATAAACATTATCACACCCTATGTAACAACAGTAGAAATGGAAGAGCACCAATGTAGCAATGGTCTGTTGCTGCTGGAAGCGCCAGCGCAGTGCAATCTGACCAAACAAAATGTCATTCTAAGCATCTTGAAGGGGATATAAAACGACCTTGCCCTTCCTTAGCTGCGACTGCAGTGGCGCAGTCAGGCTGTAGGAGTGCTCCACTGCGCAACAGCGAAAGCCCACACCCGATGTGTGAAACTTTTTGCATTTCATAATTTGTTTAAAAGGTCCGTCACCTCTCATTGTTAATATTTGGCAAGTGTGACCGCAGGAGCTGCTCAGTGGCTAAGCCGCTTCCTGCTGACCACAAGTGACCTCGGTCTCCCTTCCCCGCGACCGTTTTTCTGAAGTAGATGGAAATTGAGAACGTCCGTGTATCGAGATTTACGTGAGCATTTACGTCGAGTTTTGCAGCTAAACGTTAGTGTCCTCACGGTAGCCGTTGTACGCCAATACGCCGTGCAGGTACCCCAACATCCTCTGACGGTTATGATTGATGATCCTGGGAGAAGTGAAAGAAAAAAGAAGCGCTTCCTGAGGCCGTAATCAAAGCTGGGTCCCTTGCGTTATGAAGCCGGCGTCTATCCGATTGCTCCATTTCGACATGATCGAAGCGGTTTGAAGACTCAGACGGCAACCAAAGAATCCGTCACGAGAAAAAGGGCATTGCTCTGCGTGCCGTAAGGCCGTTAATCACGAGACGTTATTCCTAACATCCCATTTTGAGGTTTCGGACGTTCAGCCTAATGTCACGTATTGAGGTTTCACACCTATAACTAAAACGCAATAAAAAAAGTGCTCACTGAACGCCAATAAGCAGGCACCCATTCGCGCCGTACATTTAACACCCGAACATTAGGCCTACGGAGTGTGCACCCGAGAGTTCCAGTGAGTATTCTAGAAAAGTGGTGCGTAGCTCCAGAGTAGCACATGCTCCAGTGTGGGATTTAACAACCAAGGAATCGATCATGAGAAGGCTTCGCGTTCAACCATCGTCGTCGTTAGACGGAGGGGTCCATGCTATTTAATTACACACCACGACATGACAAGGACTACGAACAACCACTGCTTTATATCACGTCCTGCGGATTTTCTTTGTAAAAATACTACTGCCTCTTCGTGTTTAGCCCAAGGAAACGCTACTTCCGGCTTTGGAGGCGCCCGGAATAGAAATAAAGAATACATGAACTGCATTGCGTACAGTTACACCTTGTTATGACAGGCTTTTGTTGGTATTCAACTTTCTCATTTACTAAGTTTCGGCTCGACGCTAGTTGAATACAAGGGGAGGTCATCGCCATTTGTTTTCCAACAGCTCCGGAAGACAGAAGGAAATGAGCCGGTGCGAAGTGGAAGCTCTTGCAGGCGGCACTGCTGCGGCAGGACAAGACCCCTCTGAACACCACCACGATAATAAAGGCACCGTCTCGAAACCACAAGTGGCTGCAAACGCCGTGCGCACACCACTGGCTATGCGCACCTTATTCGGGCCTCCGTTTCATAACCTTTTACGACGTTTGTATAGCTTGGCATCTCGGATAAGCATAGTGACTTCTATGCTATTACCCTGCAAGCCGGCAGTCCTGTCATCTAGGAGGTGTCCACGTGGTACTCAACAGCTAGAAGAACAACAAGGACGAGAAGGAGTACTGGAAGAAGAGAAGGCGTCGTTCGCCTCACCCGTGGCAGAGTCGAAAGGCGGTGGACGCGGGCAAAGATGGGACGCGAAGTTGCGAAAGCTGCCGAGCACTTAGGCAACGAGAACAGCTTTTGTTCTTTCTCGAAAAAAAAAAAGCAGACACGTGTGCTGTTGTCCGTGCGAGCATGCCTGCCATGCTTGCCCTCTCAAGATCCTCCTTTTTTCCCTCTTTCTGTGTGTCGTCGTCTTTTCAGACTGCAGTTGCCATTCGGTTTTTTACCGAGGCAATCTGTTATGAACCTCGATGGCCTTTGTGGCCACCTCTGGAGAGCTGCCATGGTGCAAGAAGTGGAAAAGGCGCAACACGGAAAAGCTTACTTAGGATAATGATTTTTTCCCCTTGTAGTGCGCACGCATGTCGTCTACCTTGGTTGGGGGCTATGGTGGTGTTTATGACCAAACTGGCTTGGTTGCCCCGTCGCAGCCTTACCTATGTGGGGTGATGTCCTAGAATTGCTCTTTGGGAAACACATAGAACAAATTTGTGGCCGTTATTACCCTCCAAAGTGAAATTTCAGGAACATAATAAATCAGTATCGAGCTCTTGCTTTGGTGATTCCTTGAAAAATTAGTTTTTTGACCCAGCAGGTTATTAAATAAGAAAAATACTTCGAAAGGGGCTGTTCAAGCTTATGGTAATTCTCTGAAAAAACCGTGCATTTATGCATATACTGTTACTTTTACATAGGACCGAGAGCGCTTGAAATAGCCTGACGTACTCAGCCATCAGCGCTAGTACCTGCTGTAAGTTGAAACAAGAAATATGCTGCAGTGTAACCACTTCAAAAGTGTTCACGCAAAGGCGAACGGTCAGTTCACATATTGATGTCTAGATAGCGGCCTTACATTTCTTAATATTTTCCAGGTTGCAGGAAGGACACGAAACCAGTGGAACCATTAAATAAGAAGTACTAAATTTGTGGTGCAGAAACTTGGCCCGATCGGTGATGTGACCTGAAGAAAGGTAGAAAATTTTATACGCATGCCCCAGTCAAAAAGTGCCGCATATGGTATAACCCTGGCTGTAGAAACGATGTTTGTAATCTGTAGCGCAACCACAAAGGTGGTTTGTCGTCGATTAAAAGCAATGAAAGACAGAGAGCGCTGTGGCGGGCTGAATGCTTCTTGAGGAAATTATTTTGGGAACTAAGGTGAATTTGAATTTTGATATCTCAAGTAAGTAATTTGGCTACCATAATGGTACCAGTAATGTCTCCTGTTCTTTAGAAATTTTCTGCTACGTGAACTTCGTAAAGCTGTCTGATGCACCTCATGTACGCGAGCTATTTCCAAAAAAAAAAAATATTGAACAAGCCGCGTCGTTAAAGTCAGTTTGCCGCGCTACGAAAAGTGAAATATAATGGTGACATGCGGAAACCAAAAATATTGTGGTGAAGAGAGGAGTCGGAGAGAGAATAGACGAGGTGCCGTGAACAAGAACTGCGAAGGCTCCACGTGTCTTTGAAGCACTAAGATGTTTACATTATAATACTGGGATAAAGCAAAAATCTGCTTTCGGAACGCTTTACCATCGTTAGATATTTCAATTCCATCAGTTTTTATCCGCGAAACATATCTCGGCAACTTAGCAGCGAAGATTGTACAGCTACAAAAAAAAAAAGACTTAAATAATTGCAAGAATGCAGCTGATACCTACTGAGCTTTTTTTTTTTTTTTTTAATTTCAACCCACTGAATTTTATCCAGCTTAGCAGCTTTCATTTGGTTCCTAGCTTGCTCGTGCGAATCTTTCCTGCAATCTGAGAAAAGCACTTTTCAAGCTAAGCTTTTTTTGGCTCGTAGGCTATGTTTGGAAGGGGCTGCTGCTGGTCCTGCTGCCCTTTTACGACCTCGTGCGACGCTTGGCTTTATCTTACACCCCACAACGCTAGCTAGCGTCTGCTTATCTCACCCGTGAGGCCCCGTGATCGACTCACGGGGGGAGAGAGAGGGGCTCTGCACGAGTTAACACCCCTTCCCTCGGACTGCGCTAGGAATCGCTAGGACGAGCGACTTGCGTGTGGGGGAGTGGGGGTGAGGCGGCGACTTGGAAAGCCCCGGTTCGTTCCTGGATCGCGTTATCTGCGCTTGGAGCTGGTGAGGCCTTCGGCGGAGATATTGAAACTTTCAACATTTCTCTTTACATATCATTTTTCTGAAAAATCAGCAACTACACCAAGCACAAGAATACTAAAAAAACGTCACACGTCAGTTCAATTCAACTTATCTATGACTGATGAAGGCTTCTTAGGTCGATTTCCATCTCTACATGGGATCCACCAATTTTTTTTTCTTTCGCGTTCATAACAGTCGTTACTGAGCCAATGAACGCCACGCACAAAAAGACTATTGATACTGATTAAAATTATAAAGCCAGTGTTCAGACTTTTAATTAAAAGTGACATCGCATTGGTCGGACGTTTTATCTTTGTCTCATTTCACTTCAGAGCTGTTTTTGCTGCCGAGGAAGAGAAATAAACCACCAGAATTTGAGGGAAAACTCGGGGATAATGAACATCGCGTGCCGTAGTGGTTGTCTGCGCAGCAATGTAGGGCAAAAGCCAACAGAGCAGCGCCTGCTATTGTGATTGCCAAACGTAAAGCAGTGGAGGCTGCCTCTTTGTTGTTAAAAGAGAATTTTCTTCTTTCTATTACGTGTCTCTTCATTTCGCGCTGAATATATTGTTTCCAATAACCATTTCCCTAATGCTGCGCTAATTGTACACTATTAGTTCCACACGCGCAAAAAACAGAATAAAAGAACTGGCCGAAGAAGAAATGCCTCCATTATTAATTGCACTCTATGTCCCCCGAAGGAGCAGCACCGCGATAGCAAACATTTGCTGAATATACCTATATTCGCCGAAACGAAAGAAAAAAAGAACCGTTGGGCGGAAAGAAAATAAAATTGTCTGCTCCCGACTAAAAAAGCGACAATCAGGGCCCAACTTTGAATCTTTAACAGCTGTTGTGAATACCGGCGTACGTCGCCGTTAAAACTTGTGGAAAATGTGGGAGAAGATTTAAGACACCATAAAACTTTGTAATATGCGCCACAAGACATGGCAAAGAAGGAATGACTTAAAGGGGCACTGGCACAAAAATTTAGCATCTTGTTTTTTTCGTTGCGATAAGTAGCTAGTGACCTACTTATAACCTGTAGAAACCTCATTTGCTTCAGCGTGCGACGGTTGTTTAATTAGAGGGATTTTAAATGCGGCCAGTCGCAGTTTCGGTTTCAGCGAGTGCCGCGAAACGATGGATTTTGTGGATTTTGTGTGAACAAAGCTGACCACGTGACCATCGGAGGGATATCACAGAGCAGAGCCGCCGTAGCACTGTCGAATCCGCATCGACGGCAGTTTCTGCGAATGCCCCCACGTTCTGATCTCGTGAGGCGCTTAATTAAAAAGCGACCGTGGATGTGACGCAGGCGCTGCGAGTGCAAATGCTACCGCGGCTAAAGAACGACGCGCGACGCTCGAGGCGGTGGGTGGCAAGACGCGCGCTGGGAGCAGCCGGCCGGTCTGCCTACAGGTCCGCCTACAGATGTGTTCGGCTCAGCACTGCGGTGGATATTCGAGTGCCGCTCTCGTAAGCGGTGCAAATGACAATTTTTAATGCAACCCGCCATCGCATCATTAACTCCTTTCTCATTTAAGCCACTATGGTCGGGACTTGGGGACAATTTCGTGCAGCGGTAACAAGCTATCACTCGAGCTACCTGCGCCGGCCTGGGCCACTTCGCGGCCGTGGCCGCCGCCTGCACAGCGACCGTGCGGCTAGCTCAGTGGGCTTTTCGTGCCTCCGGCGCGTTTTCGCATCCAATGGTAATAAACAGTAATAGAAACAGAGTGCCTGGAATCGCTGTAGAACTTTGGTCGCGGCCAGCTGCCCGATTAGCTGACGAAATCACGGCGCCTCCGCCGCCAACGATCGGGTCGTTCGTTCTCGAGAGCAGAAGCTCCGCCCTCCGGCCCTCCGATTGGAGCGGCGAGCCGGGCGAGCCCGCGTAAAACGCCGGTAGTGCGGAAGCGGCAAACACAAACTCGTGACGTGTTTGGATGTTGTTTATTTACAATTGCGCGTGGTCCTCTGCTGGCTGCTCGGTTGCGTTTCGCACACTTCAAAATTGATTTTAGATATGTTCTAGCCTGTATTCGCAGCTGATATTTTGCAGATGATGTATATGTGTTCCCACCAATCTATCTCCGACGTTATCTCGCCTTCAAAATTTTGTGTCAGTGCCCCTTTAAGGACCACTCATGCAGAAACTACCGTGCACTTGTTCTATTCACGTGGCACCTCTGAGTGCCTGATGTCCGTATATATAAACACACAAATGGGGAAGTTCAGACGGTGAACATAGAAATGAAACAAAGCGGAGTCATTCGTTTTTTGTACGGATGGCGCATCGGAAAAGAACTTTTCAAGAAGTGAAGGCATGAATCTTTGGTATGCTCCCCATGATTGCACGCAAATCGTATTGGAGTAAAGAAGGCCAAATCAAGTGGTCGCTTGTCTAATCCCATTCTTTTCTGCAGCATAGTACAATTTGGATTCGTTTAAAAATTCTCTTTGTAAAACACAGCAGTGGGACTCTCGTAGTTTCGAAAGCAATAAGGCGGGACTGAAAACTTTGTAGAATCCTCGGGGGCTACGGTTTTTTATCTGTATTTTAGGGATTATGGGAAACGAACGTGTTGTTCTGATTCTCTAATAAGAGCAGCAGCCGCCTCTTAAGGCGGGAACTGTACGAAGCCGCCGCATTTCGGCGAGGGTTATACTTATCGTAAATTATAAGGCGATTATGCGAGCTGTCTTTAGCGTGTTCAAGACACGTCTGCGTCTGTCACGGCGACAATTTCACGGATGTTGATGATGCAAGATAAAAATCGTATCCCGGGAGAGCCGTTTCTCGCGGAATAACAGGCTGCGTAACAAACTTGCATTACTAAAGGACAAATTAAGCTCAGCTTATGCAGTGAGGAATGGGGGGATTAGGCAGCTTTATTTTAAGATATTCGCAAAACCTACTCTCAATTATGACATAATCTCTATCTAGTTCCATTTCGCTTATGAATATTCCAACGACATTTTTTGCTCTTCAGAGCTATCTGTACTGGCTCGACAACTAGACCCATCTCTATGATTTCCATGCCCCCTTCGATTGATTGATTGATTGATTGATCGATTGATTGATCGGTTGATCGATCGATCGATCGATTGATTGATTGATTGATTGATTGATTGATTGATTGATTGATTGATTGATTGATTGATTGATTGATTGATTGATTGATTGATTGATTTATTTATTGATTGTAGGGTTTTAACACGTCGACGCAACGCAGGCGATGAGGCGCGCTGTAGTGGAGGGCTCCGGATTAATTTTGACCACCTGGGGATCTTTAACGTGCGCTGAAATCTCGTACACACGTGAGTTTTTTGCTTTTCGCCTCCATCAGAAAAGCGGCCGCCGGAGCCGGGAATCGAACCCGCGACACTTTCCTATACTGACAATTCTCGCTACGATCATTCGTTTTTCTCTCCGCTTTGTCTCCAAAAACATTTAGAAAGTGATTGCGCTCATCCCGTGCACCCAAAAGTAATCATTCATGCGTTCATGCACATGGTCACCTATGATACTTTGAATTCAGGAAAACAGGAATGGTGTCCTGGCCGATAAAGTTAA
The DNA here is from genome assembly GCF_048455015.1 of Haemaphysalis longicornis. Lineage (NCBI taxonomy): Eukaryota > Metazoa > Arthropoda > Arachnida > Ixodida > Ixodidae > Haemaphysalis > Haemaphysalis longicornis. Next base: position 122,530,649 of record NW_027526335.1, on the reverse strand, counting down.
GCTAAAAATAATATTTTTCCACAAAAAGGCATAAAAAAAGCAACAATAATTCATCGTAAAACAACCCTCTATAATAGCTCTAAGGTGTGTCACCTAACATCAGAAGTGTAGAATTAAAGTTCTGACTTTCCTCGGAGTAATTTACACACAGCTTTTAGTGGAAGAAGCATGTCTTCAAAGCAGCCGTTGGTTTTTCTGTACCCATTCCTTTTACTAGGACAAGACGACGCCGTGCGTAACGACACATCGACCCGTACGAGCAGCCTTTAAGGGTTACAAGCATGTTCAATAAATCAATAGACGCCTGACGTAGTGGTCAATAAATGATAACACTGTGTTAGAACCAAATAACATATGAGTAATGTGTTAGATTGCTTGGGCGATGTGTCAGGCCGCCGCCAAAGCAGTCGGAAGTTTTATATTATGTTAATCTTTACGACGCATCAACGCTTAATAAGCACGCGGGAGAGGGCGAGTCGGCGGTATTTGTGCTCTAACAGCGGGAAAAGACGCGGGCAAAAAGAATAATCTGACTATCACTACTTTTCAGCATATTTAATTTAGCAACACTGATACATAGATACACGAAAGCGCTGCAATTTTATACTTGTCCCCGTGGACACCAAACAAGTGGGTTTTTAATTCAGGACAAAAGTGTAGCCGCGGTGTTGCTCAGTCTTCCACTTGCCTACTTAGAAAGGATACCCTGGTTTCGTATTTTTCAAGGAGATTCTTATTGTCATCTGCTTGATCTCGTACAACCACCATCACCTCTACAGTACAGGGTAACTGTCGAGTGCATGAAATAGAAAAAATAATCTGAGCACCACTAAACACTTCTTATAGGTTGTGAGTACAACAGCAAGAATGTCCACTTGAAAGAGCAGCTCACTGCTTAATCCAGTTCTACGTTGCGAGTATTCAAACTGTTGCCCCGCTGGCAAGGTCAACGGAGGCGGTTGATGTGCCGCCGAACACCGCACTCATCCCCAACGCTGCAATTGGCCGCTTTTCACGTGGTTCTCGGTTGCGTTGCAGTGTGGTTCATAACATGCGTTTTAAGTGCGAATGCACTTCTTAAGCGAGCCTGAATCGTCCGCCGCCGTAGTCCGCATAGCAACAGCTGCGGGTGCGCGCGCTCCTCGTCTTCCATAGCAACGGGGGGAGATGGGCGCGCGCTGCCTGGCCGCGTCCCCATGGCTCATTCTTGTTGTTGTTCCTGCTGACATGGCACATACCCACGTGGGGGATTGGCAAGGAATCGGGCGTGAGAAGGGCTAATGCACCCGCTTAAAGGAGTACTGACACGAAATTTCAAAGCTGAGATCCGCTCTAGCAATCAAGTACAACGACAACACAAATAGGTGTCTGTGAATAAATGCATCTTTCTTTCTTTGTAGTTGTGTGTGTGTGTGTGATCTCGCTTTCGCGAACATTACCGAACGGCGCAAATTCAACTCGTGCATTCGCACTTTCACATTCTTCCCCTCGGGGAAATGCAGGGAATTTTTTTATTACATTCTGAACAACGTTGTGTACTGACGGCACTGTAGCTGTCATGTTGGTGAACGCATGTGAGTTGGAAGTCTGTGAACTTATCTACCGCTTCTGTCTCTAACAATTCTCAGGAAGCAGAGAGCAGTGCATTACAAGGGACAATCCTGACGTTATGCGCGATCAACGTTCCGCTCCTCGAGGAACTGTTTTTCTGTCCCAGACGCCAGCGCTGAGCCATACGTCACCTTTTTCGCACAATGGGCTGTTTAATTCTTTTGGGATATTCAACGCGGTCAAATTTGAAATTCCCAAATTGTACGAGCTTAAGTTGGAAAGTATTGTTGCTGGTCTTCTAATTGCCCGTTTGCGAGTAAACACGACAAATGTACTCTTCTTGAGAATACGCAGTTCGGCGGCAAAATAAAGGTTAGCTCTTGAAGGCGCCAAAAACGTTTCGTTCATAGAATGCTCAACGCTGTCTCTGATGTGCCGTGCCACCATTCTGACCAGTGGCGCACTCTCTAAGTCGTCACCTACTTTCCTTGTCCATTGAGCAGATTATGAAGTCAGTTCAGATTAATTGTGGGCTCACCTAGACATAGCTCGAATACGTTTGCACCGGCAGTTTTTTGCGTTGTCGTAGAGATATGAAGGTGTAGTGGTACCAATGCAATCACAACACTGCAAGCTATTTGCCTTTTTTTCTGTTGTGGGCTGTTTACCCTACCTTTCAATGTTAATGTGTAGGTAAGAGAGTACGAGATTACTACTCTACTGAAACGTTGGGTATGTACGGAATTATGGGAATACGGATTTCATACGGAGTATCGTGCCCCAAGGGTAACTTAAGAACATAGTCTTCCTGAAAACCGGGAATCTGATATTTCTTCACAAAGAAAATATTTGGCACAACATATACGTACAATAATTTGGCGTTTCTATTAATCCAATAGAATTAAAAACGGCGTCAAATTTTGGGAAGGGTATGTAGCATTGTGTTGTCACATTTTCTCAGAACTATCCCTCATTTGATGGCGGCCTTCTGGCAAGCTAGATAAGAACTCCGCATTCCCATATATCCGTATATACGGAACGTTTCAGCAGGTAGCCAGGTGTTTTTCCTAACAGAGGCCGAAAGCCATATGTTAACCCCTGCCCTGGAATACGCAAGTGCTGAGAGAAAGCAGCGTTCGAGCTTACTCCGCACGGTGAACTGCCGCCCACGGCTGATGCCAGATACCACGCACTTTGAGTCCTCGCAAAGATACAGGCCAGCATCTGCGGGTTCCACGCTGCGGATGCTCAGAGTTCCGTTCCCCAGGATGTGGATGTGTGAGTTGCTTATGATGACCCAGAACTGTGACATAAGACTGTCGGGTTGTGTAAAAAAAATACGAGGCCTGTTCTCGGAATGTCGGCATTGCGATTGGGTGAAATGGATTTATTTGCCCGATCTCACTATAGTTCGTACTGTTTATGCATCATGTTAACTCCGAAAGTCATGTACTCATCGATCAGGTGGCTGATTACAGCCGTAAAGGGTCCCAGTACAGTCTATTACTCCGCGACCCCTTTCGTGTAAACTAGATTTCATAAGATACTGTAACGAATAAAAAAACAATAAACAACATTTCAGACATTTGGAAAAAAGTGCCACGGTGTGGCGACGTATTACGGGTAGCACATCGTAAAATTACAGAAAATGGAAGACAATTTGCGATTAGTAATTTCCACTCATGTTTCCCCTTAATTATCTTCAAACTACGTACACGTTAACGTGCACCTTACGTACGATTGGTGCTTGGTGGGAGGGTGGGCAGAGGAAGGTTGTGCGTGAGCGCGTGCACCCGTACCACGTACCAGTCTTCTGTTAGTGTCGTCCGGAGATTCGGTGCTGCACTGTTTTTTTTTTTTTTTCAGCTGTCTCAAAGGACTATCGATGTGCCTGTCGTTACATATCACATATCCGTGCTTAAGCTCACCCTTACTCGTGTGACAGTTTGCTCACCAGTGCGGTTGCTTGCCTAATACTTGCATGGTGATGGCATGCTAGCATGTCGTATTTATAGTCAATCGATGGATCAACGCAGCTCTAACCCAGTTGTGGAGTCAGAATTAAATATGTGTAGCACGTTGGTCGGCTTTCATATGGTACTCATTGCGCAGAAAATACAAAGTGCTATACAAAAACGGGGCAAGCGCTAGATTTGCCGTGTACATCGTCTTTTCTGCGCTGTGCATATTTTGTGAAATCTAGGAACCAATACGCCAAAACCTTTCCATTTTTGCTGACTACATTGTCAACATCTCTTGGCCTCAGTGGGGCCAAGCCGCAGCGATGGCTCAGAGGTACAGCACTCGCCTCGTAAGCGGGAGGTACTGGGTTCGAATCCTGGTACCGCCGGACACCCACCGGTTTCTTTAATTGGTACAGGTGTCCCTGGTCGAGTGCGGAACCTTGAAAGGGGATTTCACGTCTGGAACGCTGCCTTTACCCTATCGAGGGGCCCCTGACCCTTGTTCATCTGGCGGGGCCCCCGGCCATCATGCCGAATTGCGCCATTGCCGGGGGTGAAAGAGTCTGGCGGCATGTCCTGCCACAGGCGGTTGCGAGTTGAGCGTCCATCGTGGCTGTAAAAGGCACCATGTGAATTCGTGTTCCTTGATGGCGCCGGGCACCTACCGGTAAAATAGGTACAAGCGACTCCCTGCCTGGCGCTCGGCCCTTGTGTGGGACAACAACGCTTGGGAAGTTCACCCGGCTTGCACGGGAAATCGTCCCTATGGAAAGGGGTGGCTGAAAAAACGCAAAAACTTTTTTTTTGTTTTTTTCAGTGGACCCATCAAGTGGAGGAGTGGCGCTTGTTTCTTCGGCCTTGCAAGTTTTGTAGTGAAAACAAACCGTACGGAAAACTTACAATCCGAGTGGTACGGTTTAACAGAGCAGTAAGTAATGAAAGGGTTAAAATATATTGGGTTGTCTATTTCAATTCTATTGATAAAGCGCCCAGTTCGTGGCTGCAAAACCAGAATGCCCTTGGCCTAATCCGTCCCTGATCCACCCGTGCACGGAAGTATCCATTCGCCCCTGCACTATGGCTCGAATTCGATGCTGCCAGGTGGCTATTATACACGTTACTACGAGAGTAAAGTCAGCGATCATCGCTCTATCCCTACTGAGCTACTGGAAACGACGCAAAACATTTCATTGCGTCACCCATCTCCGAAGAAAGGGCCTCCCGCGTTGCCTACACAGCGGGGCCAAACATCGGACATGAGGTGGCGGGCTGTCAGCCACTGGCACGCGCTTTGGCTTTCTGCGGAAAGCTGAAGCACGATCGCTTCTGGCACGTAGGAGGCCGCATCCGAATTCCTTAAGCAGCGCGCGCCATGTATTACGTGGGCGAAGAAGCGCTTTTGTCGCCCCCCACGAGTGCGCGCGCGACGTGATTGCAGAACACGGCTCACCGGATTATTTCTGTGACGTTGGGTGGGGAATTAACGCCAGATTGAGATGGTACGCGCGGACCAAGAGGCACGCGCCTGCATTTTCGCGCGGCTGCTTTCCCGCGACTTAATGAAGATATGAAAGGGAGAAGGCGGGGAGAGAGGGAGAAGAGCGGTGGAGTTGTCGCCGTTCCCGCCGATTCGTTCTCTGGCGTGTCCGAGAAAAGGTGGAATGTGCGAGTGATTGGACATTGCACGGAACGCTGGGAGACTCTGCTGAGATGAAGCGCGCGTGAGAGACTCCCGTAGTCATTAGGCCGCATTTCTTGGAGAAAAAAAAAATGCATGCAGAGTTATACTTGTCACTGCGTGTACGAAGGGAATTAAGCTGTGGCGCTATGGGAAGAAACATAGTAATAAATGAACAATGAAAACAAATTCAGCATTGATGATCCCGCACAATACGCAGTAACTTGAAGAAACCACGCAATATGCATAAAACAACTGAGATAACTACGTGTTGCTTCAAAGCCTGTCGCAATATTCTACGGCACAACCCGAAAAGATTTGAGCTACAGTGACGATCCCCTTATGAGCGAGTAACGATAACGCCAAACGTGATTGTAAATCTTTTGAGACATACAGACAGTTTCCTAGTGGTGGTATTTTCTCTAAAGCCCGTGTTCCAAGCCGTTCATTTATCTACGCCAGAGTCTATGTCAGCCTCCGCTGCATCCGATGTGTCTTCCTTAGTGTAATGTCTTCAAGGGATCCCCTTGGCGTTGAAACATGCACACCTGCAGTGTACGGATTCGATGTCACGCTTCAACAAGCCCACCATCGCGGAAACGCTGCAAATTTTCGCGTTTAAGGTAATTTAAAAATCACAGCCCAGAGTTTTCGTCCTCGTCTGTCTTGGAAAGTATTGAATTTCTTCATGATATTATACGCTTTTTGTTATATAATGCTGTAAAGTGACTGCCATTTTTAAACTGTTTTCGAAATCCCAGCCAGCGCCCTATGCAGGATTTTATTCCGAAGGGAAGAGATTGGAGGACCAACGAAAGAAAGAGAGGAAGAGACAGCATAAGGAGAGCAGAAAATGTACCAAAACTCACTTAATTTTTCTAACAACAAAAATATTTCGTTCCAAGTCCCAATTTTATTTTTCTTTTGCGTCAGTGGCACTGCGAAAGGCCTGATAGTAGCGGTGACCACGAACGTCATAACCACGTAATCTTGATCCCCTTGTGTAAAAAAATCAGTTATCGTTGCTCGTAATTTGAGTGCCCACAGCTTCTGCGGTTTTCGGGAACAGAAAGGCTTCTAGGCCAAGAGTGCCACACACGATACTGCATATTGTCAGGATCCCTGGGGCAACATCTGTCAAGGAAAGGCGTAAACTGGACGTTCTACAAAGACATGTGCACAACCAGGCCAGTCGCCATCCCGTCGATAGCGTCGTAACTTCATCAACTTTGCATACTTCGAACCGCGACAACACGACGGGGACAAAAAAACAAGGTTGAAAATCGTCCATCAGAGGCTGTGTTGTTCCTGCTTTCCTTGTCCCTGACGTGTTGACGCTGTTCGAAGTATGTAACCATAACAAAAAGATCGGCTTTCGTTCCCCAACGTTACAAGCGGCACGAGGTAACGAAAAATCAACAACCGTTGTTTTGATATGTGAAAACTCCGCTAGTACGGGTCTCATCAATGACGTTTTTTCTAGATGACATGACTGCAAATGTTGCTGCGGAACGGATGTGCGTAGCATAGCGTCGGCAGAGGTCGTTTTAGTGCAAGGGAACCTGCAGCGCTGCCCATAAACGCTTCCGCTCTTCCCTTTTAGTGGGAAGCACTATATTCTCTTCCCTTTTAGTGGGAAGCACTATATGTCTCGCCACCTTCCTCCCCCCCCCCCCCCCCAACTTTTCATTCCGGTGAAGCCGATTTACTCGAGCCGCTCCGGGGATTCTACTCGCCCCCTCCGACCCCTCTTTCACAACGGTTATCAAAATGGTTATTAATATCCCTCACCACCACCGATGCCTCATTCACAAGTTGCGCAGCCGGCTGACAGCGGCCGTAGCGCCGTTGTCAAGTGATAGAGGAGAATCAACAGGAGCGCGAATGGGCGAAAGACACGCCCGACAGCCGCCGCCACCGCAACCACCGGGAATGTAGCCACGGCCGTTTCCCCCTAAAATTCCACTCGCCCACTACTGCGGTTCCCTGCTGGTTGAAAGCAAATCGCACCTCTGGAACGCCGGCGTGAGCCCATAATTATTTAGCTTGAAAGCCCTCCGCGCGAGATTGTCACGTCGGCGGCCCTCGTTAACCAGCTGGTCATAGTTCTTCAGGCCGAAGAATAGTAATAGATCTTAGTCTGACCCCATATAAATTCTTTCTCTCGCACTTCGCCGGTGTATTTCACGCCTTACTATACGCCCATCCCATGTCTGTTTAGGCGTGCAGGGGTTTGGTGGGAGCGAAGGGGCATGCGCACAAACCAGGGCTTAATGCCGCTACCGATGACATACCCGTTGTGGTGGTGGGAGATTTAAACATGGGTTTCTCACGACCGCGGCCCTCCGAAATGGAGCCGTTAGGGTGTGAGTTGGTGTGTTGCACAGACAATGAGATGCCTAAGACTGGGCAGCGAAAGAGACACCCACGTGTGTGTGCGCAAGAATATAGACCGAGGCCTTCTAGGTGTTAACTCGCTATGGGACGGACGCATGGCGGTCGCTTGGGGGAAGAAGAGTAGAAACTAAAGAATGGTCAGCCCGAACAGAAGCGGGAATGGGCGCGACAACAACGACGAACCGCTGCCGCCGGAGCTGCCGCTTCAAGTTCCAGCTGGTGGAGTAGCCGCGAATTTCTCCCGTATGAACAGCAACTGGCCCGCTTGGAACACCGACAGGGGTCAATATCACTTGTTTCAGTTTAATGGGCTTTCAGAGCGAGGTGTTCGACAGTGTCTTTCACTTCTAAGCACCCGCTTGTGAGCGGCTGCCGGTTTGCGCGCGCACGGATTGTAAGTGGAAGGAGGGGGGGGGGGGGGGAGGGGGGGGGGAGGGGGGGGGGCACGCGCAGCTAAACGTTTCATGCTCCTACTGATGACAAGCCCGACGTGTTGGCGTGAGGTGTAAACGTGACCCGCCACGGTGGCTTAGTGGCTAAGGCGTTGGGCTGCTCAGAACGACGTCGCGGGTTCGATTCGTGGCCGCGGCGGCCGCTTTTCTGATAGAGGCGAAAAGCAAAAACGCCCGCGTGTACGAGATTTCGGCGCACGTTAAAGATCCCCAGGTGGTCAAAATAAATCCGGAGCCCTCCACTACGGCGCGCATCATCGCCTCCGTTGCGTCGGCGCTGTAAACCCTACAATCAATCGAGGTTTAAATGTGGCCGCCAAACAGCCCGATGCGACCAGTCCGGTATCCTCAGTGGTAGAGTGGATTGGGTTGGATTGTTACAGAAGCAGTAGGATGCCTACGGCGCCGAAGGGAAAGACACAGCTCTGCGCCCATCCTGTCCCTTCCTTATTGTCTTGTCCTCAATGTGCAGTTTTTTCAACCCTTAAAGTGATTCACCAACTAGCCCAACAACACGCTGTACACAGCTCTGCGTTTATCCGCTAGGAAAAAGCTCGGGTCTTTTAAAATGTCATTGTGGTAATTTGATAGGAAATATGCTCAGTCGTAAATGACTAACAAACGTGTGTTCTTTCGTCACTCGGCGGAGAACGTGCTGCTTTACAGGTAATCCGTTTTCACAGAGTTGAAAGGAATAATTTTTAGTTTGATTTAATTTTATTTAGGTAATGTTATCGGTACTGGATTCATAATTTTGCGCTGCCACGTACACTGCTCCGCGAGCGAGTTGGTAGTGTTCGTGCAGACTGACACTGACACGCTGGCGAGTTCTTCGTGCCTGGTGTTGACCTAAACGCCAGCAGCTTGTGGGCACAGTGCCAAATCAGCCGACTCTCAGTTTGGTGCGAACATGCCTTTTAGGACACAGGAGCGATTCAGGCAAGCGCCAAAGGCGGTTGCAAAGCGCCTCGAATTTGGGCGTCTTCGATGACGCGGAGGGCGTCAGCCACTGCGTACTCTTCGGCTAGTGAATGTTACGATTCCATGCGGTTCTGGCAGGCTAATCTGACCCATTATAGTATCTTCCCCACTCTAGTAAATGAAAGAAAGAGAGAGAGAGAGAGAGAGAGAGAGAGAGAGAGAGAGAGAGAGAGAGAGAGAGAGAGAGAGAGAGAGAGAGAGAGAGAGAGAGAGAGAGAGAGAAGGCTCTTTATTGAAAAAAGCAGAGAGTTTTGCCGGCGTTTGGAATTGCCTACATGCTTCTCTCGCCTACATCGCCTACCTGGTCGGGGATGTAAGGAAAACTGGCCCTAGAAAGAGGTGGGCAGAAAAAAAAAAAACACTGGCGTGGCTTGACGGGCTTGACAGGCTATTTTGTATATTGTGTCACAGAATTCACAATTTTGAAATGTGGCCGGTGTCCTCCAAATATGAAACCAAACTTTTTAGAGCCTGACGCTGCTGTGAGGGGCAGGTCCATGGACCTAGGATGGTCTTCAAAGTTACCGGTCCTTGATCTAGGCGTTCAATATCTTCAAAAAAAAAAACGGGATCTTGGTGACAAGTAGGCCACACATTCTAATAAAATATGTTCAACGGTTTCTACGGAAGAACAGTTATCGCTGTACGGGTTGGTCGTACACCAATAGTAAATGAAAGAAAATCTACGCTCTGCAAACTAAGTAGCAGAGATGCGAGCTAAAAGCGAGCACAAAAACAGAACGTCTCGAGCTGTTCTGAGCGGAACAAAAACAAACGTTACGCAAAGTACGGCTGCTGTTCGAACACAAGGGGAATGCGGTAAAATTGAATTGAACAAAAGTTTAATGTGTCTCCAATGTTTTCATCGTGGGAGAATCGAGGAGAAAGAAAAAAGGACAGGAAGGGTGAGGACAGAGGCACGAAAGTATGTTATATGGCGAAGGCGGCAGAAGGTTCTTGTCTTCCAACAAAATTTAACGCGAAGCTAGCACATATGCATTCATTATTCTTCACAGGGCCCTGAATGAGAATTTTTAAATGTTTGCTAGATACGGTCATATAGCCGGATTTTGCAAGCTGACGGCTAGTCCATGGCCATTACTCAGGATTGAATTCATAAAACCCCACAGGTAGCGGGCGACCCAAATGCGATTAAGCGTGGTGAACTGCTCCATGTAAAATTAGGCTGTACCCATCCCAAACTCTGGCAGGAGCCCACATATTCGGTGTTGTTGGAGGGAGACAGCGGCTAGATCACGTTCGAGCCATGATGTATTGTTTTTAACACAAAATATTTAGCGTCTTCTATTAATAAAAGTCAACGGTAGGATTGGTCTGGATTCGCCACTGACCAGCAATGTGCAGTCATGGACATTTGGAATAAGTAGGCGCAAATATGAACCAGACCAAGCAAACTAAAAAATTGCACCATCTTCCCGTGGGGAACCCTGATGAGGATACGAAGCATCATGGGGGTTCCGTGTGGTTCCATTGTGTTGCCGTTATGTTGGGTGATCTGGTGTTTAGTAGCGCCAGAGGGAATTCCACGCCCGGGTCCACACCGGTGGCAAAGGCACGCAAGTACTGTTGTGTTACGGTGACTAGGCGGTGGTTCTCGAGGCGCCGAAACTCGTCCATTATGTTCCTGTCGATGTTGTCGTCTCTCTGGTAGAATCGGTAGTCTCCGTCAGCGTTGGTGAGGTACAGGTTGTTGACGTTGGTGCACCGGCTGATAGCAACGTACACGCCCTCCTCTTCGCAGCTTAGTCTTCTTCTCCTACTTCTTCTTCAGCGGTTCCCCTACTGGAGGATGACGACAGTGGTTCAACGCGAAGCTATCTCGTGATGGATTCTTTGCTTGGCCAATCCCTAGGGTCATCCTGCCACAATCATCATCACAGGCGCTGCGGGCGGGGCACGGACGCGGGACATCCCCCCGAGCAAGAGATGCTTCGAATCTAAAAAAATACTCTTTGTGGAGGTCCATTAATGGCGCCCTATAGGTTATATCGGGAAAGCTAGATTCTGAAACCTTATTATTGTAATTAATCTGCACGTCAATTTGATTTGGATGAAAAGAAACTGCGCTATTGGTGTCCTCTAGTTCATAGTTTCATGACCACGTTTTATTTTTCCATGACTGTACTTCGTTTGGCTGGTGGGTGGCTCGTCTTTGAAGATTTAACAGCGCACATTTTCGACAAGGGCGAAAGAGGCAAAGAAATGAAGATGTACACAGTAGAAGCGCTTGTTTGTGTACTTCTCTACTTGCTCGTTGTCAAAAAAAAGACTGCGGTATTCAATCTTCACAGAGCCGCCATGGTGGCCTTCAGTCTGTGCGCGCGTTGAACGTTAAACCAAAATGCAAGCGATTTCGAGCACATAACTATGGCGCGTACTTATAGCTTTTGCTGTGCCATGTCCAGTTTCTTTGCGCTTTGTTTTGTCCAGGTTTAAAGAGTGGCGATACCACAACCTAACGACGTTAGGTATTCCTGGCACCGTTCTGAAGAAATTGGACAACTCCTTTGGCGAGCCGTGGGAGTTCATCCCGGGCGTGGCATTAATTAAAAGTGGCCGGCAGAGATTAAAAAATCCTCAAGCGTCTCAACGCCAACGAAGGCATAATGAACGATAGCCAGGCTTCAATCTGGGTAAGTGCTTGCATAATGAGACCGTTAGTCAGAGGAGACCAAGCTGCGCTGTCAATAAGGGACCATATAATAGATTGCAGGCCGGGCTAGCCTCGATATATAATGGGGAACCATTCGAGATGACGAATTACGGAAGCTACGTACAAAGCTTACCTTGATGACGGTCCAGTCCCCTGGGAAATATTTATTCACAGCGCTGACACTGCTTTGCTGTTATTAAACGCAGCACGTGGGTATTATCTTGATGATTTATTGTCCTAGATTTTATTTGCGACTGTTAGTAATGCGGGGAAATTTCTCGGCTCTCCGCTTACGTTAATGGGATTGTGCGCAGGGCAGAGTCCAACGTTCAACGAACAAAAGTTCGCACGCGTCAAACAGTTTTGCATATCTTTAAATATAAATAATCGTAGACGTGCACTGTGAGCACTGCTGTTTAAAAACTGCACGCTTGGTTTTTGTCAAGTGGGAGAAAAGCTGACGCCGGATGTTATCAGTAAATCAGCGGTATAATTTCCGAAATGTTCGGCTAAGTGAATATTCGTGATCCATGTTTCATCATCAATCCTTTTAGTCATTTAAATCTACAATTCATACAAAGCAATCAAGCAACTCAGAAGCTGTGTTGAGATATTTGTTGAAACAGATAATAGACGCAATTATACAATTATGCACTGTCTAAAAATTTAAAAAATGTGGAAGAAAAGTCATAAACCATTCCCCTCTGTGAAGGTGAACGGCAAGCGAAGCTGTTTTGCACGTGGCACACAGCCGACACAGAATTTCTGAATAAAAGAGTGAACCCATTTATTGTGAACTAACTAATTGTGACAAGTAAACGAAAGTGCCCGCAATGATTAGCTGTCAAGTGTCATACAATTTTCGTTGCGAGGGGTTCGTGAAAAGAGAAGTAGAAGCCGCAATCTATAACCCTTCTTCTCCCGCACATGCCCGTGGATTGACAGACGACGACATTTCTGTTACGCTTACAACTTAAAACTTCACTGCGCACTAATTTTAAGTAAGTCCAACTCCAACCTGGGCTCTGCAGCTTCCCTCTTAGCATGGCGCGTTAAAAAATGGTACACGCCTACCTTTCAGAACACATCAGGGGAATCAAATAAAATTTCTTTCTCTGTCTCTCTTTCTCTCAAGGAGACGGACAAGCGTCGGCTGCTGCTTTTTCTCTAAGTTTGATGCATGAATTCACATCATGGCTTCCGTGATTAGCAGTAAAGAAGGACACAAGAACACAACTGCAAGCCTAAAAATAGTCGTGATGTCCTCTCCAAGTGCAGCTATGGTTCGATGTAAAATAAGAGTCAAATACACAGATTGGGAAGGCTACAGGGCGTATTTAAACCTCAAATCACAGTGGCAACTCCACACGAAGATTTCATACCAACTTTAACGAACTGCCTTCAGGAAACCCCTCGATCCATGACCAAACGACTCATCGTGAAGACCGACCAAGACTACGAAAGATTACGAACCGTTCGCAGGCGGGCAGAACAAGAGGCCTGGCGCACTAAGGCGTTAAAAGACGTACAAGAGGCTCGAAGAGCACAGAGGCAGGTGAGACGCCAGTTAGAAAAGTTGAGCAGGCAGGGATAGTGGGATGCCTGCTCAAAACTAGACGTCAGCAAACCTCTGTCGCGCATTTGGCACTTAGTTAAGAGAATATGAACCAACCTTCACCAGCTGTATCCATTCAGTGCGCTATCCTTCCAGAATAGAATTTCCAGGAACAAGGAGGTGGCTGAAGAGTACCGTAGGCTCCTGTCCACAAGATGAGTAGCTTCTACATGCCCTAGAAGAGGCCCCTCCGATGTGCCCCCAGCTGCTTGCCCCGCCATCGACCTCCCCTTTTCCGTTAAAGAACTCAACGCAGCCATTTCTCGTGCCAGCAAACTTTCTTCGCCTGGCGATGAGGTCATTTCTCACCTGCCCCAGCGTCTGGATTACGGCTCCTGGAATACTACAATTCAATTTGGCTCGCTGGCACACCTTGTGAATGAAGACAAGCAAAGCTAGTGGCCATCCTCAAGCCTCGAAAATTACCGAGGAGGTATGATTCTTTCCGACCAATAGCTGTGCTGAGCTGTGTTGCCAAAATTAGGAAAAAATCATATTCAGGACAATAACCCGGTACCTTGAAAGCAAAGAACTTTATCTGGCCTCAGATGAAAGGTTTTCGGGAGAATGCAGCAGCCATAGCAACGTAATTTCACTCTTTTCGCCTCTGGAAGACGAATTGCCTAACAAATAAATCCTCATTACTGTATTCTTCGATATCAAACGTGTTCTATATTCAGTTTTTCATGACGCAATCCTAGCATATCTTGCTGCTGCTGGCTTCGGCGGGAAACTTTACGCTTGGACCTCAAGATATACCGAGAGAGGCGAGAAATTTTCGTCTGCCCTCCGGAAGGCCCCACTTCCTACTACGCCACACAAAAAGAAGTGCCTCAAGGAGCCGCCTTGAGCCATCTCCTATTCAACCTTACACTTATGCACCTAAACCGAGTACTTTCGCCTGGCGTACATGTCACACTCTATGCTGTCGACATCGGCATTTGTAGTGCGGCGCCATCACCTCGCACCACGCAACAAAGACTGCAGAAAGCTTTCGCGTAATATCTCCACACCCTTCACCCATAGGCCTGCGGCTATCCGCCGAGAAAAGTGTTTCTATGGCTTTTACTTGTAAGAACATGAAGCGGTATTCATTGCACGGAGGCCCTACCCTGCTGTACGTACGTACTCAAAGATTCCTTGGAATGTCAAAAGAGAGTAATTTTTTTGTAATCCGGAGATGAATAGCCCTTGCATGCGAATATCTCGATGCCAAATATCGTCGAATATCTTGCCGGCTGTCCATGGGGAAGTGACTGTCGCTCCATGATACTGCTCTGTAAAGCCTATGTCGTCGGCGTACTACGCTACAGTCTCCCTGTCCTCCCAAAACTGCCACCCGCAACCAGAAAACAGCTAGATGTGGCAAAGAACAATTGCCTTCATGTCTGCCTCCAACTTCCTAGCTGCTGGTCGTGTTTGGATACTGTCGCTGAAGCTAGCTGCCTGCCAGTGGACGTAATTAAGCTCCAACAAACCGTGAAAATACATCTGCGACATGGGATGAACGCAAAAACTTACATTTAACACGCATGACAGCAAAGTGGCAAGTGAAGTTTCGGTGGAACATTGAAGACATTGCACCTTGCCATTCTCTTCCTGGCATCAAATGCAATGCCGTCTTATTTCCCGCCCTGGACGCATTCGCCTAAACAGATTGGATGCAACATCCCCGGAATTCAGCCTAAAGGCAATATACCTCGAAACAGCCCGTTATCGTTAACACTTAGCCACATTAGCCGGCTGTAGTCTGGCACAAACCACATTTTTACAGACGGCGCATGTACACGTGAGCGCAGTTCCAATGGGATCTTAATCTTATCCACTCACCAGACTTCTTTCATCGCCCCGAGCGTGCAACGTCAACTATCTCAGCCGAGGCTCACGCCATCAAGGAAGCTATCCGGTAAATTCTCCACCAACCGCCGGGGCAACGGACTATTTTCACAGACTTCAAGGCACGTCTCCGAAGCCTGCAGCGCAACCACTTCTTCAGCATTTACGAACTCTCATCTCGCGAAATAGCGTACTTCCACCATATAGCCAAAGACAATTAAAGGAGCCATCAAGACAAAATACAAGTTTGTTTTATTCGAAAGATTTCGTGTTTTATAGCGTCCCCAACGCTTGCGCGGCAGCAAACGCCGTATTCACTGAGAAATTAATCTATGTTAAAATTTTGATTCTCCCGCCAAATCGTGTGTTTTGGTGACGTCTACAATGAAGTCATAACGGCGCGTATACAAACAAACTTCCACTGCGCCATTCGGGTTTGCGGCCTTGCTGTCCGTCAGCCCTCCCAGATGGCGCTGCTATAGTCATCCACAAACCGTTGTCCGCCGTTGCTTTGTTTTAGAGCGTATTTGCACCTGGCTTGTTTTTGTTACTCTAAAAAGTGATCGTCTCATGAAAGCTGGGGTATCCTCGACAAACAGGGTCATGTAAGACAACGGTGCTTACGCCAATCGGCCAGTGTCCTGTAAAACAACTTCAAAGCGGCGGAGTGCTGTGCAGATAAAACAAGCATAGTGCGCCCAGTACCAACGGCAGTGCGCATCGGTACTTCTATGTATACGTGCGTTTTCGTAACTTTCATTGTTTACCGCACCATTCGTGCTGCTGTAAAATGGATATGCATTGCATTTAGGCGCAAATAGCTCGTTCGGCAAGCGTATAAACTCTGCCTAAATTGCGTTTGCTTTTGCCGGCTTCAGCCAATCGCACAGCTGAGCTCATATGACATCATAGCTTCTGTTCGGGAAATGAGCTAGTGGGTCGCATGGCCATTCCCTTTTTCCCTAATTATGCAGCTTATTTGAGCGAATAGTACTTTAAAAGTGGTGTCAGTATGATTTTAACGAGGCCAACTTTCGAATGAACCAAACTTGTGTTTTCTCTTCATGGTTCCTTTAACACCAAGTGACATTTCAGTGGCTCTCAGGCCACTGTTGTGCTCGACGGAACGATAAGGCAGGTGAAGATGCTCGCAGGGGCCTTCGAATGCATAATATGATGAAGGTATTTTTCACAAAGCACGATGCATCAGCTATGACAAAGGCCCTCGTTTTAATGGAGCAGAACCGTCTCTTGCCCCCCTTCGGAGCACCATTATGCCTTCTTGCACTATATAGACCCTGAAGATGCAAGAGCGACTTCCGCGCCGACTAGAAACTTTATATCACCGATTACTGCTTAATGCAGCGCTTAAGAAATAATACCTGTTTCGACTAGGTGCAGCTTCGAATCCTTACTGTGATAACTGCAGGTCGCCAGAAACCATGAACGCCTACTGCTAGAGTGCCCCGCTTATAGGCTTGCAAGATGCCGCTCGGTGCAGAAAATCGAGGAAGCTGCCTACGTGCGAACAGCTTAAAAGTACTGCTCGGTCCGTGGCCCTCCCCTTCAGCTCAACGCAGAGCACTAGTGGCGCTATTTGAATACCTGGACGAGATCGGCTTCACTGAAATGACCTAAAATTAACAGTGGTGTTCACCGAACTGCTCACACAAACTTCACCCTGTCAGTTTGTTTACTTCATTTCACCTCTTTCCTCTGTCCTGTTACCTATACGCCTCGAGATTCGCGATCGCTGCGCCGCCTGCCGCCGCTTCTCCGCGGCGTTTGCGGGATTAGCGCTGCGTGGCTGATAGGCGGTCATGCAGTGTTTCAGTTCTCTTTCGCTTCTCTTTGCCTTTCCGCGCACTAAACAACTTGTTATGGTGACGTCTGTAAGCTAACTGCACGTATAGGGCACTTAAAAAAAACAGCTGCGTCTTGGTAGAGTGCTCTAACGCCAACAAGAGCTACCCGCGGGGAGGCGGTTCTGCGCGCTTTTTGGCCGCTCTTGCGGGCGTCGGCGACGGCAGCAGCATATCACCGCTGTCACCTTCGAACACGTCAGCACAAGTGAATTCTATTTATTGTCGCCTCGTTTAGACATCATATTGGCACTGTAAGAGGTTGGTTCGTTTTGCAGCGCAGACAACAATGCGGCTTTGCTTCTATGTACGTCGTAGAAAAATATGATTCGGGGATGTGATAACCCAATAGCTGACAAAAACTTGTGCCTTTTATGGGAATATAAGCCACACGAAAATGTTAAGTACACTCAAAGGATGTGCAGTGTCCTATATGTGCCCGCTCATGCCTTATAGTAAGAACCAAGGTATATGTTAATGAAACCACGGGAAAATGAATGGTCTGCAAGGAAGGAATAAATATAATAGTCGTACGGGAATGAAAAAAAAAACCGAGTGCAGCTTCTGAAATGCTAAAGACGTTTGTTTGAGCAAGCTAGTATTCACCAGACCAACTAGATGCGAAATGCAGTGCTATATCGCTAGACATGTGCGGGGGGGGGGGGGGTTAAGGAGGAGGACGCTCAACTATCGTTGTTTAAAATTGCGGAGCGATATCAACGAATGAACGTTTTAGTAATCACACACACAATTGCTGCGTGTTCACTTTTCGTTTGTTTTTCGCCTTCAACGAACGGCTGATCACTCGGCGGACGCATTTTTTGAAGAATACAGGGTAGGCAGTTCACAAGCGATACGAGGTTTCGTTGGAAGAGTTGATTGATTGATTGCAGGGTTTAACGCGCCGACGAAACGGAGACGATGAGTCATGCCGTAGTGGAGGGCTCCGGATTAATTTTGACCACCTGGAGATCCTTAACGTGCGCCGAAATCTCGTACACACGGGCTCGTTGGAAGAGTGTCGTATCTGATAAGGGTTCTGATTTCGGTTTATGCTAGATTCTGCAGTCTCCCTGTGTCATATGACGATGTTTCGAAGAGTTTGGTCGGGGACGCGGATTACTCTATAAACCCGTCTTCGCGCTTCTCATGGAGGATAAATGTAACAGATGAATCTTTGCGAGCGCTCACCTCGGGACAAGACGACCCACATTAAATTTGTCGTCGTGTGCTGACTCCGGAGTGTAATTTTCCATTATCCATCGTACTTCTTTGGTACAATGTTTGTGAAATTTATGCCGCATTGGCTTTTTCATGGTACTGATCAATATCTGCTATGTGATATTGGCAGGCGTAACTTGCGTGCTGTCAGGCATGAGTGCTCCGATGGATTTTGTAAGTGCACACACAAAGTCGATTTACATCATAGTGTGTATGGCCGCAACATGACCATCGGAGGAAACACTGCTTACGGAGACACTGCCACTAAATTTCAGGGCAGCGGAATTGCAATCAGCTGCATGCAAATGCTGGCTTCGGGACGCGGGCCTGTGACACACGCGCGGCGCTTATATAGATCTCACTAAGATCGCGTCATAAACGTTTATACTCTCGTGAACACACCACGCTTGCAAACAGAGTGCCTGCTCCACGTTATTCGGTATTTGTAACGCGGACAAACGGTAAATCGCTGTCTTGAACGAGCCCCAAAAGCAACCAACGTTACTAGAAAAAGCAACGGCGACAGGGGGAACCGAGCCGGGGACTCCCGCGCCTGCTTTCGAAACGGGCCGCTAGGGGGATTTCAGTGGCGCCCCTACAGGCCGCGCTCGAGGCGTATAGCCTCTATTCAATAGCGAGGCACACAGGCAGGCCACCATGTGAGTGCGCCGTCACTGGTTACGTCGGGCACCGTAGGATGGCGGTACTTGTCGTGCTAAGCCCATGATATGGGTTGGATATTCCAAGCTCCAGCCCGCCGAACGCAAAGTAATGCCTCGAGTTGAATGTTAGTGCGATTAATAACAACTCTGTTGACACCACCGTTGAAAATCGGAATAAAACGGCGCAGACGACGCACGCCGGTGTTATATTTTTCTTCGGCGTGCGGCCGCGGCCACACCACGGACCACTCAAGCTGTAACCAATCCTGGTAATGCGTTTTAAGGTTCAGGGCACAAATTATAAACGGTGGCCGTCGGAGCCATGGTCCGGGTCCGGCGGATGGGCTCCCTGGCTGTTTCCCACTCAGGAAGCTCCGGGACCCCTCTGACTATGAGCTTAAGGTTTGGGGATAAAATACCGCGTTTCCAGCGTTTTGTATATGCCGTATGGCAAATTCAAAACCTCAGAAAAAACGTCGTCAGTCCATGAAAAGGGGCCGCACCAAAGTGTCTGTTCCAGCCCTTTCTACAACCATCTTTACTAAGCCTGCCAGCAACTCCTCTCACTTTCTAGCGATCGAGTTGGTTGACTCACAAAGAGCTGTCACTTCAATGTCCGTATTCGTGATTTCCAAATTTCTGGAAGAGAGAGAGAGAGAGAGAAAACTAATGAACACTGAAGAGGTTAGCCCGACATACAGCGGGGCTTGCTACTTCAGAAATTGGTGAACATAGTGAGGCGAAAAAATAAAGGGGAAGAAGTACGCAGAAACAACGAATAATAATAAGAAAATAAAATCAGTACAGAACGTAGAAAAAATTTACAGCACTAGGAGCACAAAAAGTCTGAGGATCCCTAGGTTAAAGAACCTCGATTAATCCCGAATCAGACATAAAAGTTAACAGAGCATTTGTCCCTAGCGTCGCGTCAGCGTGATTTTGCCGCGGACCAAGAAAGTGATGGAGCTCTAAAGAGTTTCCGCGTAACAGTCGCGCAAGAGTTCTTTTCGCTGTTTCGCGATGAGTTGTATGCTGCGGACTGTAACACAAGACATGCCGTATGTCTTCTCTCACAGAGCACAATGGCGAGTCCGCCCAGCCTATTTTAAAAAAGAAAACTACCAGTGAAGGCAACGTTCAGGCGTAGTCGGTGAAGGAGACCTACTGTTTGCTTTTATAGGCCCTGCCGAAACTGGAAGTTGAACTGAGGGTCGATCACGTGCAGCGGCAAGGGTATCCTAAGAGGGTCCTGCCAGGCTGGCAACTGCAGTTTCTATCCCAGTGCATTCACGGCCGTACTTCCGTCTTGTCTGGAATACGGGATTCCAATAGACGCAGGCAGATTGTGCGCCTCTTTCGCTGCTACGTCAGAGACGACGTTCCCCTGGATGTCGGAATGACCTGGAAGCCATTTGAGCGAGATGCGGTGCTCGTCTCGCTGCCCTAGCGTGTGCAATGCGTGTAGCGCACGCCCAAGTTGGCTGCAGCGGTGGAATGGCTTCATCAGTGTTTGCAGGGCAGGCCGCGAGTCGGTAAAGATCACCCATTGCTGAGCGGGAGCGGGACTATTGGTGATGTGAAGGAGTGCCGCTCTAATAGCAGTTAATTCAGTGAAGGTGGACGGCGTCCTGTGACTGAGTTTCTCTTTCACAGTTAGTCCCACCGACGGAATCCACACTCCAATAGCTGACGAGTCAGACCTCACGGACCCGTCTGTATCCACGTGAACGTGGCCACGATAACGCGAGCTGATTGCTCCAGCGTGAAGTATTGTTGAAGGTATCACAGCTGACTCATATAAAGCTAACGAGCTCAGCACTGGAGATATACTCGTTGAGGTCCACAGTAATGAGCAAGCCTACTTCTCCTCAAACTTCTCGAACAGGCACGCTTGGTCGATCTGGATATCAAGGTCACCCCCACCTTAGTCTGAACAGCTCCTAGGGGGTGATCTCTGAGCCAGGCCATATGACTAAAACGTACGCCGACCTACCTCAAGGCTTGAAGGAACAAGGTGTTACTGTTAACGGCTGTCAGGCGCATCTCGATCACGAGTTGATCAGGAGATACCGAAAAATTACACCCACCTCCCCTCGCGGGAACCCTGGTGTGATGCAACGCATCTCATGGGGGGGTTCAATTGGCGTTTTCCATCGTATTGATTACGCTTATAGCAGGGATTCTCACGCGAAGAGGAGGTGGGCGTAATTTTCCATTTTCACCATGCAATGCACATGCAGTACACGTATGCTCAGGTACGGTCTTTATTGCAGACGAGAATGAGTGCCTTGTGGTCCGTAAAGGGCACAGTTAGGGGCTCGACGATTGCATCAAGCAATCGTCGAGTACTGCGAGAGAGTGCAACGTAACGCGGACGACCGTCGACTGAGACGGTCGGAGCGCGGCATGCCGCTTTAAATTCACAGCGCCCGAAGTAGAGGATAGCGCGGAGAGACAGAATACTGCACATGCGCAGCGCCGCCCACCGGCGCCTAGCAACGGAGTGAGAGTGCGCTGACGCCAACCAGCAGCTGTTTGGGAGAGAGTGTTCGCTATCGGAGAGAGGAGAGGAGAAGAGGAGGAGAGGCGCAGCTGTGCGGACAACGCCGGACAGACGCAGGAAGGACAGAGGGGCGAGAATGAGATGCGTTGCATCTAAAAGCACCTCATCCTAACTTTCCATCGTTCTGCAGTCTCTGAATCTGTTAACGCAGATTTTATTAAATTGCAAGTCAGACCGTGCATACCCAACCCTTGCCGTTGGTACAAGTGTCAGTGCTCCGGGCATTGCATGAACTCCTGTCGCAGTAGATTAACGTGTAGCAAATGTGCTGGAATGTTCCCCCCGCCGGACACAAAAATACACCAAAAAACGTTTAAATGTCGGCCAGAATTTGCTCCGCATGTAAACACTACATTATTCAAGCAATCCTTTGTGCTTACTAAACGACAGCGACAGATATATGAGAGCCCCTGGCACCCTATCCGGCCCTCCGAAACACTTCTTGGAGACCGGTCGAGTTCCCAGGTGGATAGTATATTCATATTATTATTAGGTAATACATTTATAGCGTTTTGAATATATACCAAAACATAAGGGAGTAGTTGTCCCGGCCTATAGAAAAAATCGCCCCTGTGTAATGGGGCGCCTTAAAATGCGTTTTTTTTTTAATTTTCAAATGTCGTTTTCTGATGACAGTAAACAAATTAAAAAGTACCACTGAATCAACGCTTTCACATTGCGCGCGCGCGAGAAGAGAGCCAATTTTAATCATAGGCGAAGTGCGCATATTGCTCCACCTATCTCGATATCTGGAAGACCGCATTCTCCACCACTTTTCTGGCTTACTTAGTTATTAGGTTAACGCAACAATATCTTACGTTTGAGGTCGTAGCCAGCCTCGATTCGCCAACTGAGGGTGAAGGGGATCTTTTTTCACCCCCGGGCCGTAAATCGAGCGTCTACACCCTGTAGGACATTGTACGCATAATCCGAGTTTTTAAATAATTTAAAAATAGTAAATTCAATAAAAGAGGCCAATCTATCCACCAATGCTTTTCTCGGCGCTCTCTACTGCTGACATACATGAGACAGAAAACTGGCCTATTTGTATAAAGGAGAGCGTGGAAGCGTCTTCGATCGCCTGTTCTGGCGTTCGAAATAGGCGCACTAATTTCCTGTTCCTATTTACGCCTCTGTTATTTCAGCGACCCGCCCTCGTGATCACAATCGTAGGCGAGCCAGACTCTGCACGAAGTGCTTCTGCCCACTTTCGCCACGCCAGAAGATCCACCCTCCTCCCGTTTTCATTACGTCGTGCTTGCGGCCCCTCTCACGAGGGCCGATTATCTGACCCCACCACACTGCTCCGATGTGAAAGCCTACAAAGTTTACATTCCGCCCTCTCGTTTTTCCTTCGCGTGATTGGTTACACAGCGTAGTCGATACGGATGTCTCTTACTCCCCCGAGGAACAAACGCGATATGAGGCGAGTGGTCATTATACAACGTCTCCGACGCAAGGCTTGGTCTTACACGCTGGGGACGTTCGTCCTTTCGCTTGTTCCCGGCAGCCGTACCCCGGCATACTCTCCGTTTCCACCACTCGCCACGCAATTTCCATTTAGTCCGGGACGCGGGCAGCGGCAGATGGTTACCATAGTGCTCGGGCAATGTATGCGTGGAAGCACACGCACACCCAAGCGAACCGGCGCTACTTCTCGGTCGCTTCTGCTTCTTGCTTCTTCCCTTGGCCCGGGGACTCGAATACTTAATCACTGGTTCCCTAGAGAAATCCTTCGCCGAAAATGTTTCCGGCAAAGGGCGGACAGAGTAGATACACCCGTCGCGGAGTACGCCAACGCGAATGGAAGGAAGCCACTGAAACAAAGCGAGGGAACTACTTGGAGACACTCCGCGGCTGATATACGCTGCACGCTTAGGGCTGCACCAACACTGCAGCGCACAGTCAGAGAGGAGAAAAGCAGGCCTTGCCAAATGAACCGATCTTTCATTGGTTTTGAAGCCTTGGTGTGGAATTGAAGTTGCAACTGCTGTGATAACACGCTAAAAAACTTACAGCGGCTGTGAACTTTGCGAGTCACAAATTATAAAATTGCGTAATAAGGTGGGTATAATGTATGAGCGTAGAAGGCGCAGGTTGAAAAGAGTATAATGAGTGTAGACCGGGGTTGTGCGAGTTGAGACAGAAATTACTGCGGAGTTGAAAGAAGACTGTCTTCTACGTGCACATCTTCTAAAGCAACAGTATGTAGCTCTTTTGCGTCTACGCGTTCGCTATACTGTAGTACTCCTATATCACGGATACTCAGTTATCTAGACAAGCTGCGAAAAATTCATGCTTTCGGAAACACACGCGAATGAAAAAAAAACTTTGGAGCAGTATTTGTATAAAATTTCTGTTCCCGCCCATTTGCACGAATTATTTACAGTGAATACTGACACGTTACCATTAATAGAAAACCGTGTTGCATTCAGAGATGTAAGTTTTCATGAAATTTTAAGGGGCGTGAAAAAGAGTTTTTTTTTCGTGTTTCCTTTAAAATATAAAAAATTGAGAAAAGGCGACTCCGCGCACATCTACAACAAATTCGACAAGCTTCCGTGAAGGCCTTAGATGTCTCATAGAAGGCAAAAAGTGACCGCAGTTACTGGCGACTACACAAATGAAACAAAACTTCGGCCACTCTAAAAATAAAATAATTAAATGCAACATACATAGAAACTTACTTAGGTTTAAATTGGATTTGAACCCGGGTTTCCAAGAGGCGCAGCGAAGTGTGGTCACTACTGCACTAACCCTGCACCGTGCCTGTATGGAACAAGAATTATCCGGATGGTTTCCGCAAACAGGTGAATTTCTGCAAACACGATGCAGCAGAAAAGCGTTCTTCGACAATCGCTGGATTTCGCCCTCAAATCACTTGAGAGACTTAAGTGAGGGATAAAATTTTTCTGTTAACACTGAAAAGAATGTAATTGTTACAAGCTACATCATAATAATCCCAGCAAAGCTTCCACTCTCAAAATCTTGCCTCGATTTCACGTCATATCATCGATTTCAGAAAGCGTTTTCTTCACTGCACATTGGTTCTACCACAGCGAATTTCTCCTGAGAAGCTACTTGTTTTTTTAATGCTATCCTGGTTAAAAAACGACGACAACCTGTTTTTCCCTAACGCTTTTTTTTTAATCCCTCACATCTCTAGGTACATTAAATGAGTTCAGATACCACGTCAAATTGTTTGATGCGTGTAAATTTTGCAAGTTTTGCTGCCGGGTATTTTTCCAAGGTTGGTTCTTTATTTTGTGCAGGCTGCTTTCCAAGGGTTCTGTTTTAGCATCATGGCTGCATACCGCATTTATTTGGATGATGTCACTTGGAATTGAAGTTCACCTGTTTCCAAGCAGTTCGACGCTGGATTTCCCTTCCTGGTTGTTCCGATTCTTTGTGCGCAGCACTTAAGCGCTCGTCCCGTGGTTTCATGACGACGGCTTCCCTCGTTGTAACTGAGCGAACGAAGGGAGCACTGAAGACAAACCAGATAGAACGAGCAGAAAAGCGGAGGAGGAAATTATGGCGAAAGTTATGGCGAAAGGATAAAACCAGAGTCCTTCAATGCCTTTCTGGTCATGAAACTTCGCCGTCACGCTATGGGAGAGCTTCGTACGCTGCCACGCCGCGGCGCTGGTGTTTATCGGAGGGCAGGCGTGGGCGTGGCCAGAGCGCGTTTGGCAGGGAACACACCACGGAGTAAGATAAAACAGACGCTCGCCGCCTTATCATCAATGCGCTCTCGCTTTACGTGTCGTGGGCCGCTGAAATGGACTTATCATTTTGTGAGTGCCGAAAACATTTGGTGCGAACGGGCATCCTGCTACTGCGTTCCTGCCTGCCGGTCTGTCTACAGAGCACCGGCGGCCGCCCGATGCCCTCCGATCTGCGGTGGCGCCCCTCGTGGTAGCCTTGGTCCCCGTACGAAACTTGGCCGGGAGTTTCATGACCAGAGAAGCATTGAAGGACTCTGATAAAACTATGGCGAAAGGCGCGAGACATGGTCCCCCGCGGCGACGCGCTACGACACAACGGCAGAGTATATACCGCCTTCTTGCGTTCGCGGATGCGGCGATCCCCTCGTGAGACGCAGCAGGATTGCACCGTCACGCAGAAGACTGCAGTTGGCGCCCTGCGCACAAATTTTGCATTAAGGAGTATTGTATTCAACAGGCCATTTTTTTCTGCGTTCTTCCGCTTTCTTACTACATACATGGTCAACATACGCGGAGAGATATGTTTCGCTACTGCCAAGGTTGCGGTGGCGTAGGCTCCACAGCGCTGCGGCACGCACATCGGCCCAGAGCGGAATGGCTCGCTGGAGACCACTGCATAGCAGAATTGAATGCGCGCGCTAAGGAACGTGACGCAGCCAGTGCACATGCTCGGCCATTTCCTAGCAGCGCTCACTCCTTTATATAAGGACCCTGCCCATCTCACGAGTTGGGAATTCAATGCGATGGGAACGGTATACAACGCATTGCAGCCACTGGCTGTTCCGAGCCAATCCGCCTAAAGGGTATGCTGTCAGGCTCGTGTTCAACCTTACCATGTGGTTTCCTTATTGTTGATCGTAACGACGTGTCAAGGGACGGGAAGCCCATTGTACTTTGCGCTGTCTGTATCGTTTGTCTTAGTTCTCTAAGTAGAAGGCCGCTACAAATTAACTAAGTCCAGCTTTAGTCATCTAAAGCCAACGAGCCAAAGTGGCGTCGGGGATGCGTATGCGTGATGAAATGGCATAGCCAAGGCCCTTTGATTTTCACCCAATCCAAATTTTTGCAGTTTTGCTAACCTATTATTTTGCTGGTATTTTCTATGCCGTATCGCTCATTTAGGAGCCAGGCTTGTTTGCAGGTGAGCTTCCCGCCAAGCTCAAAAATATCCCCAGCGCACTTCCTTTCCTTTTCCTCTCCCGCAAGCCACAACCAATAAACCAACGTTTAGGAGCCTTTTTGTCTGCAGACGCCGTCGCCGGACTGCAGCGCTTCTGTTGAATGAGCCAACTATTGCTTTGGCATTTAATATTCGAAAATTTCAGCCATGAAACCGATCAGCTGAACGAAACAGCCACTCTACTCACCCCCGAAGATGAGCTGGGCGGCTGAGTGGATGGTGTGGGTGGGTGAGAGGCGCACGAAGCATATTACGTTCCCCGGTCCTCTCGGCGGATGGAAGGCAGGTCCGCGCAATGTACTCTCAATGCCGGCTGACGATAAGCGTCGTCCGTTGTGTCTTCAATCCCGGCTCGTCTCATCCAGCGCCCTGTCTAAGCCGGACGTGTTGCAGCGGAACGCGGCGGCGTGGCCCGCCTCGGTACGCACCTGCGCTGGGGTGAGCGCCACCCACGGCGGGTCTGTGGTGTCATTGAAGAAGAGCAGAGATCAATACTCGTTCTTTTAGTTGTAGATACTCTCCCGTGAGACATATCGAGAATTTAAACAGTTAAACAACGTGTAAGGTAAACATTCCACTTTTTTTAGGTGAATGTGCTATGAAGCTTTTTTTTTTTTCGCACATCAAAACGGTCACGCAGAGTTTAGGTAGAAGGTAAAGTCTTTGAAAAATTTTCAAGGCCGTGGCGAAAGTGCATAGGACGTGAAAAATTAAAAGTAGAAGAGTATCTCTCGAGCACGGCTGAAACGTTGTATACCGGAAGGGAAGAAAAAACGCCTCTTTTTCTCATTGTGAAAAGTATTTTGGTCAATTTTAAAGGGTAAGCTTATTCTTCGAATTATTTGTGACAGAGAACCCTTTGGCGTGGCCTTGAATATTTTCACAAAGACTGCACCAGCACAATTTATTTCTTTGTAACGGTGACGGCAGTCATTCCTGGGTAGACACTCGCTGTTCCAGCTGTTTTCCGCTGAAAATTCGCGGTAAAGTTGGTTTGGCCCATAGTGTTTTTGCATACGCAGAATAAAAATGCTCGGAACCCTAGCCTATGGCCGTCACGCACTCGGACCACGCCATCCTGTAAGTTTAGACAGATCAATGAGTGAATGGTTTCTCCTTTCCTTGCGGAAAGAAACATCCAGTGTTTTCTAAGACTGCACTGTCACCAACGAAATCATAGGCCATTTCAAACATGAGGGGACAGACATCCCAACATTTTTTTTCCAACGCCTGGCTCTGTATAGGATGGCTAGCACGTGAAAGACACGTGGTGTTTCGGGAGTTTTGATCGGAGACACGAAAAATAAATGGAACCTCAGCCAAATAGTATTCGCTTAAAAACATCAGCCTACTTTGTTTCTTTAAAGAAAGTGAAGCAAAATAAAGCAAATCACATTGAAAATGCACCCTGAGGTTTATAGCTGTCTAAAGGGAAGTGTCTACGAAGCTAAAACGAGAATGCCACCAGAATGTGCATCGATAAGGCCGGTTCAAAAATGCTGTCTTCATATACAGAAAAAAAAAATAGCTCCGATGTCAAACCATTTGCAATTAATCGCTGTGCGGGTACCAAATGTGCAAAGTTCATTTCTTTGTATGTGTATGTAAATGTGGGAACAGAATAGTGAATTTTGTGTTTATGTACTCGGCGCATTTTAGAGGTCATATTTCTTATAACAAAGAGCTGGTTTTTCTACGTGCGCATTGCATGAGTTTGCACTTTGAGCGTGTTGGGATAGAAAAAAACTACGCAAGGAAGAAAACCAATCGTGATAATTAGCCTTAGTAATTACCTCGCGCTAACACTCTGAACTCGACACATCTATGCGCTGCAGGGAAATAAAGAGAACGAGATTCACATATAAACAAATCGTGCTATGTGGTCTAAAGCAAAACTTCGTAGAGGACTGTCAGAGTTAAGCCCGCTTCAGCAGTACAAAAGGTTTTGCAAATGCACTTTCGTTGAAAAGTACTTCCGGATTATCTGACGTGAGCCCAGAACTTGATGCAAGAAGTGTTGTGTACTCGCCGTTATGGTTCCAATGAAGGCTCATCCCGCGATAATTACACTAGAGCACTATCCATCACTTGGAACATTAGTTAAGTGATTTTCTACTATGGGCCCTGAGGACAGCCGCCGATGTTATGATAATTAACAAAAACGCGTTTACAGTGTTTTATGCACGACTAACCCCAAAGACAACACAACGCAGACAAAAGATGGGAACAACTAGAGTGACGCACTTGAGTTGCTCGTACCGTCGATCTTTTGTAGAATCTTCTCGCACTGTTTAGTATGGATTGATTCTCACTGGACGAGTTCATCGCAGTTTTGAAAGTTTTGCAAAGCATAACAAAGGCGTCGGCATCACCCTGCGTGTTTTCATCCACACATGTTCGGACCCTCCTTGCCATCTGTTTCTGTCCAGCAGTGGGTATACATAGCTTTTTAATCTGCCATTAGAACTCATCGGCACAGAACTTGAAGGTAGGCGTTAAATGAAGAAAGCCGAGCTGTGGACCAAGCAATCCGTAGTTGGCAAAGCCGATTCGGAGAGTAGGAGCACGTGGGTAAGTGAAAAGGAAAGGAAGACAACAAAGAATATCAACGAACACGATTCAAGCGAACACGATTCAAGCATGTACACTTCAATAGTAGAGAATCTAGAGACAGGGACGCCTAGCATTTGGCTAAGTATGTCCAACGCTGTCGTTTCGTTAACAGGTTTTAAGGTGGAAGCCTTGACACCATCCCCTTCATGTATTTGACACATCCGACTGGGCGCCGCTATAAACACCGGAACCCATGAACAAACACAATACTCCCACCCAGATATAGGCAGCTTCTCGACTACCTACATCATACAGGAACACGGCGGTTCTTAAGGAACGGGGCTGATGTTTGTATTTGTCTACAGGCGAAAAAGTGTTGCGGTGCGTTTTGGCACATTTGCGTCTGGCTTGGCGGGCGACGTAAAATGGGTGATTTGTGTTCGATTACTAGGTGTGGTCTTCCATTCCTCGGGTGAAGTGGCGCATAGCACGTGGAAGCGCCTCCTCGAGACTGCGGAGCAGCGTCTTGCAGTTGCAGCAAAGTTCATGTATTCCCTCGCAGAGTGAAACTACATAATTAAGTCCTTCGTCTCGGCGGCGCTTTTTGTTTTACAGTACGCGTAGGAAAACCACAGCGCCATTTCACCCGACAGCTCGCCAGGAAGTTTGAATCGTTCTTTTGGGCAGGCAAGACAGAAACAGTGTCACGAGCGCTGCTGAGGCTGCCCAAGTCAATGGGTGGTTTTAGTCGGCCTTGCTTGCAAACCATTCGTAGCGTGCTGGCGGTACGCGCAGTGATCGACCTTCTAGACTCAGACGAGAACCCAGGGAAGGCGCTGCTACAGTACTTTCGCTGAACTTCCCGCTCAATTTTTTATGACGTACACATCGCCACTCCTTCTGATGAGCACACAGAGCCATTTTATGCGTGCGTTATAAACAACATTGTGAAATCCCCGGTCATCCTTGCCAAGCCTAAGCTTCAGAGAAAATACGGCAAGCGAAGTGTGCAAAAAATTGGTAAGAACCCAATTAGACAATCCACAGATATGAAGATCACGTGGTGTTCGTTGGCATCAGCTAACTTCGCCGGTAGTTCCGGCTTATGTTCGGGAATTCGGATGGTTACGTGGCTGGGAAGTTCTCCCGACGTGTGACCGTCTGGAGAGGTTCGGCGTTGTGGATTCCGCAGGGTGTCCGCAGTGCGGCCACGCTGAAGCATGAGTACATGCCTTGTTCACTGTCGTGTAGCTGCAATATTTTGAACTGTATTAAGCAGGCTGTTTGGTCTGACCCTTCGAATGAACCCACGTTCAAATGATGCGCTGGTCAACTTTCTCATGTGTGCTGGTGCTTTTGTTTTGTGGCGCAATCCTGGTGCCGTATGTCTTCGAGCCTGGCTGCAACGGGCGATGCTCCCACTGCTGTGGCGTGTCCGGTCGATTCTGATGAGTCATTTGGAGCACGACCTGGCAGCTCTAGGAGAGGAAGCCTTCCTTTTGCATTTGTCTACACGCTTTATAATGGTCAGGAGCAACATCCTGAGCGTTTCTTAGGTGCCCTACTGAGTTCAGTATAGTTTATGAGCTCTGCCTTTGAGCGGTGTTGAAATTGGTGTGACTTGATTTGTAGTAGCTTGTTGCCATCCCGAATATTCTTGTACAATGTGTAGAATTACCATGTTACACGAAAACTGATTGGATTTCTGTTCTTAGGACAGCGCTGTTACCATTGGTCGCTGCACCCTGAAATGTGGATTAGAATAAATTCTCGTTACCACCTCTACACCTGGTTTTTGCGACATTTTCTCGCTACGCTAAGCGGTCTAGTGGTCGGGGGCCTTTTGCCTTCCTGTGTCCGCAAATACTTTGTAATGGCATCTGTGGGTATGCGCGAATGTATTTGTAATGTCCGGATATTGTTATTTCCTGGTCGCATTGAGTCGTAGCGTGGCCTAGAACACGTTCCTTCACTGGAACTTAATTCGTAGCCAGAGAACGCTGTTGCTCCAATGACCATTTTGTTTCACCCTCTGAAGGACGGCCCTGCTCGTTCACTTCAACAAACAAACAAGAGAGATGCGGCACTATTTCTGCGTATATCACGGTGTACTAACAACCAGTCTGTATGTTTTAAATGATGTCAGATTACAATCCGTCAGTTCTTACAAATATTTACGTGCTTATATAAACTGGCGCTCCATATCAAATTTACAATTAATGACAAAGTTAACACAATAAACAAAGCTAATTACCAACCTACTAACACAAGCAAGTTACAATCCGTCAGTTCTTACAAATACCCACGTGTTGATATTTCAGCTAGCTTACATTGGGCGCTCCATTTGAAATTTATAACGCATAACAAAGCTAAACAATAAACAAAGATAATTCCCAAGCGAATTCTACAAAGCTAATTTATGTAACAATGCTAACGCCATAATAAGTTATGCATTCCATTGTTTATCTGACTCCCCGACACAACTCTCGTGCTTTGTAAAACGATATTAAGATGGGACCCCTGAAACAAAAAAAAGAACATGGCTTCTTTTCCAATTGTGCAGAATAATTCTGGTCGCTTTATTCATCGCAATTGAAGTCGTACCGTAAACATCAAGTCTACCCAGTCAATCATCAGACTTCTTGTCGAGCTTGCGGTCGAACCACTTATCGTCAGACATGACTCTACAAGCTACAGAATTTCTTTGCCCGCACTGCAATACTAACCAGTCGACTCAACTGCAATATCAATGACGGCGGATGAATCGTTCTCACATATTTGGTATGGAACAAAGCAACACACGATATTTCCCCGAGTCATTCACCCCCAGAACATAACGAGAATAGAATGACCTTCCAGAAGGTGACGTGGCGTTATATATATTATAATGGGTTGTTTCGAAGGGCATCGCTTTTTTATTATTACTACAGTACAATGTGCTGTTTTTATCCGCCATGCTAAGCGTATTCTCATATTCTCATGGTATTATGGTGTTTGGGCTACCACCCCCACCGAATCGCCTCGGTAATTGAAGGTAGGAGTTAAATGTAATTGATTAGTAATTAATTAATAATTAGGAGACAATCAAATATACAAGGAACGGTAAAAAATAAATTCAAATTTAAAAATGTTCGAATTGTGTCACCAGGGCCGGCGTTTGGCAATGTTTATACACTTCGCATTTACGCTAAAATAAAGATGCCTAGATGGGCTACTTGTTGTCTATTTTCATCACAAAAATAGCCCATAAAAGTTTGGTCCGAACCCCTAAAAACCGTAGGTCACTATCTTGAAAGTGCTACGCATAGAAAGCCGGCTACTAAACATCACAAGGACGATGTCTATAAATTCAGCGGCCTCCACACCGTATACGTAGCCGCCAAAGCTTTCACCTAACGGAATCATGTCCGAACAACCAGCTGGTAAGAATATGCGCTCTGTACTTACGGGTGACGATCAGCTCGATTTCTGCCTCTGCTTCTCCAACGCTATTGGAAACGACGCAGGCGTAGGTGCCGGCCTCGCTGGCAATCACGTTGGCGATGCGCGGGAGTCCAGCTGGCTGCCTCACACGGGGATTCTCTTGTAGCGCGAGCGCCCTCTGACCATCCCTCTTGAACCAGCTGGTGGTCGAATGGTGGGCGAGTTTCGGGTACACCATGAAAAAAAAAATTAGAATTGGACAAAACCGGCGTTAGATGGCCTTCATTGCAAAAGACCAAACAACCGCGATGCAACGATTGCTCTAAAGGCGGTGGGTTTGTTTAAGGCATGGACATCTTCTGGAGCCCAACGCAACTATTTCAGCACCGATGCGGATATGGGTGGCTTACGGTGAATAAGAACTCACTAATACGACGCCAACTTTCAAAATACTGTAGTTGAGCAGTAACCACTGCACGAACTCTACATCTGCTTGTAGAGTTCGAAAAATTCAGGAGTTTCCACTTTGCAGGATGGCAGTGTCGTAAACTGTGTCGTAAAACATAGGCGTGATGGCGATTACCCTTTGGTAACCCTTGAAAAAAAAATCGGGTTTCTTCTAGTGGCGGTGACGTTGGCGCCGCTGTCTATGTATGCGCCTGCCGTCTACAGTACGGTTTTGCCGATGCAGGAACCAAAACAAACAAACAAACAAACAAAATCTTTCTTGCCAAGATTTTCAGCACAGTATATAGACAACGCGCATGCCCATAAAGAAGCATTCTTTTAAACGCACCAATAGGCTTCAATC
This sequence comes from Haemaphysalis longicornis, assembly GCF_048455015.1. NCBI lineage: Eukaryota > Metazoa > Arthropoda > Arachnida > Ixodida > Ixodidae > Haemaphysalis > Haemaphysalis longicornis. The sequence continues at coordinate 122,497,498 of NW_027526335.1, read as the reverse complement.
TGCAGGAATGATACAGTAGCCTTGATAATAAATTGTCCGAAAAGGTTTCCTTTGCGGTCGAGGTGCCGCTGCATTGATATTCAGTTAAAGTTTTTTGAAAAGACACCTCGGTAAAACGAGAGTTTGCAACAACGACAAAAAGAGGAGCGAATCGAAGACATTTTTTGGATTTTGTTTAAAGTTTGATGCGAACCGCTGGTCGTTCTAGCGTAAAAAGAAGGATGACAACTCCCGTGTCTGTGGACTGGGGTTCAAAGCCCATTCCAATAACGCCCTCCGAGCAGGAAACCGACGTCTACGAACGGTCGAGAAATGCGGCTTTCAGTCACTGTGGTTCTGTTCTTGCGCTAAACAACTGATTTTGGCTGAATGCCACAGAAAAAAAAGATTTAAATCCTGTCTCTTACTGAACTGATGCGGCAACGAATTCGACATCGTGCACTTGGAACTTTGCACATGAATATTAATCTAGGTGCGTCGACGACTCGGATGGCGTCAGTGTGCCGGTATTGTTGTCGGTAAGCCCTTTGATTTTTCGTACAGAGACATATTGCCGATGTTCTTTGAACGTAGAGCTTTGATGTCACGGCCAATGGTAAGCGAGGGTAATGGAGAGATGATGACATATTTACAACAAAGCTTCCACGGTTTCCACATCTGACTCCTTCATGATACGAACTCTTCTGAAGAGCGGGATACAAACCGGAGATACTTCTTTTACGTATCTGACTGCCAAAAGAAGTCATTGTAGTGCCTGTTATTTCGAAGAAAACTGAGGGAGGAGACCGGAAACTATTTCAGCATAAAACAGAAAGGCATCGAATGGTAGCAACGAAATCCATTGAACGCTGAATTCGAACGCTGAATTGAACGCTGAACGCTAGCATTCGAGGGTTTATGAAGGGGCCATGGCCGAATGGCAAGCGTGCCGAGTTTAGTTTACATTTAGTTTACATTTAGTTAAGCCAGATGGGCATCGAGACAAGGTGGTGGCACCTCGATTGATTTTTCAGACTCGTTCATACCAGCGAGCTGCGTATCGACACGACTCTGCGGAGTGGCTGGTTCTGATAACAGCGAACGGAAAATTGACAATGACTTCCCGCCATTTCTAGGAGCTCCAGCAGCCGAGCAACACAAATTTTATTAAAAATCTTATGAAATATAACGAACTCGTAATTCTTCGCGTAACACAAAGAGTTGAGATCAGATGAAATCACCAAATTTGAATTAAAGTAATACCCAAGATTGACAATCATTGCTTGTATCAGGGTCAGGAAGGACGGCCGCGCTATTACACATGGTAAATGGCCTTCCATGTTTAAAATTCCAAAGGCGATAACGAATTGTCTTCGTCCTACTGAACTGCATACATTCGGATGCAGTCGGCATATTGACTGCCCCTGTTTTGTCATCCCCACAAAGTACCATGATATGTTTATGGTTGTTTTGGGACGTGCTACGGATACTTTTGAAGCGTGGTCTCTCAAATAGGGCAGTTTAAACACTAATTCCTCTCTATTGGGAGAATCGCATCCCGCCGAAGAAAGTAATATTTGGTTACGAAACGGTTATTTTTTCTAATAGAGCAAATTTGTTTTTTGTGTCTTGATGGTTTTTGTGAAGTCAACGTCATGCATTGCCCGCTTCGCGTTGCTAGGCCGATCTCAGTAGAAAGACATGCACCCCTCCATCTAACGACGACGATGGCGGAAAGCGACGCTTTCTCGTGCTGAAGACTTTTGTTGGCCAATCCCACACTGCGAGTATCTGTGACTCTCAAGGTACGCATCACTGTTCTAGAATACCCACAGCAACTCTCGGGTATGCACTCTTCAGGCATAACGTTTGGGCTTGGGGTGTACGGTGCGAAGTAATACCTTCTGCTTGGCTTTCGCTTGGATCATATCCAAATGCAGCAATTGGATAGACGCCTGCTCCATAAAGCGAGAAACCCAGGCTTGATTCCTTTCACGGGAAGCGTTTTTCTTTCTTTCTTCACCGATGGTCATTCATCATCGTCATCAGAGAAAGTTTGGTTTCTTGCACGGCGTATTGGTGTACAACAGCATCCCTGAGGACACTAAAGCTTTACTTCAATACTAAAACATCCAGACCTTCACGGCAAAACGACTATGAAAACATTGATGTGACGAAACAGAATTGCTACCACACATGTCGGCCTACCTCACAAACTACTGCGGATCATTATGTAACACTGTTGCCCGTTTTAGATGCCCGCTGACTGTTCCTCATAAACGTTTAATTCTTTCTTAAACCCATTAGCACCTACAAAACATTCAATGCAAACTGACCTAAAATATTCCCTGGTGTGTGTAAGCTTAAATGTTTTACTACAGACATCCACCACAATACTTTTTTTCTGAATTTCTAGCCACTTCAATATCTCTGGTGACGCCGGAGCCTATGTGGTAGCTCGACGCGCACCCCCTTGAGATGACACAAAACCTCTTTCTCTGCCCATCGGAAGTGCTACCGCTTATAAAGACCAGTCTGTTCGCTTTTATCAGTATTGTAGGTTTGCATGGAAACCACAAAAAGCATGCTATTTGGCATTGATAGTTTATCGAATTTACATCAAGGTTTGATCTCAGCGCATATGTATGGCCCGTGGTGATAAAAGGAAATATTCAACGAATAATGCGGACGAACATTCCTATTCTATTATTAAGAGACAAGATATCCCATTCAGAGAGAAACAATACTAGAGAGGGAGGAAATGAAGAGTTCTTGAAAGGACAACTATTGTAACAATAAATGAACCATTGTTTGCTCGGCCTAGACCAATGTGATGTTAGGAGAGCTTATGAGAACAGCGAAGACGGGCATTGGGAACAAAAAATGTCTTAGGGAAGTCGAGGACGTAACAGCAAATCGATATTCGTAGACGCTCACCTGTATCTGGGAACAGGGGAACCTTCGGCCACGCACAAGTACCTCGCTCTCCCCCCTTCCTCCCCCCAAGTCACTGTGGAGTCTGCTGCTCCGCTGTAGCATGGAGGACATCTGAACTGCCACGGCACATGGAATGATAGAGACCGAGACAACATAAGTGAACGCAACATAAAAAATATCAGAAATTTAAGGCTACTTCAGGGTTCTTTTTCTTCGTGCAGATCATCCCATACAATCTTACTTATTTGAGGTTAACAAACGCTTTTCCTATTTCTGTAAATTTTATTGGCTGATTCCCCTAGTGTTGTGGCGTCGATGTACTTGCCTATTGTTTTTCCAACCCAGATCACGCTGAGAGCGAAAAAAGCTATCTTGCCATCTATGAAGTATGATGGTGGTGTTCGGCCCGATCTAATCTCGTTCGACCCGAAAGGTGTCTTTATGTTATTCCGGAAGCAGATGCGCCGATAGTGAATGGAACAGTGTACAAATATCTAAAAAACTGTTTGTTTGATTCCCTGAAAATATTACAGTGGAAAACCGCCGCACGTTACCAGTTTAGTTCCTAAAAAAAGTAATTCATTGCAAGGGTCCACATTCTCTCGGCAAAATATTTCTCTAGGCTCATTCGGCCTTTTTTGCGTCATTTTGTGAGATAATGCTTTTAGTAATTCCGCACACAAAACTTCCCGTGAGATAAAATTGAGGTGACTCACCAAATTGCTTCCCAATCATTAACAATTTATGTAATCACAAATGCGGAATTCAGGACCAAAGAAGTCAATAAATACTGAAAAATTGCCGCAGCTTGCACTATTGGGACAAGGCTGGAAAAACAGCAGAGCTGGTGGCCCCTCTCCCTTCGTCCAAGACCCGGTTGTTGCTACTCATTCATTTTATTTCCGTAAAGGCCGCTGGCAGTTCTACGTGACTGGCAGTCCCAGATCGTTTGTCCGAAAGATTTCACATCTCTCCCAATGTGGACCGCATTAGTACGCGCTAGAACCTGCGACCAATCCCAAAGCCAACGCCTGTGCAACGAACCAAAAGGAAGTGTGGTGCGCCCAGAATGCAATGACAGCTCAATCGCATACACGCCGACCTTTCGTTCTTTCCAATAGACTGCATATGTTATGATTCAGTTCAGTTCAGTTCAGTTTATTCAGTTTTCCCAGTAGCATCTGGACGACTTCCTGGCTAAAAGCTGCTCGAGCAGCTTGACAAAGGCGCAGGAAGCCGTTACAAGGAATGGAGGACGGACCACGTAACACAGATGTAATCATAAGTAACAAAAAAACAAAAATAAAACACGATTCCAATTTAACAAATCAGTTCTACAAATTTCATCAAAGATAATCAAAATTAGATGAAGGAAACACAGATTAGAGAAACAGGCCACGAACAGAATGAATAGTTTACATTATCAATAGGAGATTCAAGAACACTGTAAATAAAAATTAAAAATAATACGCTAGAAATATGTAGGAAAAAACATGATTCAGAACACAGTGCATAATCGATTCCAAACACACAGTAAACATACAATAGGACAGAAATACAGAAGTAAAAACCAGTTAGGTTCAGTTACAATAGGCCAGGAATACAGAAGCAAAAACAAGATAGGTTCAGTTACGATTGCAGGATGTATGTTCGAAGTTGTTTTCTACTGTACCCAGAAGTATGTTGGTGTCTATTTAGTGTCATGGGAACATTATGAGATAATGACTGAAAGTTGTAATTTGTACGAAAATGTGGTATAGCCCATATATCGGTGCAGCGTGTTTTAACAGTCGATGAGTAATGTTGTAATGATGCAAGGGAGGACAGGTAATTAACGATTTGAGGTGAGGAGCAATTAAAGATCTGTAATAACCGAAACTCATACATTTTATCGGCGCGAAGTACATTATTCACTAGAAATGCCTCTTTTGTCGTGTCGGTGCGTTTAAGATTTGATATTTGTCGTATAATTCTTTTTTGTATAGTGACAATCCTATTCATATTTCTTTTAGTTGTGGTAGCCCAAACCAGGTTGCAGTAATTTATGTGTGAGTAAAATAAAGCATAGTAAATTTGAAGCTTTGCTTGCTGCGGAAGAATACTACAGCAGCGCGACAGTACCCCTGTCACTGCAGATAACTTTTTACTAAGAGAATCAATGTGAGTGTCCCAATTCAAGTTTGAAGAAAAATATACCCCTAGAATTTTGTGGTCACTGACAATTTCCACAGGCTGATGTTCATAACTAAGGTGGTAAGACGAGGAAACTTGTTTGTTTTTAGCACGGAATATGATGGCCTTGGTTTTATTGGGATTAATTTTGAGTGTATTTATTTTGGACCACAATAATATCTTATTGAGAAGTTCATTGCATTTTAGAATTATCCGATCTAAATTAGAACCAGAGACTGTAAAAGTGGTATCGTCGCCGTAGATCATAAATTTAACTTCGGGATCAATCAGGACAATGTCATTAATATAGTATTGAATAACAGTGGACCCAGTATGCTACCCTGAGGTACACCGTGAGTAACAGGTAAAAGAGACGATTTGTGGTTGTTAATAAAAACACATTGCTGTCGGCCGCGCAGGTAAGACTCTAGCAAGGCTAAAGGGCTCCCGCGAATCCCGTATTGTTTAATCTTTATCGTGAGAATGTCATGGTCTATTAAGTCAAAGGCCTTACTAAAATCTAAAAAAGACCTACTGTATATAAATTTTGTTCAATGTTTCCAATGATGTTTTCTTTTAAAGTTAATAAAGCCAATTCTGTGGATTTTCCCGCTCGGAAGCCAAATTGAGACTCAGCACATTTTTTGCGTCGAAGAAATTTGTTATTCGTGAACATATAATTTTTTCTAACCCTTTAGAAAAAACAGGTAGAACAGAAATCGGTATATAGTTCGATGGATTGTTCTTGTCTCCCCCTTTGTAAATCACTGATACCCTTGCTTTTTTCATGGCATCGGGAAAAATTCCGTGCTCAATCGCCAAGTTAAAAATATGAGCAAGTGGTGAGGCGATGAAAGGCAAAACATACTTAACCGGTTCAATTTGAATGTTGTCAATATCCAGTGCCTTACTGTTTCGCAATAGCATAAATGTATTGTTTATTTCAATTTCATCTGTTCTTTGAATAAAAATACTGTCGGTAGAATTGCTAAACTGAGTGCTGATATCGGGTTGGTTATTATCAGCCACTTTTACATTAACAAAGTGAGTATTAAAGTAGTCTGCAAGTTCTACTAACCCCGTACCCATCGGGCCTTTGGGGTGGCCCAGTGGTTAGGCTGCCCGTTTCACGGCGCAAAGACCCCGGGTGCGACTCGCGAGACCTTCCTAGCCACTTTTTTTTTTCCTGAGGTGCGCACTCCCGATACCTGCTGGAGGGCTCATTGCCTTCTCGCCACTTTCCCTCAAACGTCGAGGATTTTTGGCACAACGGAGGGATATTGTCGGCCTATAAAGCTCCGCTATTTAAAAAGTATTCCACGTACCCTTCCACACAGCCGGATCTGTGTTTCACCCTCTCCCTCGAATACCAATCACAGTAACTGATTGACTGATTATCACGTGTAACGCGCCGACGCTACCAAGGTGATGAGGCGCGCCCTCGTGGAGGGCGCCTGAATAATTCGACCAGCTTGTGATCTTTAAAGTACGCCGAAATCTCGAGCACACTGGCGCTTTCGCTTTTAGCCTTCATCAGAAAAGCGACCGCCGTGGCCGGGGACGAACCACATCAGAGTAACGGAACTCACGCATCTCGCTGCAGGAATGTGCGTTCAACACCACAGCCTCCAGGAGCAAGGCACATGCTGATAGGCAGACGCCGTTCGTCAACCGAATGACTAACAGCACTCCCTACGACAATCTGAAGCCGAAGTAACGCTATACTAAACTCTACTATCCGAAAATCGCCTAGAAGATCCTTAACTTTCGCAGCCTTTACAGCTACAGGGCGCCTTCTCCAAGTGGGCCTTACCTACACCCTCTTTCACTCTCCCATCCATCAACTACCACTGTGAAGCAATTTGAGCACTCTATTATGACTATATACATTAGGATGGGGGCTGTTCCGCACTTCCCACACTTAATCCGTTCAGTACACCTGCGCTTTTCGAGCATGCCCTCCCTAGCTACTCCCTTGACGTCCAAGGGCCGCTGGTCGACAAGGCAGTACCAGCAGCTAGAAGCAACAGAGTCCAGGAGGGGGGAAGCTACCCAGGAGAAAATTCTTCAATGCCACACAAATAAAGATATTTATTCTAGTTTTCTTAACCTCCCTCGTGTTCCCCTGCTGCTGCGCTGCGTCCTCTTCTCCTCACGGCCGCTTCAGTGGAGAGTCAATCACCGACGCCACACTTTCTCAATCTTTTCTGGGAACTCGGATTCTGCCGCGTCGCGTCTTTCCGGACCTCGTTTTCTGGCCAGGGACATTCCCCAGGGACATTCCCCAACATGGGCATCGCCCGATACTTTTATCCTTATCACACGCACTGGCCGCAACCGACTCGCTCTAATACACCCTCACGTCCCTCACCCTTCGCAACGCCATTATTGCTATCGGCGAAGAAACTGATATCGCCTTCCCAACTACCACACTCTCCACAGACTACGTGACCATTCTCACAAGCTGGAGGTAATCATGCCGTAGCTCGCAGAAAGGCCGCATCTCAACCCCGATATCTCGTGGCAAACCGGCATCACCTCTGCATAGAAATGAGGACCCCTTGTCACTCCTTTCTTGAAGAGGAGGGGTGCAACGCTGCTGCTCTTGATCACACACTCCGGGCGTTCTCCCACGGGAATAAAGGCACGGCTCCACCACTCCTTTCCATCCAATCACACTCCGCTGCAGTGAAATCCTCCACCTTTTCCACCTGTCACGACTATACCATCCTCGTCCTCAGCAGTCAGTCACTCTCCTTGAAGCGCGTATTAAACGAGACGACTTCAAACCCATAACGTCAACAACCCATTACATTGTCGTACACCATATACCACCGACAACACTCTCCCCAAAATCTCACTTGGAAGATCCCAGAATCTACTAATCCGTTTTAAATATCTTTCATGAAGTAACCCCACATACCCAGCTTTCTCGCACAAACGGCCTTGCTTTGGAACCTTGTAAAGACATAGAGCAACGAGTCCACTTCGAAGCGAACACTATTAAAGTAATTTAACGAATTACGAACTCTGAATAGTTTTTGGGCAATTCTTCGTCAAAAGTTACTGCCGATAGGTATAAAACTAATAGCTTCCATAGCTCCAGAACGTAGTAGAGAAGCCAGGTCTTCAATTTGCATACTAAGCACACCTCTGAATTAGCAGTAAAAAAAAATCAATTGTATCGCACTGAACTCCGCAGCAATCACGTCTGCATGAACTGCGATGAGCTGGAAGGGTGCGCCGGACACAATAGCTTCCCCTGCGCCGGACACAATAACTTGCAACCTGAAGACCAGACAGTACCAGTCGGCCAAGAACGGCTTTGCTAGACCGCTGCCTTCTGAAAAAAAAACCTTCCCCCCAAATTTTACTTAATTTTATATCGGCTTCAGTCACGGTTTATCTCTTCCACCCGGCGATATCACTATTTTGGCTTTTTTCTCTGGTTCAGCGAAGAAGACATGTCGTCCAGATGGACTTATTCGACATGAATAAACTCAATGTCTCAAAGCCCACAGGGCTTATGTGCGCAAAGTAATATAAGCATCCCACCAGTTTGGTATAAAAAACAGGTACGTAAAATTCCTTAAACACCTTAACGAAACGGCACTCTAGACGGAGGCGATAATACACTAGAGTTATTACGTTTTTGATCACAACATATTTACCCTTGAAGAGGTGCGTACAGAATATATCATCATCGTAATCGTCATCAACTGCCCAACAGGTCCGCTGCAGGGCGAAGGCGGCCTCTTCCATCCATTTTCAACCGCACCTGTCCCGTGCCGCTCGAGCTGGTTCTTTGCCCCCCAAATTCCTTATTTCGACCCTCCATGGTGTCATTTACCTTACGTTTGTTCTAAAACCGTCTCTCGGTATCCATTCTGTCGCCCTGGTAACCCACTGGTTGTCATTTCGACTAACTACATGGCCAGCGCAAGTACATTTCGTTTTCTTTGTTTCAACTGTGATACCTTGCACTCGAGTTTGTTCCGTGATCAAGAAAGCTTGTTTCCTGTGCGTAAGTGTTACTCCTATCATTATTCGTGCTATGGCCCGTTGAGCCAACGTAGGTTTGCTTTCAAGTTGTCTAGTGGAGCACCAAGTTTCGGTTTTTCAATAAAAATTAAAAAATAAAGTAGTCGAGGATCGTAGCTACTGCAGTCGGAGGGCGTGTATTATGCCATGAGTTCTAACTGTTCATGAAGCGATATGTTACACACAATCGCCCCACCTAAACGCGAAAGTTTTTGTCCTTCTGTCCAGCAATTGCCTCATCCAGAACTGTTTTTGGTGATCCTGCTCATTCATGGGATAGCGACCCACTGGGAGTTGGTGGTTAAAAATATCGGTAAGAAACAGAGGGGAGTGTAGGGGGAAGTGTAAGAGGGAAGGTGGGGTACAGAAATTTAGAGAATGAAGGAAGTAGAGAAAGGAAGGAATGCGTTGTTGAGAGTGAAACGAGAGAGGGTGTGAAGACGGAGACAGAGAAAAAAAAGATGGGAGGAATCAAAGGATGACGAAAAATGTACTCAATGTTGGGTACAGAAGGATTGAAAGTAATCTTGAGGTGCAGGGCAACGAGCGAGAACCGTTCAAAGGTAAGCATGAGGAGGATAAGAGAAGATCTATGAAGGAGAATTGGATAGAAGGAGGGGGAGAATTAAAGAACTAGGCAGAGATGGAAGCTATCGGAGATGTGTGAGCTGTGTAGCTTACCGTAGTTGCGTGCTCCGTTCACCTGCAGAAAATTATTTAAGGCGCACTGTGCACACCCAGGCGTAATAACTTCCGCCCTAGAATGTTTAGCCTCGAGGACGCGAAACGAACTCAACTGCGGCACTTTTTAGAAGTTTGGAACTCTACGGCGCAGCATGCCGGAGGTGCACGTCATGCATGAGTTCCATGCGAATTTTCTTGCTTGGTGGAACTTCTCTTCGGTTCTTCACGAGAGCTCGCAAAGATGCCGCAGGAACTATACTTGGTAGCGGAGTTGTCTCAGCCAGGTGTTTCGCGATGAATGGGTCACTGGTTTCGGGGTTAACTGTGTTGTGTACTTGTGTTGTGTATTTCCAATGTTCAAGGGGAACTTTTGATGGAGGTTAGAAGCTGCCTAGTTAGAAGAACCAGCACGCATGATGAGAGCAGTATATGCGAAATCCAGAAGGTGGCTGCTGTTAAAAAAAGAACACTGTAATGCTCAGAATCCCTTCGGTTTTCATTGTTTTCTGCCAATTTTGGCGCAAGCCACCTAGGGTTAATTTCAGAATGTAGTCCGGAGGATACTTCTTCTGACGTCCCTGCCATGCTACCGAGATACTGTGTCTCTGTTTGATGAAAGCGTAGAAACAGCGAAAGTGATTCCATTCTAACAAAACCAAACTACGAAAGACTGTCAACAACGCAGCATCTTAATGACGCCAGAATACGTATAATAAAAGACAATGGAACCACCCGTGAACTCGCGTTCAACACCAAGTAACCCATTAAGACCGAGTAAGAAGACCATGCTTGCAACTCCCTCCTTAAATGCAGCTATACGACTGTCCCGAACTCACCTTTGTTGACCTAAGTGCCCACAAAATCCCTAATTGCCCATTCACGCGCAGAAAGAAGCATAATCTGACTCAGAAATTTATAAATAAACAACCACATGTTTTCTCTCAGTGATACACGTGCGTACCCACGTTTACCGTTACAACTGTAAACGGTACAAGAATTGCGGAAAGCCTATATACATTGCCATTCCATTACTCCTTACGAAAAACAGTTCAGGCAAAAGCACTGCAGAGCCTAATGTGTTAGCCTCAGTCATCTCAAAGCTATTCTGGCACATTTAACTTCATCACAGCCCCACCCAGAAGGCAATCAAGTCTTTGCTGTACGAACTCTTTCCCACTGCGTTATTATCGCATGAAGAACATTAGGCGGTTGACTCTATGAGCGATACTCAGCAGAATGTCTCTGCAGGAAGACGACGAGTAGTAACGCCCTTAACGGAGAACCCGAACAAGAAGCGTGGCAGGTGGATGATAACACCGTTATCATGGCAGTACAAGCGGTTCCTCTGGCTACAGAGAGGTAGAAACATAATGAACGCTGAAGAGGTTAGCCCCCCAAATGGCAGGACTTGCTACTTCAGATCGGGGAACATAGTGAGGCGAGAAAAAAAAACAAAGGAAAGGAGGACTAAGTACATAAAAACAACGAATAAAAAGGAATGACATAATAAGGAGCGTAGAAATAAAGTTGCAACAGCAGCAGAAAATTAGGAGCTAAAGGTTATAGGACCTCGGTATTTCCCGAGTCAGTTAAGAAAGTCAAGAAAGCCTTTGTGCACAGCGCCACGACAGCATGATTACGCATCGACCGAGAAGGTTACAAAGTTCTAAGGCGTTTCCTCGTCGCAATCGCATAAGGTTCTTTTGCTGTTTCTTGTTATGCACAAAACTGCGCACAGCAGCACGAGATATGCCTTGCACCCGGCTTTGTAGAACGCATCAAGCACAAAGGCGAAACCACCCCGGCTATTTTAAATGAAAAGCGACGAGCAAATGCAACATTTAGACGCGATCGGTGCTGCACACCATCTGTTTGCGTACATTTTGGAGAAACAAAACGTCAATGTAGGTCAATCTCATGTGGCATCCAATGTCCCTTGAGAGGACCCTGCCACGCTTACAGCTCCAGTTTCCTGCCCAGTGCAGGGACTGCCGTGTTTTCGTGTTGTTTGGAACGTGTAATTCAATGGTCACACGCAGATTGTGCGTGTCTTTCGCAGCTGCATGGCATGATGCAGTGCTGCAATGAATGGGGCACCATGCATGGTGCCCCTAATGCAGTGTACCCGATGCACTGACGATGCATAGTGAAACCAGGTCAGAAGAAAACAAGTACTTAAGCGCCTTACATGGATGATTGATTGCAAAATAAAAAAGAAAGCCACATTGGCAGGGTGTTTAGCTTCTTTAACAAGCCAGGCTTCACTGGTGGTTTGTTGGCATAATAGGTGCTTGAGACATCCTCAGTTAGGCGGAATAAATTTAAAGGAGCCATGAAGACAAAACAAAAGTTTGTTTTATTCAAACATTAGGTGTTTCATAGTACCCCAAGCGCTTTCCCATAAGCAAACGATGCTTTATTCACTGAGAAATAGGGCAATTTAAGCCAACTTTTTCAATCTCCCGCTAAATTGTACATTTCGTGACGTGAACAATGGCGTCATATGAGTCGGTACATGAAAGAGTACTTAGTATGTCGACTCCATATAGCACCCACACGCGGGTATCAAAGAGGAACCGGAACTCGTGCCGAAACAGTGACGGCGGCCATTATAAATATACTAGTAAAACCTAGTACACCCGCAGCCCTAATCATGGAATCGCCTGATCCGGACAACAAAGCTCTGGCCGAGGAGCTCGGGCTTGCATTTAACAACCTCACACCTTTTCAACGCTCAATGCTTCTAAGTGCACGAGCGGCAGGAGTTGTGGGATACACGGATGGGCCGGAAAGCGACCATTCCGCGATACCCACAACAGACGAGCGCCCAGCCACCGGCACCGCTGTCTCGTCAGCCCCGTCGCGACGGCCGAATACAGACTGGTACGTATGTGTCGTATTTTTATTACGGCTAATAGTTCAATTTCAGTAGCAGTATCGCTTATGCCAGTTCGCCAGTGTGGTGTATGGAAAGCCCTTGGCGCGAACTCTCTGCTCCGACCAGAAAGATACGAGCGTCAATGCGCGGTGTGTACGGTATTTTTTTTCCAAGCTCAGAGCGCTTTGACGGCGTTTTGACGAAGTCGGCGACGAGCGGTGGCATGGCCCAGGCGTGAGGTAACGTAAGAGTCCCTGCCGTAATCACTTCGTCGGAAATGAAGCGAGCACGCTCGTACTTCCTTTATCTCCCTTTCTCCTCCGTTTGCAAAGTTCACAAAACGTGACCACTTGCTTCGCCGAGGTTCGTCATTAGGCAGCGCATGAAAGGAGATCTCTTCACCGGCGGGGATGTCGCACTCCCTCTACGATTTGTCCGTACTACATGGGCATTTCAGGACGCTGCAACGAAATGTCATTGTAAAGTACTCGAACAAACTGAAGTTTTCAGTGGTTGTAAACTGAAAACGCGCTCGTAGCGACAGCAGCAAGCCAACACGACCACAATTCCGGAACTTCTGCGACGGTGGCACTATCTCGCCGCTGCTTGCTGTTCCTTGCACCCCTCGTTTCTATTTTTACCTTTGCTGGTTGGCGATATGACGCCAACTTCCTGTCGAGGGATTAAGATACCAAACGAGGTCGCGGCTCTACCTGCTAGAACGTTTCGTTTGCCCCGAAGAGCCTCGAACCCGAAAATTTGTCTGCGCGATGGCGAGATGTCCAGCTCGGCCGACGGTAGTTTCGTACACATTGGCGTACATGTTTGCGTGTTCGTTCGGAACTTCAACTATTTACTCCATCATTTTTAGTGTCATAAAAGGAATGTGCAGTATGTTTAACAGGCATATAGCTCACTATGCAAACCGGTAAGCCCTGCCTAACTTGCGTTGGCTTTTGCCGGCCTCCGCCAATCGCAGAGCATTCTAGTATGACATAATAGGTTCTGTGGCGGGAAATCAGCTGGTGGGTCGCATGGTGATTCCCTTTTTTCCTAATTATGCAGTTTATTTAAGCGAAGTTTGCGTTAAAAGTAGTGTCAGTATGGTTTTAACGAGGCAATCCTTCGAATGAACCAAACTTGTGTTTTCTCTTCGTGGCTCCTTTAAAGCTGGGCGCCGAAAACGTTTTCCCCACCGTAGCCCTATGTTCCTAAAAGACGCCACTCAGAATTAATTCTGTCGTGGCTGACATGTGTGGCAATTTATGAAAACCCACCATCAATGCGTAGCCCATCGTATACAGTTATTGTACAGCGAACATTTAAGTCTGAACCTATACCATTAGCCCCGAATGAAAGTGCACGCCTACATCTATAAAGATACTTTTTGTAGTAAAACTTCATCAAATCGCTTGCCAATGCGCTTTTTCAAATTTAACGGAAAGGCCCTGCCACAAACTCGTTCATAAAACTCGCTGGCTGGCACTTACTGAACTCATTTGAAATGCAAATCGCGGCCTAAAACTAGGTTTGGACACTTCCGTGAGCCGAATTCTCGTCTGCTGATCATCGCTTTTCTCGTCTTCTTTTAATGTGAGCGCCGTATTTTCAAATTCCTAGTTGAGGCTGTTCCGAAGGGCACTCATGCATCGAGGTTATTGAGTGCCCGTACGTCGCGCTTCGTTATTTCAGGCCCGCTTCTGGCCAAAAATAATAAAAGAATAGAAAATATACCACAGAATGGTGACTTCGTTGGGAACACTCGCGTATTCAGAGGGGAATAAAACGGGCATATAATAACGTGTTGGATTTCATTTCATGAAGCAATTACGGTGAAAAAATGTAGCGTGAAGTTTGAAAACAGCGCAGGGATGGGGCAAAGTAAGTGAGTCGAGTAGGGCGTGAAAGCCCGGTAAGAGCAGCACCCTTAAAAATTATTTGTACATCTAAGAACAACTTTTACTGCATTAGTGCCATATTGCCGAAAATCATTGTTTATTTCATCAAAATCATTGTTTACTTTGAGACCTTTTCTTCTCTCGGTTACTATGACAGAGAACGTTGGCCTTGGCTATGTCAAGGCGTAATGTTACGCGGGGCCCAGCAACGTCAGTCTCTTTGTGGGCGAAGCCGAGGATGCCGGATGTATTGAAGCTAGAGATTTTGGCACATGCGTTCTAGCACCCGGCCGCGGCTCTCAAGAACGACACCAAGTCCTCGAAAAAGCAAACTTTACTAGGATTCCCATCCCAAAGGTTCGACCAGCCCGCTCCAGCTACGCACTAACGCAGTCTTCCGCTGCCCGCCATATTTTCACCTTGCTTGTGCCACCCTAAACATATTCTTCATTCTTCATCATTCAGCACAAGGTGGTCTCGATGGCTGCCATGTCGGATTGACCACAAGCTCAAACTGTAACGTTAGCCCTAACTTTAGGGCGTCCTACCCCTGCGGTCGCACTGGTCGTGCGCCATCTGTTGGAACATCACCCTACGATCGCAGCCTTCAGTGGATGCCACATGATAACGTTATTAACGTCACGCCGGAACATACCCGCATTTTCAGTAATAAGCAGAGAACCCCATTAGCGGGAACATACATCGCTATTTCCATCTTTTAATGCTTTGTTTAGTAAACTCTTGTAGTCCCCGGTATAGCTTAAGGACTAACTTACTCTAGTATGCCTCAGAACATTTCCCTAATACAGTTTTATCAGTCCGAACGCCTTCACTAGGTCAACCTTTAGCCATCTAGACCAGTCGGGCTGTGGCGGCGTTAAGTATCCATGCTCGTTTCGCATTCAGGAGGGCCCAAGTTCAAATTCTATGCAGGTGCACATTTACTCTGGTTTCTTATCAACTTAGTTGTTTTGCTTTTATTTTATGCACCTCGTTAAAGTTACTGCCCTGCGGACACCCTCTTCGGCAGCAGCATCTTATAAACGAACAAGCTATCACTCAAAGAAACATACAAAGATGCAAACCAGAAGAAACAAACAAACACACAAACACGAACGCGTTGCGCTATAGAGCGCGTTGTCCTTTGAAACATGCGGAGCCTCGAGATTTCGCTACAGCGTTTATGAATACCACCACCTTTGCAGAGACAGAAAATAGTAGCCGTGCATGTGATCGGTGAGCGGTTAAAGAAATGGTGAACTGTCATTTTTGTTGACGGGAAGAACAAAAATACACGGAACAAAAACATAAACTGCTTCGCTGTTATAAAGCGTATATTTTAACACTAGTGTTCGTTGTAATGGATTATCATGATGATGGCCTCTTCGGCACGTTTTCAGTGAGCGATATCGGCGCACATTTAGTGATACCTTGACCTTGTCTTCTCAGCAGCATGTCGTTCATATATGTGGACGCGGTTACTAGGTTGAGTCCATACGTCTTGCGTGTTTCTCCTGCACCGCTCGGACCTTCCTAGCCTGTCCGCAATGAACGTCGTTGGGACTAAACAGCTTTCTTGTGGCCCTGAAGCCTGGCTAGCTCTCCCACACTCGCTCTTCTAGCGCTCATTTCTTGCCGCCGTCAAGTCCCACCGTAACCGCTTGGGAAGTCATTTAGTTTGAGGGCATTGACGCGAAGGCACGGTCTGCTACAGAGGCTCATAGGACAGATACAAACATTTCTTGTTTACTGGCGGCTGCTTTAATATAGCGTTGCACGTCATGAGAACCACGCAAAGATAAAAAAAAAGGGGCTGCAACGGGACAAAGGAGGCGAGACGGAATGAGCACTGACCCAGACTGAAAAGCGCTTTTTGTAACCCGACACGACATGGTACATCCTCCAAGTGTGCAGAGCTTATAGGTGGCTGTGTTTAATTCCAGACTATAGCATGTACACTAAAGGACAGCTGTTTATGTCACAGCCAGTTTTAGAGAATTTCTCAGCCTCGTAGCCCAGAAACTGCGGTCTGCGTGTAACTGGTTGTTAAGGTAAGAAAGTATGTGGAGTAAAACCCGAAACAATAGCTGCGACGCTGCCAGTTCGCGGGCCAGTTCCCTCGAATTTCCCCTCCCATGGTCCGAAAACAAATTCTAATAATAGCATATCAATGGGCGGGCACCGGTAGATTTGACACCCGTGTCGATTCAGATAACGTAAGAGAACGCACACATGATTTTTTTTACCACAGAAACGGTGCAGAATCTTCAGTGATGGGGAGATGAGCCGCGTCGTCTCACTAACAGGAGGAAGCAAATAGTCAGCAGAACAGAAATCTCGCTCGTTGTAAGACGCAGTCCTGGGAGGAAGTATAGGAACGGGACTCTAACCGCGCTACTTATAAATGCAGCCCGTATGTTGGACGCGGGTTAGAAATAGGCGCCACTGCCTCTAGTGAGGACAGATTGCCCAATCCTACTCTACCATCAATGACTCCACACAAAGGAAAGTGAGGCGTCACCTAGAGGGTTAAGGAGCCGAAAGAAACTAGCGTGCCAGTCGGCTTCTCTTCAAATTTTTCAGGGGGAAAATTTAAAAACACGTAAACATATGCGCTTTCGTGTGTATATTCCATCCATATTCCATCAAAGTATTTTATGTCGTTCAAAGTGGTTGGAAAGGTGCATAAATTTTTATTTACAGTACTGCTGACCCCAGTTAAGGGGTCGTAGCAGGGTGGAAAGACGAGTGTGATACATTTCACAATAAAACAGACAAAAAGAACGCATAACATCACCAAAAAAACAGGATTGAACTGAATACCAATTCACAGTGGCGGGTGGATAAGATTTGGCGAAGGGCACAAAAAAGGAAAGAAGAAACCGATACACGCATTGAAACGACACACGCTGCAAAAAGAAGAGCACACATCAATGCCCCGCGAACGCAATATACACCGAGAACCAGAACACGTTATGCACATATCAAGTGAACAACAGTAAAAGTCAAGTAGGGTTTCAAATTTGTTAATATCACTTTGTTCGACAACATGACTTTCAAGGTTATTCCATTCATTAACTGTTCTTGGAAAAAAAGAATACTTAAAGACATTGTTTTTCGGTTGGAATGGAGTTAAGTTCAGCGAGTGACGGTGGCGGGATGAATGGCCTGAAGAAAAATACGTTAAGTATTGATGAGTATCGCTTTTGAGAAGGTTCTTCACAATTTTAAAAAGAAAGCGTAGGCGGCATCATTTATTTCTGTCTGCAATGTTCAATAAACCAGCCTTGGCTGTCAGTTCCGAAACTGAAGCGCGGCCATAAGAATTAAAAATAAAACGGACTGCTTTATTTTGTACACGATTTAATTTAGATAAGTTAGCCGCCGTGAAAGGGTCCCAAATGGCATTTCCATAATCGAGAATGGGTAACACGGTGCTTTTATAGGCTAGTAATTTTATGCTTGTTGGAGCATTTCTGAGATACCTTTTCAAGTAGTGAAGTTTATACATTGATTTATTAGCAACGTTTGTAATGTGTTTATCCCAGTGCAAGTTGTTACATATATGTAAATCAAGATATTTATACTCAGTTACCCGCGTTAGCACGTTATTATCGACTGTGTAATTAAAAAGAAGGGGTTGCTTCTTGTTTGTGATTGACATAACAGCACTTTTTTTTATAATTAACAGACATCTACCATGTGTTGAACCACTAAATAACATCGTTCAGCTTCAAATTAAGGTTAATCTGGTCATCCACAGAGTCTACAGTAGAATAAATCAGACAATCATCAGCGTACAACCGAATTTTCATTTCATGCTCGCCAACAATGTCGTTAACATAAAGAAGAAATAACAACGGACCCAGAACCGAACCCTGGGGTACACCCGAAGTGACAGGTACTATTTTAGAAGGAGTGTCGCTGAAGATGACATATTGGTAACGTGAAGTAAGGTATGATTGAATCCAACTGCAAAATTTATCATTTTTAAGAATGGCACGTAGTTTGATCATTAGTTTTACATGAGATATCTTGTCGAACGCTTTCGCGAAATCTATAAATATTACATCTGTTTTTTTACGGTCATTGATAGTCACGGCGAAGTCATGTACGGTTTCGACAAGTTGGGTCACAGTGGAAAAGCCGCGCCTAAAACCATGTTGTGGTGAAGAGAGAATCGAATGCGTTGTTGAGAAAGTAGATATGTGTTTGTGAATGACATGTTCTAATAATTTACAACAAGTGTTGGTTAAAGCTATAGGACGGTAATTCGTAACTGACTGTTTATCCCCCTGTTTAAATAGGGGCTTAATTTTGGACACTTTCCAATCTTCCGGCAAGACTCTAGTTGAAAGAGACAAATTAAAAATAATAACAAGGAATTTGGTGCACCACTCCGCGTATCTTTTTATAAAAGCATTGGTATATCATCAGGTCCAGGAGATTTTTTTTTTATCTAAGTTAAGGAGTAGATAAAGTATACCGGGTTCGGTAATTATGACATCCTCAAGAGATGGCAGCATTTTATATTTATCGAAAGGCGGGGTAGTTCCGTCATCAACTGTAAATACGGACTTGCAATTTTCGTTAAATGAATTCGAGATTTCTGTAGAATCCGAGGTACATATGTTATCTATTACGAAAGTGCTAGTTTCCGAGTGTTTAGAGGTTATACTTCGCCAAAATGTGGAGGGCGATTCTTTAATCATGCTACTCAAGCGCACTGTGTAGAATGTACGCCGCTCTGTTTGCATTAGGTCTTTTAGTTTACGAGAGAGCTGGGAAATTTCTTCCTTTAGCTTCGTATTACGATTTATTTTGAACCGTTTGTTCGGGCGATTGATTTTCCTTTTCAAATGAATGATGTCTCGGGTGATCCATGGATTCGAGGGATCTGCTGGTCGATACCGGAAGGGAACATAGAGGTGAATGCATGCGTGTACTGTGTTCTTAAATTTCACCCAGAGAGAGTTAGCGTCGCACATAATGTCCGAAGAAGTACTCAAAAAGCGATCATACACAGACTCCAATCTGTCTAGTATACAAACATCGTTAGCAGCGGAAAAAATTGGTACACGAGTCGTTTTCAACTTTGTCTTTGGGAGAGAGAAACTAAATTGAGCTAAGACACACTTATGATCTGAGAGACCTTCCAGTACCTCACACTCATGGTCACCGTCAATATTGGACCGAACAAAAACAAGATCCAGTATTGATTTGCTCTCTCCGTGAATACGTGTATACTCATGAACTAGTTGAACCAAATCAAAACGAAATGCAATATCAATTAACACCTCGTTGTTAAAAGTATCATGCGTACCAGAAGAGAAAGTGGGCCATTCAATACCGGGTAGGTTGAAGTCACCACAGAGCACAAGTTTCGTGTCTTTCGCTATCTGGAGACCAATGTATTCCTTTAAATTCTGCAAAGCATCAATTCTGGTACGAGGGGGTCTGTAAACAACACCAATGACCAGGCACTTTCCGTCGCGACACATTTTACAAAATAAGGCCTCAACACCAACGGGGTCGGCCATTCTAGCAATTTGTATGTTATTTTTAAAGAGTAACGCCACACCGCTTCCCCTGGAATCACGATCTTTGCGATAAACACGATAATCTGGGGGAACAAATTCGCTATCATGGATTCCCTGGTGAAGCCAGGTCTCTGTCAGTGCAACAATGTCCGGATCATGTATCGATATCAGATGTTCTAGGTCAAGTGTCTTGGTTACAATACTACGGCAGTTAACATTTAGTAGCGTTATATAAGGGGATGCGAAAGGTTGTCATATGGCTGATCGTTTTAGAAGAGGCACCTCATCATTTTTTTCTTTGTCGCAGATATTACATAGTTCCATTCACAGACACCTTATCAAAAACCAGCTTTACGTCCTCTTTCCGCTTGCGGTTTTCACTTGTGCTTTCCCAAAGTTTTTTTCTGACTTTACGAACATTCTGGGAGAAGTCTTCTGTAATGTACATGTCTGTGTTCTTTAGTTTAGGGCAGTTCTTAAATATTAAGAGTTTTTCGCGAAAATCGACAAGCTTCAAAATGACGGGGCGAATTTCGTTCAGTTTTTTAACTCCTAACCGGTGGCACCTTTCTACTCCTGAAACACTCATTTTTAAGGTTTCCTTAAAAAATGTGTTAACCACGTTCTCGTGCAAGGATTCCAGATTCATTCTGTTCTTCTTTTAAGCCGTGAATAATGATGTTATTTCGCCGGCTGCGATTTTCAAGATAGTCAATTTTATCTAACACGAAGGTAACGTCGTTTTGAACCTTCGTGATAGTTGATTCGAGCACGCCGCCTGTATAAACAGTGCCTAACGCGTGAGCGAAAAATGGCCAAACAGCCACTCTCCTGTTGCTCTCTCCTACCCTTCCCCGCTCCGTAGCCTTCCAGCGTGCTTTCGTGTCCGCCAGCCAGCGCCGCTTCTCGGAAACTATGCAAAATAGTGGGAAGTTTGTTTAGCGTTCCCGAGGCGGCGCTCCTACGCCTTCTTGTTCTTCTAAGTCTGTCACTGATAAAACTTCCTTTGTCACGAAGCGAAATCCCTTGCGCTGCCGCAGGCTGATGCCGGCTGTGCGCGCTTATCTACTCGGATGACAGGCCCTGAAATTTTCTGAGTGGGGCATCCCCCCTCTATCCCCTCCGAATTTAGGTATTGTTTTGACCCCCCTGTTCGCACTCCGCATCGGTACGCACTTCTAAAATTGAGGACTATACTGTAGAAGCGCCCGGACAGCGTGGCGGGATCGCAGCTGCTTATCCTTTTGTTTCCTACAATTTTCTGAAGTTTACAATCACGTGATATTATTGGAAAGTAATCGTAGAAGTAAGCGCCTGAACAAAAAACGTGCACGCAATTTTTTCTTCTCTAAATACTCCAGAAAGAAAAATATCAGTAAAATAATGGCTGCCCCATCCAAAAATATCGTTTTTCTGTTAGCTATATGTCTACCCGACAATCAGTATGTTCTTAGACTATTTCAGTCCGCCTCCGTCTTTATCTTTGGAAAAATGCAGCAAGTATTAAGCGAGCGACACGTTGAACGAGATCCCCAGTGCGCCACAGAACTAGCGCCCCGTCACGGCTAAGATGTAAGCGAAACGGCCCTTGAAGCCCAACAGGCAAGCTGACAGACACACGTCGTAGAAGTGGGTGCAGCGTTCGCGACCCGCGAGCAGTGACGTAAGGCGAAATGTCCGCCGGAACGCGCCACATAGCGGATCAGTGCCTGAACTAAGCGTCCCTACCCTTCCCATTGAAAAGCGCGCGACGCGTCAGGCAATGTTAATACAGGCGGCGTTGATTCGAGTGACTGAATTTTTTCACCGAAACCGGCAAGGCGAGCGACGCAAACTTCTAATGAATCCAGCCTATCGTTGAACTGCGCGAAAGAGTCGGTTAAGGCTTTCTGCGCATCACCAAAAGGGTTCATCTGTTTCATTATTTCTTTTTGGCTATTAAGTACGTGAAGAATAAGTTCACGGTCAGTGAGAGTAGAATGAAGCTGGCCTTCATTGTCCGAGCTCACAGAGTCCGGCCCTGGGTTCTGCTCGACGTCACCGCATCTCAAAAGAAGATTAACAAATGCGCGGAAACTTAAAGAAGACAACGCTCGTTTCACACAAGTGGGGCAGGGCAGCAGCAAAAGACAAACATCGTCACTTCGAAAAGGTTTGGCCTCAGGCAAGCGACTAACCTGCGCCAAGAAAAGGATGTTCCGGTTGAACATCGTTGCAGCCACGCTGCCGCCGTTCCCACTGAAGAGTCCGGGAGGCGGTGGGGAATTTATGAGCTGTTGTTGCTATGACGTCACTCGGCCACTGGCGCTGTACTCGGTAAGGACGGCGAGCGTCTCCCTGGGTGGATCCTTGATGTGGCAGAAGTGTGACGATTGCTCGTTTTCTTCTTGAAGCAAAGTCGGGTACGGGTTATCAGGGTGGTCCACGTGCTTCCATGAGTGAGCGTGCCCGGTGAATGCGATGCTGAAGATCTGCGCCAAGAAAAAGATGTTCCGGTTGAACATCGTTGCAGCCACGCTGCCGCCGTGCCCACTCTTCACTTTATTAATTGCATTTATTGCATATATTTAGTGCATTTATTTCACTTTTTTGGAGGAGTAACTCGAGGAGGAGAAAAAGAAGGGGTGCTCACATATACGAGGTTCATCGTCACATACTACCGTATACTACATATATAAGCGGTTGAAAAAACGAAAAAAAAAAACATTGAAATCCTTGCAAAAAAAACAGCTTTTGTTGTTTTAACCAAGATTAAATTGTAAAATAAAACGATTTTTCCCGCAGAATTCTTTTGTGATGCTAATCATGCTGGGCGTCCGGAAACTCCTGTCTAACGTCGTAGAATACATTGCCTGCTAGGTTAATTTGGTAAAAGGAAGGAGTTTTTGAGATATCTCTACACCCTGATCCGTCCCCACGACTTACCAGCCCTTTTACCAGCCCTTGAGTCCCCTTGCCTGTCGTGTAGTGGAGATTCCGTTTTTTTTCCGCGTCAAATGCGAGAACGTGGCCTCAGTTTCGAAATGTGCACATAAAGCTACACAATGGGCCAGAAGGGAATCACGTCCATAAACTTCGCACGTGCAAAACAGCCTCACGTTTCGGAAGCCTTTGTCCGCTGTGCAGATAAGCAGTGGCGTGTGACGGGAAAATAATGAGACAAGCATTGATATAATGACAGTATTGACGCTTTGATGTGAAATCGATTCCTTGACTTCAAATCATGCCTAGATTTTGACAGCGGAAGCTCGGCTGTGGCTTTTTAATGTAGTTTTGTAAGAATCATATTTTTTAGTGGTAACAAAATGAATGTGTCCGTTATATCACATCTTTGTCGCATTTTACTGAAAGAAAGAGGGAAAACCTGCTTTTTTAACGTCCCCCAAGATTTGTATAAAGTTTATATATCTACTATATACCAACGAACTTGTCGCTGCAGTGACATGCCGTCATGAAAGCCTCCAATTCAGCTAGATGTGTTGATTCGTTGGGCTGCATTGCAACGTGCCTTCTTGTGGCTCCTGATGACAAATGGGCAACACTCGTTTTTTTATTTCATTTTTCAGGTTCAAAACTCATCTGAACATTTTTGTGTCAGTTTTTTTTCAGGTGTATTTTATAATGTATTACTTAAATAGGCTATCAGAAACAACACTTGCACTTTTGTTAGCCACAGGCAAATTTTAGGTTCATTGCTATGCTGCACCAGGTAGAATAGGAACGGTCCTCCCTGAATGCGTCGGCACGCTCGTTGAAGTGTGACTTGCATTGACACTAGCACAAGATCTCCTTTTAGTGTCTAGGGCATATTAGTGCTGAAGACACTAAATAATATACTTTTAAACGCGCCTTGCTGGCCGGGCACAGCGACGCACTGCAAAACTTGAAGAAGCACTAAGTGACTTTCGATAGGACGTTATTGCTTTTGCGTACACAGATCATTAGAAGGTCTTAGCTGCCCTCAAATTTGTTTCTCGTATTTACAGGTAGTTGTTCACTCCAGGGAGGGAAGTAGTTAAAAAATCGCTTAGCGTTTCCAATCTACATTGTATGCTATGACACGGGCCGATCTGACGGCTGTGATTACGACAAACTGTTGTTAATAAGGCGCCTATTTCTTGTACTTATGATGTTTTATTTTTCTCATCCAGAATCAGGATTCGAACCTTCGATGTCAGTATTCGCTGCTCGACGCCGTATAACCGCTAAATCACCAGAGCGGGCGTAACGTCAATTTGAGACTGCATGCGACATTGCAAACGTTCAGGTTAGGGAACAACGATTGGTAGAGTGGTGTAAGAAAGCCCAGTTGTCCCTACAACACTGGCTTTTAGGATTTTTCTATGGTGCTGTCATTACTTTCTTGTGGTCAACATGCTGCGATTCGTTTAACTCTTGGCCGAGCCAAGTTCACACCTAGATAGGCTATGTAGGACTTACAGAAAAAAAATGATCGCATAAAACGTTATCGATATTTTTAGGGCACTTTCATGCTTAAAACTCGCATTTATCTTGTACATATTTCCAAGAGAGGGGGAGTAGAAGAGACTCCCTCCCGTTAGTGTTCCTGGTTAGGATGTTCTGTTCAGTTTATTCATGTAATACGGTTACAAAAAGATTCACGACAGTCTTTGGACCCATAGACAATTGGCTAGTCGTGGGTCCAATACTAAATACGCTATCTTTACAGCGGCAAAAACGAACACAATGGTTAGTAAAAGGATGTAGTCGTCAATACGTTGCCAGGACGTCACGAACACGTGGTCTTTCGCGTCTACCGGAATAGGGCGAGCACCGAGTTGCCGGTTATCGGATAACTGTACGACAACCGAATCTCGTAGTTCGAGCCAAGCCCTGCGTGGGACAAAAGCGAAACATTAAGTCGAAGGACATTTTCATAGTTACAATATGAACGATGCAAGGGAAAACTTTATTTCATTCCACAACAACTTGCCTTCTAGTGCCAGCTGAAGGAGGCAATTGTGCACTGTCGTCGGGACAACTCGCTGCTTCGTAATGCGAACAAACGGTCAAAGTGATGTGTGGGATCCTGATTGTAGAAAGTTCGCGTCAGTAACGAGAAACACGAGATCGTTATCACGTTTTTCCGTAGAGACGACAGTTCGCAAAAATTATGGTTATGCGCATACTTTATTTCATTTTACTATGCCATGTGCTGAGCGTCCAGCTCCAAAGCTTACGCAATGATGCACCGTCGTCAAGACTATCCGCTGATCCCAAAAGGGGAGAAAGGTAAGGCGAAACGGCATGAGCAATACCCATAGATCTGTGTAAAATGGTTACTGCGGTAGAAGCGAGAGCGCGACCCTCGCGATTGAAAGGACGGTGAATTACCATGAGACGCCATTATTGCGCCCGAGCACTGGGATCAGCTGCTCTTGCCAAGAAGGATAATGGCTAGTCATTTTCTTCTCGCAAACCTGACGCCCGTTTAGAGGAGCAATGCTTGTGTACGGGAGGTTGAGTGCGGCTGAATACACAATTCACATAGTTAATGTGTGCCCGGATTTCGTGAAAGAGTTATCAAATACGAGTTTTGCTTATCGTAGGTGAGGCACATTCGGCGGCCGTAGAAAGAATATTTAAGGCTGCAGCATTTAGTTAAAGCTGATGCCATGGTTTTGTGAGTAGTGACTTGGAGTATATGAGTGTTACCTAAACACATAGTGACCTCCTATTTTGCACACAAAAGACAGCGTTATTTGCAGCACTAGAGGCTTCCACAAAGACTAAACGCATTCGGGCCAGGGGTACATACCCTCGTTTCGATGAAAGTGTACGTCATCGTGAATGATGTAAAAGCAGGCAAAGGGGTGGGTATGATCTCGTTGAATATTTTTTATTGTGTCCTCTACAGAAATGCGGCTATTTACAACAAAGTTTAAAAATATAGTATAAATAAACAAAAAAACTAACAATTATTTTTAATCAGATAATTCTGTGCTATAGGCAGCAGTAGACAAAAATTCTGCAGGAATTCTAAGAATTATCTACTAATGCGTAGCATTCTTATCTCGCTTGTCTTGAGTGTAAGTTGTTGACAGCCAAATTCTGTGGTTTTTCTAAATCCTGTCCCAGAAATTATCCCCATTTACGCTAATATAACTATTAGAAGTACAACATTCGCGAAATCTGCATTATTGTGCAAATGCACGGGGTTACACGGTTCGCCATTTTGCGTAATTTTTTTCATTTTTTCAGTGTTTCGAAATTTTTTTCTAGCAATTAGCTCATTTAGGCTAATATAATGATTACAGGTGAAACTTCCGCAAAATCTGCATTTTTGTGGAAATGCACGTCGTTATACGATTTCCCATTTTTCATATTTTTTGGTATTTTCATTTATTATTTATTCAAATTTTGTTCGACCAATTATCTCCAATTACGTTATTATAACGATGGCAGGTAAAACTTTCCCAAAACCTACAATATTGTGGAAATGCAGGGCGTTATACGGTTCACCATTTTCCGTAATTATTTTGTATTTTCTTATTTTTTTAGTTTTTCAATATTTTGTTCGACCAAGTATCTCCATTTACCCCATTATAACGGTTGCAAATAGAACTGACGCGAAATCTGGATTATTGTGGAAATTCCATTCGTATAGGTCTTGCCATTTTCTGTAATTTTTAATATTTTTGTTATTTTTTTAGTTTTTCCAAATTTCGTACAACCAATCATCTCCGTTTATTATATTACAAGAATTAAAATAGGAACTCTTGGAAATCTGCATTATTGTCAAATGCAGGGCGTTACATGGTTCGCCAGTTTCCGTATTACTTTATTTTTTTTAGTTTTTTTTAATTTCGTTCTACCAATTACCTCTATTTACGCTATTATGACGATTACAGGAACACTTTCGGGAAATACGCATTATTCGGGAGACGCCATGCGTTATACGTGTTGCAATTTTCCATAATTTTAAATATTTTTCTTCTTTCTTGTTTTTCAAAATTTCGCCCGACCAATTATCTCAATTTGCGCAATTTCAACGATTACATTTCGAGCTATCGTGAAAGCTGCATTATTGTGGAAATGCAGGACGTTACACGATTCGCCATTTTTCGTAATTATTTTATATTTTTCTATTTTATGAGTTTTGAAAATTTAGTTCGACCATTTATCTACCTTTACGCTACTATAACAATAAGCGTTATTGTGCAAATTCCATGCGTTATACGTATCTCACTTTCCGTATTTGTTTATTATTTTTCCTAATTTTATTTTTCTTAATTCGTGCGACTAATTACCTCCATTTACATTATTGTAAGCATTCCATTGGGAGATTTCACGAAATTTGCATTATTGCGGAAATACTGGGCGTTACACGGTTCGCCGTTTTCCGTAATTATTGTATATTTTTCAGAGTTATTTAGTTTTTCATAATTTCGTTTGGCCAATTATTCCCATTTGCGTTATTATAACGATTGCAGTGGGAACTTTCGCGAAATCTGCTTTATTGTGGAAATTCGGAGCTTTACATGTTTCACCCTTTTTGCGTCATTACTTTAGTTTTCTTACTTTTTAGTTTTTCAGAATTTCGTTCGACCAGTTATGTCTGTGAACGTTGTAATAGTGATTACAAGTGGAACTTCCTCGATATCTGCATTTTTGTGGAAATGCAGGGCGTTACACGGCACTGGCTGAGGGGGTACTCGACAAAGAATGCTACGATTTAAGAATTGCACCAGCTGTTTAGCATTAGGATTTCATTTTTAACACGAAAGTCTTGTATTCCTGAGTGCACCAATATTTCATTAACGTCATATACCTTACGGAAATGACGTTAAACGAAGCAAGCGGCCTGTAGAGGGTGCACCCCTGCACACAGGGCGATTTTCCGGGGAAGCAACCTTTAGTACTAAAGAGTACATACTTATGGTTGTCGTTTTCGGGTTTTATATTTTAACACGAAAGTGTATTATGCCGGGATACACCAAGATTTAACTTATGTCATATCCGTCACGCAAATGACGCTAGTATACCTTCGCGGAAGCGACCCGCCAGCAGGACGTCGCTCGCCAAGCACACTGACAAGACAGCCGCCGTCCCGTAAATCATGCTCAGCGGCAGTTTTCGCTGCACATTTCACTTTAGTGTTTTACCCATTCCTATGACAGAGGATTCAACGACTGTTTTTTTCTGGGTGCGGTTTCTAGGCTTCCATTTTCATTTCATTTTCCCGCTTTCGCTCGACATAGCTAAACGGCAACCGCACATTTGCTTGCAAAATAGCACTCCGAAATTCTGCTCCGAACATTTTGCAATATTTAAATGGCCGGTGGTATTTTAATCCCCATTATACTTGTTTGCACTTTCCAACACAGTAGCAATGCGGAAGTCAGTGATGTGGTCAGGTGCTGTCGGATACCCTGTGTTTCCGGTGTACGGGGAACTTACTTTAGGAAAAAAGAAACGGAATGCACGCGAAGTATTAAGGTCACCCAAGACTCGCCTGCGTACAAAATCGTTCCAGTAACGCTTATCAGAAACACTAATTTTAAAGCAAAGCTGTCTTGTGTCACTGATGGCGGTGTCATATGCAAAATGCACTGGAGAGAAACCAACTTTACAAAATGGGAGGGCGCATGATAATGATAAAACAAGAAATAAAGTGCTTTCTGCGTCGGAATTGAACCTGATCGAGTCCCCCGCATTATAAGCCGACGTATATCCGATTGCGCCGTAATCTTTTTTTTTCTCTCTCTCTTTTGCGCCGTAATCGCATTCGGGTCGCTGAGCGTTTCTTTGTGTTCGTTGCGCGGTCATTGGCGTTGGACGTTTTGTGAGTAGAAGTGGACTTTGGCATGGCGCTTTGGTGGGTTGGATTTTCGACGGCCACGATGATCTAAAGATAAAGAAGGGAGGGGAGGGGGGGGGTGCGCACCTTTCTCGTGAGGGATTTGGTTGCTGTCGTCTGAGTTAAGACTTTACCCGCCGGCAGTGGGCACTTTGATCCCTGACGCTTGGACTTTTGCTCTTAGATCTTTGAAGTTTTGAGTTTGATTGCAGCGGCTTTGAGTAAGGCACATTGTCATTTGGTTTTCACACGCAACGAAGCGTCGCGTTTCAGCCATGGTCATCGTTAGACGGAAGGGATTTGAATTATTAATGTAATCAGCGCGAGATCTAACGAGCTGGATGCACGCGGGGGAGAGACAAGAAAAAAAGTCATGCGCTGCATAGGCATTGAAAAACGTAAATACCGATTGAAGGCCGACAACGAATTTATAACTGGCGGCGAGTAGACCCCTCCCTAAGCGATACCACAATAAATGTCTCGGCCATAAAGGACCGTGTCACGACACGTCGATTCTTGATACTACAATCAAGGCATCCTTACTATAAGTAGGGGGACTTCTTGCTTTAGTACTGATATTTCAGTTTGCAGTTGCTACAATCCCATAGTGCAGCTTACCACATGTGTATCTGTAAAATATTACTTCCTACGAAAGGAAAGCACAATAAATTGATATTCCATATTGGCCCTCATCGACTATTTCTCCTCGTACATAACTTCGCACCCAGGATGCATATTTGTTACCTTCATTCAGAGTCTAGACTAAAAAGTTTGTTAGTCGTCGGTGACAGTGGGAAGCATGACAATTGATGTAAAGACCCTTTTGCTGTTTCTCTGACGTTACTTGTTGCTTTGCACCCTTATTAGTTTCTAGAAGCTGGCCACCATGATGGTGCTCGACATTACAAAGTCCACTGTGATAAATAAAATGCTGCGGGCTGTAACGGTATTTTCTGGCCGACACGTTTGATGCATACATTTTCGGACTGTGGCATCTGGTCCGCGAGTATTGCGACGCCTGGAGCCAAAAAAAGAACAACTGTCGGGTGCCGTAAGCAATTTGAAGGACACGAAGACGAAGGGTCTGACGCACGTTTTCCTAAACTATTACAACAGATGTCACCGTGGAGCAGAGACTGACCCCCGACCATTTGTTAACGGAAACAGAAATGCGTCGGGCCCCGGACCTAATGCACGTATTTAGCGGATCTTTTTGTCTGCGGTGTTTGCGACAGAAACGTTTAAATAGTGAGTGCTTGAAGCGTGTAGAAATGACGTTTAGGGAGTTTAGGATTAGGAACAAAAGGCTAAACTTAATGTAAATTACTAAATGGGAGTGGATTGCAGAATGCCTTAAAACGTAATTGTATTTTTTTACACCGAAGCTATCTTACCCTGGGGATGTGACCAAAATTGCGTGCGTTTATTAAAATGGGTCGCGTTGAGGAAGAATCACATGTTCTAAAGAGCTAGTGTAAAATTGCCCTATACCTCTCAATCTGATATAAGCACGTTTACAAATCGTGCTATAATTAGCAGCGCATCTTGTGTTTGGCGTCTAGTACAAATTTTCAGAGTATTTTTTTATTCCACGCAAAGTGACTAATGAGTCATTACTGTGCTAGGAACCGAAACACAAATTACCGGATATATTTGAAATCGAAGCAGCTACGACACTGCTTGTTCGGTCGAACTGAACAAGATTCGGCGGTCTTGACAATTTTCTCCGGAGCTTCAGACAGCGTATACTGAGACTATAGACTAATATATAAGAAAACAATCCGCTGGGTGGGCGGCCCTCTACTATATATTACCTCTCGGCGGCTGCGCGCTGAGGCACATACCATATTCTCCAACGGGGTATACCGACAGAACAGCACGCGACGAAACGGCACGCGACAGACTAGCACCGACATAACAGCGCGGCGTCAAAAGGGCACGCGTCAAAACAGCACGCGTCAAAACAGCAATGCGACAAGAGCGCACAGCGACAAAACCGCACACGACAGAAGAGCACGGTGCCAAAACAGCACGGCGTCAAAACAGCACGCGACAGAAGAGCACGGCGACAAAACAGCACGCGACAAAACAGCACACTGCAAGAGATGAGCACTGTAAAAGTTGGGTGCGGTGGCGTTGCTAGGTAGTATGGCATAGTGCATTCGCCGGAACGGAATCCAAACTCTGCGGCAAGTAAGGAATAGAAAAGCACATTCATTTGACCTTATTTTTACAAGACTTATCTGTACAGGAACATATCAGTACATGGACATTTAGGCACCCGCATATTCCAGTGGAGGGCGATTTCGGTACAGGAAGAGATTTAGGTGTGCCTGTGATAGGCTGAAGCATGGTTATATGTGCAATTATTTCTATGAAACGACTACTCCAGTAATTGCCTATTAAAGGTGGTTCCTCGATCCCGTTGTATTGATTGGTTTTTGGTCATGAATTCAGGGATCTATTTTTATGAAGACGGCATCTGTGCCCTTTTCGTGGTAATTTAACGCAGAGCCATGAATCTGCATATTTCGTGAACACTTTTTTATGTGTTAATTTACTGAGGATTGTTCCTGGATCCTCTATTATTTATTTACTTTTCTTATAAATGTTGTTTGAATTATTCATTTGCTCATTGACGCCATTCTTTTGAAAACTTCGATGTATAGTGGCGGTCTTTTTCACTAAAGTGAAGAATGCGAGCTGCCGGGTCACCAATGAGCCACGATCCACAGTAGCTCATATTCGCGGACGCTGCTTTGACGCGCAATATTGTTGCGGAAATATTTCTTACCCACTAAGAGCTCCTCTGCGCTGTTAAACAAATTAAACCCCATGTATAAATTAGAATTAAGTGGTGTAGGACTTCAGTAAGAAGCAAATTATCCGTCAGAATAGTAGCGCTTAAGGATTACACTTCGGCTTTATCGCTTCCATCATATTCCAGGTGATTTGGGTTGCAGCGGCTCATAATAACCTGAGGCATGCCTATTGCAACTGGCACTTGTTCTTTTTTTACACTTTCGATAAAACAGCAGAAAAAGAAAACAACAGCAAGAGAAGATCTTCTTGTGGGAGCCGAAAGATCACGGCCGCTGCAAAGCATGCCTCGGTACCGGGTTAAGGTCTTTTCTTGCCTTGATGCCGTTTTTTTTTTGTATTCGCAGTGCGGAATCAATAAAAGAAGCACACAAAAGCTTTCATTTCTTTCAGCTTTTTTAGGCTTCACAACCAGAACGCTAAATTTGGAATATGGGATGCTCCGCAGTGAGGGACTTCACACTTCTTCGCGTGCATTTAAACGACGACACTCCGGCGTGTTCGCTCTTCTCCTTCATTTGAAATGCAACCACCATTGCGGGCATCTAACTCGCTTTCTTTGGCTCGGCGGCTCAACGCTATCCGCTCTTTCCAGCCCCTACAGGTGGCGCTGCGGAAAACGGCAATAGGAGAAGCGAGTTTAAAACCGGTAGGCGGAGGGCTAACCCGTTAGGGTAATAGAGGGTAGGTTTAATGAGTAGAATAAGACAGGCAAGTTGGTTGGTGGCAGCGGACGTCCCGATACAGATGGAGGGCCTCTAATCATCATAATCATAATCATCATCTTAATCATCATGGCGTACCAGACTGTGATCCGGCCTTCATACCAACATGCGCGCCAGCATCAATAGAGGCCCAAAAGCCCGTAGCTCTACTAGAAACAATTACTTTATTAAAGATAAACGCGGGCATATGTTGCTAAATGCGAGAGTACGTTAAATTTGTTTCAGGGTGCCTGGTGCGGCGTAAAAAGAGCCGCGTTATACGCAATCCGCTGTGCATGGCTCCGGCCGCACGGAAGTGGTTAGCGAACACCCGTCTTATTGCGAAAAAAACTGCTCTAGGATGTGCAACGCTAATCTCGTGGGGTGTTTGCAGTGTACGTCATCGCAGTGTACGTTAAACTTGAGGCGTGTTTGTTTTTTTCCTGTGTAACTGCTAAGCAGAAGACCAAACGCACGATGTGCGGGCGATATGGTCCCGGCACAAATGGTCCCGGAGCTACTGGCCCCGGAACTGATAGTCCCGGAACAAATGGTGCCGGAAAACATGTCCCAACTTCAAAGTAGGAAAAAAATGTCCCACCACTACTTCACCTATGCATGAGCGCCTGTATAAGGGAAGCAGGGAGGGGGTCAGTTTATTTGTCTTTACATGTTTGTATTTGTGCACAATGTATTTGCATCGGTCCGTACATAATATATTTGCTAAGGCTGAAATTATTTGAAATAAATGCTGCATGCGAATTTGTCGTCGTACGAGTATGTTCTCCCGTGCTTCCATTGCTTGTATCCTTTCGTTTATTAACGCTTGAGAAGCGAGTATCACGATTCAGGCTGTGCAGTGAGCGCTTTTACAGGCACAATATTATTTAGGTTACATGATGTATCGAAAATGGGAGTGGGCCGGCACCACTGAATATCAGACAACATAAAGCTGTACTAGCGATCACGCTCGCCGATTTCTCGCTATTTAAAAAAAAACGAACTTTACCCGATGAGTGGTTTATTGCGTTACCTAAGCTGCGATACTGTGCTCTTCATCTGGAATGCTTCGATATATGCAGTTAGAATCAAGCGAAGCGGCACTAAGATTTTGGACCTTGATACTTTTGCAGCTTGCAGCTTCGATACTTTTGATTTTCCCCGAAAATATGACATATAGCTATTATCATGACGCCTATTATCTTGCTGCAAGGCTTAGAAGACTGCTGGCTAACATGCTTTTTTCAATTTGCCGGCGTGTTGCGGGAGCCTAACAATTGCTGACGGCAGCAGGTGAGCTCATAAAAACAGGTCACCCACCATAAACAACTCGGTTGTTGGGAACCGCATTTGTGCAGAAACATATGCAGTTCATTCGCTAAAATACATAAACATGTTCGTGTGCATCTTTCTGGCGGCTTTACTTTCCCAGAAATTGCGAGAATCAAAGACTGTCACTTGTCATGGTACAATGAAAAGCCAACGATTGATGCAACGATTGATGCAAGAACGGGTGGACCACGAAACAACCCGAACGCGTTTTGCCTGTTTCCAAGTCCCGCTCTCAAAATAAACTGGCTCGTGTTCAAAATCCCTCCACTCAATGCGCATGTTAACAACTGCCCCCTCTCGTTTCCCCTCGGCCTCCTCCCTCTCCTCAGCGAAAACGAGGGTTGGGTCGGCTTTTGTTGCCGCCAAGACGAACAAAGGGGCAGTGGCTGCTGTGGAACGCAGAGCGTACAATGCGCACGCGGAGACGTACAATGAGTTGCTCCCCTGCTATACACCATTTTCCATAAGCAGCCGGGAAAGGAGGAAAATACTCTCAAACCAGTTCTCTCGGCGGCCGACCAGCGTTGCCTGAGCGCGCTGGACTGCTAACATCGCTCGGCGTGGTGTGCTCCACTGCGTAGTTCAGGAGTATTTCGCACCGCGTGCTTAGTTTTTGCGGAACTTTCAACTGTTTTAGCCAATGCTGCGATGCCGTTCAAGGCGCAAACGTCGCCTGGTCAGCACTGCGCGGTGGTGGGTTATTGAACAACCAGAGAAAGCGAGAAACAGTCGCTAACAGCACGCATGTGCACGACACTGCCTCGAGAAAATGCAGTGCGGTTGCGGCGTGTTTTTGCGGCATCGCTTCCCAACGCACACAGAGTTGAGATATCGGTGGATTCCGTTGATAAATCGCAACGGCTTTGTACCAACGACCAACTCCAGGGTTTGTTGGGTGCACTTGGACGGCAAGCAGACGGATCAAAATCCATTTATCACACGCAAAGCTGCGACAGGGAACGGAACCCCCTGAAATGTTAGAAGCAACTTTATCCTTTACAATACAGCATTGATTGGTTGGTTGGTTGATTGATTGATTCATTCATTCATTCATTATGGTGTTTAACGCCCCGACGCTTCATGGGTGATGAGGCGCGCAGTAGTGGAGGGCTGCGGGTTAATTTTGACCACTTGGGGATCTTTCACGAGCGCCGATACAATCCAACACTACAATAACTTCTGGTTCCTTGTAGTCAATTTAAAATACCATATATTGTTTGGTCATTACAGCCGATTGGCATTAAACCATCCCCTTTTCATCTAATCTAACCTTTAAAATCACGGCGTTTTGTTTACTTTTTTTCAGGCCAACGCATTACACTGCCAAACGATTTGAAAGGATAACTTTCTCCATCGCACATTGCTGGTCGATAGCAGGATAAGCAGGCAGCCAAATGTGGAAACGCAGCTCGAGGTACGCGTGAACGCTGCATTTGGAAAATAGCTCAACCTGTTCACAACGCGGTCAAAGGAAAAGCTTTTAATCCTTTTGCGTTGCCACGGAATCTAAAGTATTACAATTACAAAACAGTTACTGCTGGTCGCGCAAAGCATTTGTGGTGAAAGCAGCGGTTTCACAAAGGTGGGCTCCGAGCGACAGGCCACATGCGCTGCGCAGAGTTAGGTCAATCATGATCACGATCATGATCAACCAATATTAACTCGCGTGAACGTCAACCCTGTTGCTCAACCTTCGAATAGTAATTTGACTGGTTGTGCGGTCGCGTTATTTTTCCGCCCGGTTAATTTCGTTTCGTCAGTAACCGTCATAAGTCTAGTTAAGAAAGATTATATGACATTGCAATGCCAACAGCGTAGCAATCGCCTCGTCGAAAGTCCATCGCGAGCACGGATCACCGTGACCCACATATGCTATGCGCGCTCCGCATTCGACGTCCGCGCTTCCGTAAACATGACTAATCGGTGAACATAACAAGCACGGTGGCATTGAAAACACGTATTTACTCCCCGATATCGATTTCTATGTCAGTCGGTGCCATACCGGTACGTTTTCATCGCGGAACTGCGGAGCACCACCGGCACCACCACCACACTGCTACTGCTGCTGGTCTCAACAGCCGGGGTCGGAATTTCCCGCTCTGGCAGCAAATCAGGACCTAAAATCCGTCCGCAGATGATGAAAACAAAACAGAACACACACACACAAGCACTGCAACCGCTAACTTAACGCCAAACCACTACGGTTCACTCGGTAATGCACGGATTCCAAGCAGACGCACGCAAAGAACGGCGCACTTAATAGCCCAGCGCGGAGGTTTCGGCGGTCGCTTCACAGACGGCGCTAAAATAAAAAGCTCGTATAAAAAAATTGCAAAATGTTTTTGCGGCGCAAAGCAGACATACCAATACTACCCTGCGGTTTTTATTACCGATTTTGCTCTGATCGCATTCCGGGCGAACAGTATTTCCTTTGGGTTCGTAGCGCAGGCGTTGACTTTAGACTCGGTGACCGGTTTTAGCGCGTGCTAACGCGGTCCACTTTGGGAGAGATGTGAAAGCCTGCGGACGAAATGATCCGGGCCTACCAGTCTTGGGTAACTGTCAGCGGCAAATTCGGAAATAAATTCTTATTATTATTATTATTATTATTATTATTATTAAAGGGACACTGAAGTGAATTTGTCGAGCTCCCGTTTTTGCTTGCACTGCGTAGACTGGCTCAAATTAGCCCACTTTTCATCGTTTATCCGGTTGACAAATCAGTAATTATTTTACAAAGCGCCGAAGAAGAAAAACTACCATGCGCGGTTTGCGGCGGCCGCACCAACTAAAGCTGTGACGTTTGGAGGAGCCGCACCGTGATTGGACGATGCCCAAGGTGAGCAACCAAACAAGTTTCGGTTTCGGTTTCGGTTCTGTAAAACACAACCTGTGGCGTTGTTGGATGGGCATTCTCAATAACTCTGTAATCATCGTACCGCGTTTCTGCCATGTTGTCAGCTGTAAAAATGCATAAAGATAAGCCTCCCAGGACGGCTTGAAATCGTAGCATTCACTAGCCAAGGCCTACGCAGTGCATGGACGCCCTCCGCGTTCCCGCAGACGCACAAATGTCATGGCTTTTCCCCCCCTATTTGGAGCTTGCCTCACTCATGCCTGTACCGTAAAATGCGTGTTCGCACCAGGCCAAGGGTCTTTTCATTCTGGCCTGTGCCCACTGCCCGCAAGCAGTCGGTGCTTATGGACAGCACGCCAACGAGAACTCGCTAGCGCGCCTGTGCCAGCCTGCGTGCGTTCTGTGAACTAGTTCGTGGAGCCATGAACGTTGCGGCCCAAACAAAGGTGAACTCAATGTAGAAAACATCGGCAGAAAACATAGAAGTTAACTTACAAAAAAAAAAAAAAAAAAAAAAAACCACGTACCCGCGGAGAATCGAACCCGTGACTCGCAAAATACTCCGCGGTTACATACATGCAGCCTTAGACAACTCGGCCACGAGACGGGCTGCGGCGAGAATGGTAATATAAGGTATATATGTACAACAAGTTTACATTTTTATTTAGTTTTGGCATTTCAAGCAGCTTAGGTGACTATTTGTTGTATTGTGCTCGTGCAGTAAGCGTCCCCCGAGTTTCCACAATAGCTCACGTCTAGCAATTGCATTTCGTAGACGGAAAAGCGTTCGCAGATGCGTAGTCGTGCTGCTGACCGCTGTGCTTGTTCGCCCAGCGCAAAAAAGTGCTTCCCGCACCCTATTTTTACGCTGTACGGTAAAAATATCAGTTGATTTTATTTCCTTAGTACCTATATTGACTTCGCTGACTCTTCTCCCGCCTTCAAGAGGCCTTATATTTTCCTACGGGCGTACCAGTCAGCGAAGCGTCGCATGTGCGCTTGTGCAGGGCTTGTGTGAAGCGACCTTGACTTGGAGCTAGATACAGTGTACAAACTAACCAAGTAAAGAAAGACCCATTCTTCCATTCACAAACGTGTCCTGGCTTCGTTTCAACTGAGCGAACGAATTGCGACGACCCGTCGGCGTCCGGCGGACGAAACGCTGGGCCGACTGACTGTCTGAAGGCCGGGGAGCCGTGCAGATAGCGCAGCCAATTGCGAGCTCGGCCCCTCTCGACGTCACACGAAAACGCCGCAGAAAATGGGCGAGCGTAAAGAGAGGAGGACAGCATTTTCGAATTAAGTTTTCTACTAAATAAAAGCGCGTAAACGCGCCCAGAGTGGTCGTAACATGGCCTGGGGACCCCGGACTACAATTTGCGCAAGTAATCCCGCAATGTTTACATATCACTTCAGTGTCCCTTTAATATTATTATTATTATTATCATAAAAATTGTAGGGCTACCTAAAAAGGAACAAGTTTTACCAAATGTCATCCCTGGCTTTTGCTTCTTTCATTTCAGATATCCCACATGCTGTAATAATTAAAGCCGTAGTATTTTTCCCGAGAAAGAGTAACGAAACGTGAAGAGAACCTCAGAGAGAGCAGTTTGCGCCCACTAAAGTGTTTTTATCCATTTTAAAATCAAAATATTTGCCCATTTAGGTGTTCCATAAAATCGTGCCGTTCTGTCGCTGTGCTGTTTTGACGCTGTGCTGTTTTGTCAACGTGCTGTTCCGTCGCGTGCGCTTTTGACGCCGTGCTGTTTTGTCGCGTGCTGTTTTGTCGGGTGCCCTTTTGACGCCGTGCTGTTATGTCGGTGCTCTTCTGTCGCGTGCCCTTCCGTCGTGTGCTGTTTTGACAGCGCCCCCTCCAACGGTTATTAGAATGAGTCCGGGGGAAAAAGTCCGGTATGTGGGGGCCCGCAGTATGGGGGGGGGGGGGGCAGATTGAGTGGAAATGCAAATGACTGCCGCGAATTGATGACTCTTTCTCTCGATCATTGATGGGTGGCATCGCTCATTTACATACGCTATCGGGGCACCGTCTGGGGGTTCAATAAAGGGCGTTCCGAAAGGCTTCTGCTCCTGATGGCTTACATATGTGAAGGAGATAAGGACACGCGTACACTCATTATCCTGGTGACCCCATAGCATCACTACCACCTTAGAGATAAAAGTGCACGGATGGGTATTGTCGAAAATGCGGCGATGGCTGTGGGGGCAGATGAATCTGAGCATCAGTTATACTACAAACTTCCAGCCCCTTCTTAGCCGTG
Organism: Haemaphysalis longicornis; assembly: GCF_048455015.1. Classification (NCBI taxonomy): domain Eukaryota; kingdom Metazoa; phylum Arthropoda; class Arachnida; order Ixodida; family Ixodidae; genus Haemaphysalis; species Haemaphysalis longicornis. Next base: position 122,458,556 of record NW_027526335.1, on the reverse strand, counting down.
ATCACACCCCAAGCAGAAATGTGGCCCTACTAATCTAACGCCTTTCCGTTCTTGTGGACGCAGACCAGTGCTAAGCTGCTGAACTTCATTGGGCGGCATCTGACCAACAGCGGATAAATTAGGCGCGGACTAGGGAAAAATGCGAGACAGGAGCTGGCCTCGTCGGTGCTACGGACACCGGTCTCGCAGATCGAACCTCGCCGTGAGATTCCACAGCTGCGGATTGAAATCAGGCTTCAATGAACACTCCTACGCCGATGTATACCAAAGAAAGTTACAGCTACAATTTCTGCGCGATCCAAACAACCATTCTACAATCATTACTGAAGGAATACAGGACGTCTTCGTGAAACTTATGCCTCAGCTCCTTCGTGAAGCCCTATAAGGCCGATCTCACTGTTACCTAGTCTCGGACATGCGTTTCGACCCTCAGGCAGCTTTTCCAAGTAAAACTATTTCCACCACTTCGCAGATTCCGCAAACCATCGATTTTACACAGCTGACTAGAAATTTAAAAGTGTGGTACCTGTACAGATAAGTGAACTCTCTTCGTGATGATCCACCCAAGTGTAGTTGTAAAAGCTAGTAGGCGTGCACTGACAGAAATCAAAAGTGGGCGTTGACAGAGGAGAGGACGAGAACTGAATCCACAGGTGTAACAGTGACCTAGCTGTTCAACACGACGTTAAAACATGATTCATGAGAATAATCACTTGCACCTTGAGCAATCCTGGTGACGGTACTGGCGATACCGCGGACCCCGAGCCCCCAAACATAAGCTGGATCCAACCGTGGCGATGTGTTTATAGGTGGAGGGTTAGAAACCACGAACGGTGGCCGTCGGAGCCCAGGTCAAGCTCCGGCGGATGGGCTCCCTGTCTGTTTACCAGGCAGGGAGCTCCGGGACATCTCAGGCTATCAGGGTAAGGTTTGAGAAGAAAGAACCCCCGTCCCCTGCTTCTATACTATGATGTATGGCATTCTCTAAACCCCCCCCCAAACGTGATCGGTCCCTGAAAAGGGGCCGCACCGAAGTATCTTTTCCTTCATTGCCATCTTTGACATTTCCTGAACCAGATAATTTTTCTCGATTTCTTGTCATGGAATCCATCAATCCAACCCACCCTCTTGCATCTCAGTCAGTCTTCTTGATTGCCAAGTATCTTGAAGCCATAGTAGGAAAATCGTATAAGTGCAAAAAACAAAAGTCTGGTGAACTCCTAATTGAAATAAATGACAAGCAGCAGTCTGCAAGGCTTCTTGCTCAGACTAGACTGGCTGATCTCGACATCCGGGTCACACCCCATCGGAGCCTCAACAGCTCGCAGGGTGTGATATCCGAGACAGACCTCCTGAACGAAACGGATGCGGATCTCCTTGCCGGCTTGAAGGATCAGGGTGTCACTGCCGTGAGACGCATCACTATCCGCAGAGACGACAGGGACATTCCGACCAAACACATTATCTTGACTTTCGACCGCGCAGTTCTTCCACAATACATAAACGCAGGTTTTATCCGTTGCTCAATCCGTCCCTACATCCCGAACCCGCGGTGCTGTTTTAAGTGCCAGAGGTTCGGGCACGGTACGAACTCTTGCCGTGGCCGAACGACGTGTGCAAAATGCGCGGCGCACGATCATCCGAGCGAGACCTGCCCATCCGAAACTCTCACTTGTGTAAACTGCGGGGGGCCGCATGCAGCGTACTCCCGCAAGTGTGAAAAATTCCAAATGGAAAAAAAGATAATTAACATCAAGGTCACGGAGAACATCACCTTCCCAGAGGCGCGAAGGAGGTTCGCCTCTTTCCCTCTGGGGAGGTACGCAGACGCGGCTCGCCGGGGGGCGGAGCGGCGTCTGGTTTCCACAGGGACCCAGTTCAGCGAGTCTGACCTGGTCCCGCCCCCGCCCCCCGCTGGGTTGCCTCACGCAGCCCAACCCGGCACCACGCCGCTTGCTGAAGCAGCAGCGGTTGTGGTGCAAACCACTTCTGTCGGGACCGGTGCCGCTCCCGCCTGTGTCTCCCCGTCCTCCCGTCCGTTGGAGGGTACCGAGGTGATGGACACCACGGGCCCCGCACCGGCTCCCACCGTCACCGCACCGCCCGTGCCACCTCTGGTGCCCCGGACGCCCTCGGCGGTGGCGGCTCAAACGAAGGGCTCCCGAGGGGGGGCCAAGTCCGGGGGGCCCGGTCCGTCGGGCACCCCTCGGACATCCGACGACGAGATGGATGTCGGGCCGTTCCTGCCTGCAACGCAGCGCAAGGAGCGGCCACCGACTTCCAAGCCTACAGACAGGCCTAAAAAGCGTAACCCCAGAGTAACAGCCCCGAAAGACGACACATGAACACATACACACACTCCATTCATTCTTAAACCTAAATAATGGGAACAGAAAACATCATTCAATGGAACTGCAGAGGCCTCCTTAAAAATCTTGATGATGTGTATGATATCCTGCATGCCAATCAGCCAAGTCTCATGTGTCTCCAAGAGACTCACCTCAATTCCAAACAGACAAATTTCTTAAATAGGTACATGGTATTCAGAAAGGACAGGGTTGGCTGCACACACTCTTCAGGAGGTGTGGCAATTGTCGCCCGGAAATCCTTAGCCTGCCACCCTGTCACTCTGAACACTGTCCTCGAGGCTGTAGCAATTCGAACAATAATATTTAATAGGTTGGTAACGGTGTGCTCCATTTACATTCCTCCTGATCATGCACTTTCGAGCTCTGATTTCGAGGCGCTGGTCGACCAGCTGCCCGAACCATACATTCTAACAGGCGACCTTAATGCGCACAACTCTCTTTGGGGCTCCTCCAGAACGGATGCCCGAGGACGCCTGATAGAGAAATTTCTTACATCTTCAGGAGCATGCCTTTTCAACAAAAAACAGCCTACCTACCATAACTTAGGACATAATACGTACTCACATCTTGACTTGGCTATTGGTTCTGCAATTCTCTTTCCATGTCTTGAGTGGGGCGTGGCCACGGACCCATATGGTAGTGACCACTTCCCCACATCCCTAACATACAGAGGTAAAGGCCCATGCAGTCCATCTGCCCATAACAGGTTTAATGAATCAAAAGCAATCTGGAGTACATTCACAGAAACATCTAAACTACACCACACAACCATAAAACACCTACACGTGGAGGAAGCAGCCAAACTCGTCACGGCGCACATAGTCGACGCCGCCGAAAAGTCCATGCCCCAAGCCTCCAGTGCGTCCCGCAACCCAAGGAGGCCCTGGTGGAACGAGGACTGCAGGCGGGCGCGAGAGGCCCAGAACAAGGCGTGGGGTGTCCTTCGCCGGTACCCCACGTCAGATAACCTAATTTCTTTTAAACGGGCAAAGGCTTTGGGGAAGCGAGTGCGCCGTGAGGCAAAAAGGGAGAGTTGGCGCAACTTCCTCACTTCCATCAACTCATACACTGACACACACAAAGTCTGGACACGAATACGAAAACTAAAAGGACAACAGACACACAGCCTGCCCCTGGTTAGTACAACAGGGGACACACTGGAAGACCAGGCTAACACACTTGCACAACACTTCGAACACGTGTCCAGTTCAGCACAATACACAAACACTTTCATGAAACACAAGACATCTGTAGAAAAGAAGTCCCTGCGTGATAACAACAAGTCGCACACTTCTTACAATTCTCCTTTTTCTATTCATGAGCTGAAGGTTGCTCTGAGCACATGTAAGCCTTCAGCTCCAGGTGCAGACAAAATCACATACACCATGATACAACACCTACACCCAGACACTCTTGAAACACTCCTACATCTATACAACAACATATGGCTTTCGGGGCACATTCCTCGCTTTTGGAGGGAGGCCATAGTAGTGGCTTTCCTGAAGGAAGGAAAGGACCCTTCCTCTCCTGCTAGCTATCGGCCCATCGCCCTCACAAGCTGCCTGTGCAAGCTCCTCGAGAAGATGATAAATAGGAGACTCGTGTACTTTCTTGAGTACAATGGTCTTCTCGAGGGCTGCCAGGCAGGCTTCAGGGCGGGGCGGTCCACGAACGACCAACTCGTCGCGCTCGAGTCCTATATAAAGGATGCTTTCCTCCACAAACAATATTGTATGACGGTATTCTTTGATCTGGAAAAAGCGTACGATACCGCGTGGCGGTATGGCATCCTAAGCGACCTCAAGTCCTTCGGCATGTCAGGTAACATGATAAACACACTTGCCAGCTACTTGTCTCAAAGAACCTTTCGTGTGCGAGTTGGAACTGCACTGTCTAGGGTTCATGTGCAGGAAAATGGAGTGCCACAAGGTGGAGTTTTAAGTTGCACCCTTTTTATTGTGAAAATGAATTCCCTTAGGAAGGCGCTGCCACCGTCGATTTCCTGTTCAGTCTATGTAGACGACATTCAACTCTCCTTTAAATCCTGTAACCTGTCTGTCTTTGAGCGCCAGGTCCAGCTTGGTGTTAACAAGCTAGGTGGCTGGGCAGATGGCAATGGTTTTAAATTTAATCCCGGGAAGTGCACTTGTATTTTGTTTTCCAAGAGACGTGGTATCCGGCCGGATCCAGACATTCAACTCCACGGTGTCTCTATTCCTGTAAAAAAGGAACACAAGTTCTTGGGTATTATCTTTGACGAAAAGCTGACATTCATCCCACACATAAAACAACTAAAACATAAATGCTTAAAAACAATGAATATCCTGAAGGTTCTGTCGCACATCTCTTTTGGTGCTGACAAACAACTTCTCTTACGTGTTTTTACCAGCTTGATAGGTTCACGATTGGACTATGGTAGCGTTGTTTATGGGTCAGCAAGTAAAACATCTCTCAAAATGCTGGACCCAGTGCTCCATCTCGGGCTCCGCCTGGCGTGTGGCGCCTTCCGCACTAGCCCGGTCGAAAGCCTCTATGTGGAGTGCAACAAATGGAACCTACAACGTCAGCGAGCTTACACAGATCTCCTTTATGCTTTTAAAATTTCATCCATGCCTCACCATCCTTTTAAATCAGTTTTTCATGATACGTCCATGACTGAACTCCTTTCAAATCGACCATCGATCTCTGCGCCCTTCTCTTACAGAGTTAGAGAGGAGGCGTCAGAGCTTGCTGTCTCCTTTTTAGATACAATCCAAAGTTCTCTGACGGATTTTATAGCACCATGGCATCTCCGCCCTGTATCATGCGACACATCTTTTACACATCTAGATAAAAAGCGAGCTCCCACATGTGCGATTCTGCAGCATTTCTTGTATTTGCAGCAGAAGTATGAGTGCTCTGAATTTTATACGGACGCTTCTAGAACTGCCACCTCTGTGTCCTGCGCGGCGCATGGGCCCGGCCTTAGTGTCACTCGAACTCTGAATGGTCATACTAGTATCTTTACGGCAGAGGCTTACGGTGTACTTCTTGTTGTCAATCATATACTTCAAAACCACATCCCACAATCCATTATCTATACAGATTCCCTCAGTGTTGTGCGGGCACTGTCGTCAACAGTGCCTTCGAAAAACCACGTTGTCAATCTGATTGTCAAGGGTATTATGTCTGTGTATGTACGCAAATTTGAACTGGTTCTTTGCTGGGTCCCTGGCCACTGTGGTATTGCCGGGAACGAAGCAGCGGACCGAATGGCTGCTGCTGCTACACTCTCGAATACAGTAGACATAACCACAGTACCCTACACCGACGTGAAACCACACATCAGACAACAACTTCGCAAAACATGGCAAACACACTGGAGTGAACAAACAGACAACAAGTTACACGTAATAAAACCTCAATTGGGACCATACACCACCGACACACGCAATAGATACTCTGAAGTCGCCTTGGTCAGATTACGGATAGGGCACACCCATGCAACGCACTCCTATCTGCTGACGGGATCTTCTAGACCCCAGTGCAGCAGGTGCGGAGAGGCCCTATCCGTAGTGCACATACTACTCACATGCAAGGCACTTCACACAACACGATACAAACACTTCAGAGAACTCTACAGACAACATATCCCACTACATCCATCGCAGTTTCTAGGTGACGAAGCCATTGTTTCTGTTAAACGTGTGTTTGAGTATTTGTCAGACGTTAAGTTTTTAAACCGCATTTCCTATCACGCATAATGAAATCTGGCCCTATACACCAGCCATCACCATTATCTGTCACTGCTTTTATTATGTTCGGTTGACATTTTTTTTTGTAACCACTTCATTAAATAAACTTCCCTCTGGCGCTCTTTGCCCTTAGGCGGCCTTGCGCCATAAAAAACCCAACCATCATCATCATCAGAATAATCACTTGACCATGGGGCGGCAAGAGCAACGAAAAAGACTTTTTTGGGCAATACGTCTGTGGAATGGTTGCATTCATAACCGAAGGGTAAAACTCCCACACACTCGAGCGACCGAGACGACAGCGATTGTATATGAGACACGGAAGCTACACACCTTCACAATACGCGGTACCTTAACAACTGTCGCTACAGCCTGGAAAAGGGGATCAACATTTCCGTCTGCCTTGTGGAGTAGTTACTATGGTTCTTATAGAATTTTGGGATACTTTTATGGCTAGTTATTATAGCTAACCTTAGCAGATATTCCACATTTTTTTTATAAATGACCGAAAGTGAAGATTTTGGGTTTTTTTTCTGGGTACAGCGTGCCGCTGAGGTCTCATTTAGCCGATAGCCTCGTCTAAGCTCCGCGTCCATTCCTATTTTATTGTTTTTCTGTCTAGTTCCAGTTTTTTCGGAACTTTGGAAATCCACCGGGTATTGTTCTCGAAATCAGCTATCCTAATATTACTGCCTGACGCGTCTTTACGCCTTTAAACATGACCAGGGCATTACGAAGCTTTCGTACAAAATGTTTCGTAGTGTGCTAAGCTGCTTATTACATCAATAACTTCTCCGACTAACCGTCTTTCGTTACTGCTTCTCCCTCCACCGCTGTTGACCCTGCACCGCCAATCACCCAATAATTAGCACAGGCTTATTTGGATATTTAAAAAAACAATGTTGCAAGGAGTGACTGATATTAAGTTTCACCGTATTCTTCAATGCTTCTGCTAAAATCACTGCTGTCCTTTTTGCCCCAACGCCCGTCACACGCCTGCCGACAGGAGATGAAAACACACCGAAAAAGCAGAAAGGGAGGGGGTGTCAGGTCGACATTCATTAAAAATTGTAATAACACAGGGGCCTTTAACACCCGCTGCCACGTTTATTATGAAGGGCGTGTCCTAAGAGCCCCAATTTGGAACTCATTATGTCACCAGTATCGAGAAAAAAGCCGTCGCTGCTCAAGCACGCACACGAAAATGTGCTGCTTTACCTTTTACGATGACCGGGGTGCACTGCGATTCTTCTCAAAACCTCTTTCTCCTTGATCCATCTCCTTGTGGGTCTTTCTTTTCCTGCTGGTTTCATCTCGTTCAATTCCTAACTTCTCAGGCTTTGCGCTGAGACGTGTCACGGTATATTCAATCGATCGGTGCTGATGTGCGGTGTACATCTCACACCAATTTGACACTTTAATCAAAGCACTCCGTCTGTTAAAGACGCTTAAGGATTTGCTTAGTGCTTTCGAAGTTCGCTATCGAGCATCTTCTTCTTTTTGGTGGGTGCTCCCTATACCTCTCTTAGCTCTCCAAAGCTGGCACCATCGCGTTAACCTACTCCAATGACTTATTCATTATGTAAAAGGCAAGCCATTGTTTCAGCTCTCTCTCATTTGAAACGATGTTTTTCCAACAGAATTGTAATAGGTATTACTCTGGATGCTTTTTGTGGTAGTTGTAGGGCGCCTTGCCTGGTAAGTTGAATAAAAGCCTGTGTTTTGAATGCCGCAGTAAATTTGCAAGCATGAAAGCCGCATGGCTGACGCAGCTACAAGCAAAGAAATAACTATATGACCGATTCTTTTTGCAGCTCTTAAATATTAGTACCTCTCGACGGCTATAAAATCTAATGCGTGAACTTGTGCCAGCAGTTTACTGATTTTCTGAAGAATGCGGGCGTGTATAGCTTTGCTATTAATAAAAATGTTCGTGTGCTCTCACTGAGTTGCACACTGCTGCGATTGTCACAGAACTAAGGCTTACGCAAATGAGAAATCGAAGAGAAAGGTGTTGTATTAGTGAATTCTTATGAATGCGCTAACTTCGCACACGGATATGTTTATGGGGGTATCTTTATAAAGGTATACGGATGAGCTCGCCCCGCATGCGTTTCTTCGGCTTCAGAAGCGTGTAAATCGACTTTTCTTGCACACTTTTTACGAGCAGCGTACGCGCACACTGTTAACCGTGATTTCAGTCGTACCTCTATCTCAGAGGTAACCTTTACTCGCTTAGTCTGGGAAGTGGCTGCCTGCCGCTCCGTCCCTTGTTTATCACTCGCTCCATGCCGTCGCCGTCGTTTCTGTTCTGTCCTCTTGACACCCTACTCAACCTGCGCTAGCTTCAGTCTCCGTTGTTTACTGTGCATCAAGGCGTATGCAAGCGGCGACAGGATGTGTCCGAACGTGATCGAGAAACTGCGGTACCAAGTAGTCTTTCGAATGATCTCACGCCGACCATAGTTGCGACTGCGAGGGCGAGGCACACACGGGTTCCTGGTGACGTCGACCGTCTCCGAGCGCTGCTGATTGGCTGGCGAAGTACGTCTCTCGCCTCTTGTATCAATACCGCTCCACCTCCCTGCTCCTTCTCCTCTTTCCTGGCACCTTTTCTGACTTCCGAGAATGATGCCGGTTACTTATTGCCCAGATGACGCTCATTTTGGTAATGCAATAGAAACGTCCGCACCACGTTTCGATCCGCAAAAACGTCAACAAAGGATCGCTGCAACACCTATTTGCTCGTGTTATGACTCCAGTAAAGCGGCTAATTATTTTCTGACCAGCACAGTACAGTAAATGAGAACTTTTATTATTTTTATTTTGTAAGGTTTATAGACAAGAAGTGCTCCTTTTATCAACGTCTGAATTTTTACAGCGAGCGTATTAGTTTGACCAAAATTGCTCGAAAGTGTTAAAAGCACGTCATGCTTGCCCATAGGGAGAGCAAAAGACTAAGTTAGGACACAAGGTTGAATTCTGACGCGAAATGGGCCATGTTAAAAGAGATGATTTGCGTAATGAGCACTTAGTGGAAAATTACTAAATTAGAGGTTTCTTCTCCTATTTTGAGGCACCATAAGAAGCGCGAAGAATGTTTTCTTTGTTCCCTGAAATAAGTGAATGCGGCAGGGGGTTCACATTTCCAGGCAATGCGAGCCAGGTTATTGGGGATATGCGGGCGAAATTTCAGCTTTGTTCAGCAATGAGAGGTCACAAAAAAGCAATCAAACGCTCCAATGCATCGTAAGCATGTTGAACTGAGTCCTAATATTGTGGGCTCGCTGTCGTAGCAAAATTCCACGTGGCATGAAGGTGCGATTTGCAGGCCATGGCATCATAGCGTGCAAGCCTACAACCTAAGATCCCCATGTAGGTTGATCATAGGCTGTAACGTAGTGATGCAAGCGATAGAACGCAGTACACGGCGTTCTAAAGAAGTATTTCTGGTGCGGTAGGATAACTAAAAGACCCACTGAGTTCACACTTCGAGCTACCTAGTAGAGCGGTTTCTACCCCCCCTCTCCCCCTAAAAAAGCAATAGAAACGACAATAAAAAAATCGTCGAAACGCGCCACTCACGTAAAGCCCTACCTACAATAGCACAAACATGCGCATTTTACGAAGTTAACACCTATGTAATCACTATATGTCACGAAATTGACGTAACTGGCTGCTAATTGGTCAGCATTCTTTCGCCCCTCACTTTGATTGTGGTTTTTTATAGCCAGATTTGGTGATGAGTACGCAGGTACGTTCGGGTGTTTTATTGCTAACGGTTTCCCGACTTTTTGTCGCGGGTGATGTACAAACGCGGACACGCGAGCACGCGACGCTTGGCGAAAACCACCGCTGCGTACCTGGAGGAACGGCGCCTTCTGTCGAAACCGAAACGAAGCGCCTGCACGTCCTTGGGTGCTCACAGGACCGCAAGTTCTCTCGCATCCACAGCCGTGCAACAATTGTCCGTAAAGTACTGCGGAGTGACGCCTTGGCAGCCCCCCTATCACCGCGACGACCAGTCCAATTAACCCGCTTTTGCGCATGTGTTTTTTTCATGTTCTAAGTAATCGTCGTCAGGAAATGTTTTTTGTTGTTTTGATAGAGTTAGGTAAAGAAACAGCAAACATCAAAGAACCCATTCCGGGTAGCGATATATCAGCAAGCAGCAAGCCACTCCGGCGAAACCAGTGAGTAAGCAAGGCCGCAGATATGCAGTCGGATACCACGGTATAGGTACCGGGCAGCTCGACCGGTGGCGCCACCATTCGGCGCTCCCTTCGTTCGTGGAATGAGCCAGTGCATTAGACTACGCAGGCTCCCGTTGTTTATGCCGTGTTTGCGTGGGTGCTTTGAATGTTCTGGCGGTGTTGTGAGCGGATATGGGCGGTGAAAAGAAGCATAGACAGATGTGTTGGGTTCTTAGTTGCAATAACGGCAACGTAAACTTGTCGGACGCTTCTAAAGTTGGGTACGCGCTACACTGACATGAGCGCTTTTTGCAACCATCTATGATGTGCTTCACCATATCATAACACCAACAAAACTACTATTATCAGTATTCATTTCTTCCTAAATGCACTAACGGCTATGTAAACTTGTTGGACACTTCTAAGTTTGCGAATGAACTAGATTGACATGAGCGCTTTTCGCATCGCTCTGCGCCTAGCTGCGTGCGATCTGAGTAGGAATAAAACTGTTAATATTAGTATTCATGTCTACCACTTTCAATTATCCTCAATGGTTACAATGACTACGGTTTTCACGCCATCCTTAGTGATTGGACACCTCGATACGTGTGCTTTGAAGAGAAAGGCACTTACGTATGAGATTGATTACGATATGGCCGTGCAAGCTTCCCGGCAGTTTACACTTTCTTCCTGTAACCACGAGCTTTGAGCCTTCGATTTTGGTGAGCGACACTGTGGCAGCATGGGGGCCTGAGAGCCGAAGCGGTACTCCCAGGTTTGTAGTGGTCACTTTACCAAGAGCCAAAGTTAACCACCCAACAGCCCAAGCTAAAAACCATCCCCCCTACCTTCCCATTTTACCACCATCGTGGAATAAAGGTTGGCCCCGATAGTTTAAAAATGTGGCAGTGTTAACGTAAGCCTGTATTTTTTATTGCCTAAATATTCTTTGCCGAGTACATAAAAATCGTGTAATGCCTTGTGAACAAACCAAAAACGTGTGGCTAGTTGCCTCAAATAGGGGTACATCAGCCCGAGTCCTCCAACAAAGACGCATATCCGACACGCTGGAAGCAGTTAGAATTTGGAGAGGGGTGCATGGAAGTGCGAAATTAAACAGAAAAATCATCCAGCCCTCTGTCCAACGACGACGATGGTTGAACGGGAAGCTTTCTTCGTGCGAAATAGAATGGGAAAGGGTGAAGGTTGCTGCGACCGAAAGACCAAACTGCGTGCTAGTCAAATTCAAAACTCAACTAGTCAAAGTTTAAATCCAGAAGGCAACCAAGGAAACCCACACCAGAAAGTTTTGCGATAAACCATCATGGTCGTTAGACGGATGAGTGCATAATTTTTCAAGCGTAGGTTGGAGCATGTAAAACTCGACCGCAGCATTCAGTTGTGGAAATGGGGCAGCTTTTTGGCACCCTCCTGTCTCTCGTCCTTCAACCACCCAGGAATTGTTTTTTGAGAAACCATTTACCAATTATCCAGCAACCATTGCAAGGTTTGTAAAGCAATGCTTTTCCACGACAAGCAATTATGCTCTACTATCATGCGGTATTTATTCGGTAAACGATTCCCGATGACTGTAGTAAGCGGATTTCTGTGAAATTAAACACGTTCCTACCGAAGTTAATGAAGTTACGGAGCGTCGTCCTTCACAATTTCTGTTTTTGGTGTAATCTTAGAAGGCACCCCCAACTTTGTCTTTCGCTTGTGCACGCCGTCGTTTTGTCATCAACTGCCAAAGGCCAGCGCCGCAGCATTCCTGTGTTGGCTGCACACACCACCTTTGTAGGAGCATTTAGCTGCAATATAATCTTCGATAACGACAAACTGCATGCAGGAATGAACAATTTGCACATAGGAACAGACTTGAAAATTCAGGTTGACTTGCTGGAAGTCAAGCTGGAAGTCAATTTGTTATTACTGAGTATGGGCGTAAATCACACACATGGCTTGCCTCGTAAAGATCCCCTCTACTGTCAGGATTTATCGATAAGAAAAAAAAGTCCCTGTGGTTATCTACGGTTTGCAAGCAGCAGGGCAGCAGGACTACAGAAAGGCACGCACAACTACGCTGCGATGACGGCCACCGGCATTCCACTGATGAGCGGTTCGCCACAGGCGACGCTGTTCGCTGACGTGACGGTGGTTCTATACAAAGGCCGCCCGGTCCCTATAGGGACCGAGTATTGTTGACGCCAGGTATTGTAGAAGTATTGTAGACGCCTTCGAAGTCTCTATAGAGACCTAGCAGGCGTCTACAATACTTCTCGAATCGCCTTTTTCCGCCGGCAAGCCGAGAACAAGGCGTTGACCTTTCACCAGTATACGTATACATTTATGACTGAACTTAAAAAAACGTCTGTTTAAAATTCAATTCGCCTGTTGAAAGAAGCCACGGCTAAGCGAAGCAGGTCCGCCGCACGTACTTTACGTCAACTCCTTCGCTTTTAGCCAGTCGGGGCTAGCTCTGAGCGGACACTTTTGAAACGGACACATAACGGACAAAACACGGGAATATCACCCGTGGTATTTTTTCTGCGTATGGACGACAAACCAAGAGCTTAAACAGCCCTGCTGTAAAAAACTAAAACTAAACGAAAACCACAAAACACGAATGAAAAAATGTGAAAATGGGCCAACCCTGTAACGCCTTTTGTTTGCACAAAAAATATATATTTGAAAAAAGTTCCACATTTCCTTGGCATAATAGCAAAAATGAAGATCATATATCGCAGTGGAAAAACAGCACCTTCCACAGGGTCAAAATATGCGCAATAGGCGACATTAGGGCACTTAGCCACATTAATCGTGTAAATGTACATCACCGGTGGAGAGAAAGCAAAGGAAACATTAAACAATAAAATAACCACACGTAAGTGAATACTCCCTGCCAAATCTAGCGGTAGGCAACTAACAATGGAGAAGAATTCCGTAAGAATGCTGGCACATTCGTACACAGTTATTTGAATTTCTGCACATTTTTTTGCTTATTTGTCGGTGTGTCCAAACGTTTGCAAGTTTCGTACGATGGTCCTTAATTCAGTGACTAGTTCACGCTTTAGCGTTTGACTTTATATCCACAAGTAAGGAGCAATCAACAGGGTAAACGTAACTTTATAGGCTTAGACTAAGGAAGAACTACACAAACTTCGAGCACAAATTATTCTTGCGTGTAGAAGCGGACCTCGTGCCAGCTACAGCTAACATTGTGCTGACAGCAACGGCTCCAGGAAAATATTTTTGCTATAAGGCTGGCAGCTGCTCCTTGTGTTCAGGTGCTAAGAAATGTAGTTTCACGCTTATTTGAAGTGTCTGAAGATCAAGACTCCAGTGACAAGTCCTTGCTTCCTATTTCGATTCACGTACGGGGTTTCTGCGCTGTATGCGTTCCTTGCGGAACACCGGAGTACAATAGGAATACGCCGCTAATTGCGAACTTGTAACACTTTCCGGCGCTTTTTCGGACAACTATTCACGGCGTCAGCTACGATATTTCTGACGGTTCCTGCATTTGTGATGTTAGGCGCTGTTGCTTTAAACTGGAAAAGTGATTCAGAGCAAGACCGCATGTGGCATGCCATTTGAGGCACGTGATGGGGTCCCACAGGAGGACCGCAAGTGTTTATGGAATTGAATGATTGTGCGACATCCAGCACTTGCAGTCCACAAATGTTCCTATATGACATAACTAAATCCCTTTTTATTCGATATATATTTCCTGCCCATACCGTGAAATGTAGTGGTTTTCCCGCCTTTGCAAGTTGTCGTACCTGACGGAAAAACTGAGCCAAGGCTCAGAAGCAAAGTGGTCTTTTCTGTCCTTAACTATTGCTCGGAGCCCTTAAGCCAGCTTACGTACTTTAAAGGCAGAACCTCAGGGATACTTTCCCACAAATTCTTCAGTGCTACATCATACTTGAGGGTCTTTTTGTCTTCGTCTTTGTTATTTCGTCTCTTACCGCGGATTACATCGACCGGCTTCTTTTCTGGAACGCCTTGCTTGCGTCTCTTTCTTCGCTTTCGTTCCATCCTCTGTCGGCGCGAATACATTCAACAGAAAAACCGGCGAGGCACGCCGTGGCTTCCTTGTGAATAAGTGTTCAGCGCGGCTTGGATGCATTTGTTATACTCATATGCCATCACATTCATTGACGCATCGCGCACTATTGCACTACCTTTACGTTTCCAATTTGCAGTCTGGTGAATTTTGTGAAGCGGGCGCCAGATGTCCTGAAAGCTCCCGATCAAATGGCAATTCTCAAGTGGGTATGTACCACGACGAAAGGAACAACGATAATATTGTGTTCCGCTGTTGGCGACATGAGGACACAGCTCCATGGTAGCACAATTGAATTACTACTTGAAGAACTATGCTCAAATCCCATCGTATAACAGGTCTTTTTTATTCGCTGCGGCCATTTTTTTTGCCGGAAAACGACGTTTGTGACAGAATGGGGCAGTTCAGGCTTCAGGCTTAACAAGCTTCTGCTGCTTTGAAGAGAAAGGAGTGGTTTGGTTTGTAGGAGGAAATAGATGTAAAAGTGATGTAATAGAATAAGGCCATACATCGAACTCTACGAACCGTTCAAATGATAAAACTCTGCACGTTTTAAGCCCATTGACAGTTCCGTTTAAGAAGCATAAGTTTCGGGAGTCAACATGTTACATTAGAAAAATCACCTAAGGGAGAGACACATGGCACAAGTGATGTAACGTATAAACCTACAAAAACAGCTCAAGACAGAACAAGCACTAATCATATCCGGTTTTTTAGTAAACATTTATTACCTCTTGAATTGTGGCCTGAACTGTTCCTGCAAAAGCTTTGCGCCTGAAGAGAGCTGACTTTGCTATCCACTCGCTGTCTGGACGGGGGGAAAATCTTCAAGTGTTTGCAACCATGGATGCTCTGTGGTTTCTGAAACGTAGAACATAGATAAGGGAAGAAATAGAAAGAAGACTACGAGAAAGGGCAGTTAGCAATGTCCATCAAATTTTGCCGAATCTGCTCGCCAGCGGAGCTCACGGCTGACCTGCTACTGCCAGAGGCTTCTTCTGCGGCGGCGGCGGCCTGATCGATGCCTTTTCTTGGCCGCTGCGGCACTTTCTACGAGGCGGCAGTCGCATATCCCTTTGTCGCCAGTCGGCTCTAACAAGCCCATTTTCTGCCTCGATACACACCAAGCGCATTCAAAAGTTGAGTAAAAAAGCAAGGTAATCGAAAACGAGTGGTTTAAAGAAGAGGAGCTGCACACATGCTAGGGCCGTTTCTTACAAACAGCAAATGGCATGTCTAAAAAAAGCGAGAGCGCCGCATTTTTTTTTTGGGGGGGGGGGGGCAATGTAGTCGTCAGTTAAGACTGTTACCGCCCTTCCACCCCCACACGCAATTGGACACATCGGTTCTTTGTTGAAAGTAAGGTGTGGAAGGCGTGTGTACCCATTTGCTCCTGTCCGCCTTTCCCCTTGACGATGATCCCGGAAGCGAAGATAAAAGTCAAGAGAACAGTCGCGGGGGATCAGTGGTTAAGGCTTTGCGATGCTATGCGTAACTACCACTGTTCTATCCAACACGCGGCGGCTGCTTTTCTGAAGTAGGCGAAAAGCGAAAACACCCGCGTGTTGAGAATTCGGTGCACGTCAAACCTCTTCTGGTGGTCAAACTTCATCCGGAGTCTTCCACTACGCGCCCTGGAGTCACGTAGGCGCGTCAAAACCCTAAAATTCAACTCAAAGTTTCCGCGTAACTGAGTATCTAAAACATGCATCGCCATAGCAATAACTAGAGGCGTCACTCCAAAACATTCTTGGGAATAAAAGATCTCATTGCTTGATAGGTTTGCAAATGACTTCGCCTGTTTGCGCAAGAACAGGGAGCTGAAATGCTGCCGTTGCCAGCGTGGCTGGCTTTCCGGGTACTAATGTGACCCCATTTATTTATATACATAGCTGCCCAGTTGCACCACCTACCAAACTTACCGCGTTGACATTTCTTTGACTTCGAGAATCTGGATGGGCAGGGTCTAAGTACCACGGCAGTACCTTTAGAGCTAGTTAAATTGCTTCTGGGAACGTTCGTCGTAAATATGCCAGTATGCTACAAATGACGTTTCTCCGTTGTTGACACCTATTCTGCCCGAGTGGTTTCCGCCAAGATGCCATAGTTGCCGAAAATTACCCTCCGTAGAAAGAAGCATCAAATGGCCTATTTATATCAGAAAGACGTGTCCTGGAAGGAGATACGGTAAGAAACAAGAATTCTTAGTTTATATGACGGCTTGCTTTTATTGCAGAATTACTATGCCCCATACAATATGAGAGTGATGAACAATGAAAAAAAGTAAAGTTCTGCATTTGCAGCTGGGAGTGGCGGAGGCAGGTAGAATCAAACTTGCAGGAAGACACGGGCTCGCGAGTCGACGAGAATGGGACTTTGAAGCAACTTTTTGAGGTTTTATTGGCTATAACGAAGGAGCACGTAAGGGTTGCACTGAATCTTCTGAGGCCAGTTCGGCATTTCCCGGTGATATTACGCGCACTCAAGGGGAAGGCGATAGATACTACAATCGTAAGGCACCTTTTCCGCTGCTGGAAAACACTCTTGCTTCGCCGGAACCACGCAGGGGAAATCACGGTGAAAATCAAAATAACCTCTGCACCAGAAAAACAACTGTGTGCATTGGATCTCCTTGTGGGCCCAGAACAAAAGCACGTAACAAATACATAATTAAGAACACTTGCTGTTACATATTTAAAGCGACGGGGGCAAGAAGAGGACGACGAACCTGGCATAAACTTTGAGGAAGCGGGGACCGCGGGACTCAAATTTTTTTATATTTAGGAGCTTACCCATGAGTTCGTTTACTATTAGCGCCGTCTGGCCGCAAATGTCATCAGCGGATTACCTCATATTTGTAGAAGAACCGGAAGTGGGGACCGCGAAACGTGATTGAATCTTTAATGGCGGATGGACCTATACATTGATGGTGATATTGGGGGGCAGCTGCCAATAGCCACCTGTTTTTTCTGTAATATTTTTAACACCCTCCCTGGCGCGCGATTAGCACAGGAAGATGCTGAAATTAAACAGTTTTTAGAGGTCATTCCGCGTGACTACCTTTGTCGCATCCAACAAGCGGAAGTTCGAATTCGTCAAGCAGTCCATGATACAAAGCCATGTCCTGCTCGTTGTAGCCGCCCCGTGCTAGTCCGTACTTTTGCTTCCATCGATGCTTGGTGCTTCGGTGGTACCTGCGCTTTGTGGTGTCGCGCAAAGGCAAGTGGCTTGTCTTGACCATCGTCTGTCCTGGATGACTTGCCAGTGCTCGTTGAGGCGTCTGGTGACATCTGCGTCGGATCGCTTTTCTTTTCTTGGAGGATATCTGGTATCGGTTTGGTCTTGTTAAGTGGGCAGCGATCCTTTTACACGGGGCTTTTCCTTTCTCCCTCGTTTTCCCGATGAGTCGGCACTGTTTCATGCACTTCCGTTGAGCCGTCTTTGTGCTACTTGTGCCTGCTTTTTGTGGGTCCACCTTGATTCACTTTTTCTGTTTTGATACCGGGGTCTTAAGATGACCACATTTATCAGGTGTCTTCATCGGTGAGTCTAGGTTTCCTTTAGACTTTGGATATTTATGATGTGCTACTTTGATAATCTGTGGTTTTTGTGAGCCTTGCTCAAGTCGCTCCTGGCGCGCTGATCTCCTCGCCTCGGAAAGACTGCCCGAACAAGACGACTGGTCAGGTGCCCCCACTGCGTTGTCGTTACTCTTATGAATAGTTCGGTAAACTTCATCGTTGGGAGCGACATTTTCTGAGCAATAAACAGAAGTGGCTGTTTCTACTTCGTCAGTTGATGCAATAAATCTTTATAAGAGAGCAGTTGGGTGGGTGATTCTTGGTTCCCGATGAGCTGCCTGCAAAGCCGTCGTCAAATCACGGTTTCTGTTTAGAAGGTCACCGTTCTGCAAAGCCGATTTGTTGATGTTTACAGTACCATCCTCTTTTTTCGGGGCTATTGTAACAATGTCATCACTAGAATACATTTGCGATTCCGGGAACAATCGCTCCATTCTAAATTTGGTCAACCGGATAAAATCTTCGAATTCATACGCGGCTTCATATTCTTTCTTTAAATCGTCCAAGTCCAGAAGTCCTTCAGTCTCGCTGTCAAGCTTCTTTAGGATCACATGTTTCCTCATTAGGCTTTTCTTTAGCGAAATAAGCTCACCTCTTCATGGTGTCTTGGTATTCATCCATGATTTTATGTCGTTGATCAGTGTAGTGGCGTCGTTACAGATTAGGCTTCTTCGTTTGCAAAGGTCCTCCATGTCGATGCTCGGCGTTGGTAATATCTGTAGGTCACCGAGTAGAGTCATGATAGGCGGGAAACCTAAGCCGCTTCTTCCGTTGGTCCCGGGAGGCGTCTGTTAAGAGTTGGTGGCGTTGTTGAGGCAGTCTGATCGTTGGTCGCTTGGCGAGGCTTTAATTGTTCCTTGGGTAGTCCCGTCCGCCTGCGGTCCGTAGTCAGCGGTCACAGTTCAGTTCCATCATTGTGGTCACTCACGTCATCGTTGCGGGGCGGTGCGCACACTCCGTTCTTCAACTGTGTAGATCTTTCCATCCTGGTCACGGCGCCATATTAGTTGAAGAACCGGAAGCGGGGAACGCAGGACGTGATTGAATCTTTAATGGCGGATGAAAGTGTGCATTGATGGTGATATTGGAGGGACAGCTTCCAATAGGCACCTCTTCTTTCTCTAATATTTTCAACACTTGCACAAGAAGAACCAAAGTAAGCTGGGCTTTCTATATAGGCGGGGTATTAGTATAAACTGCAGGCGCTCAATCGACTCAAGGGTTGAGTAAAAGAATACTTAGAGGTGAAGAAGGATGATAACACGAGACGAACAAACTAGTTACAGGCGAGGAAAGCTTCCAGTCAAGAGTGGAAGGAAATAAATTATGGGCCCTGATATGCTTCGCCATTTTCGGCGCTTGCAACTCTGGCAGTGTCCCAGGAACAGCTTTTACTGCTGTCTTTAGATTTTCGTAAGTTTTTTTGTCTTTCCGTTTCTTCAGGAGTGGTTTCACGGAGGCCATTTGGGCTGCCTTGCGGCGGCCTCTGGTGGGGGGAGGGGGGTTGTGTGCGGTATGGGGAGCTGCTGTTTCGCTTTCTGCGCAGTACCGTACGTCTTAAATGGCGTTAAAATAAATTCAAATAACAGGCAAAAGGACAGACAAAGTTTCGCCGTTCTCAGAACATGTGTAGCTGCTGTAGTGGTCATCATTCGAGACGAAGCACTCAGTGACATGGCCGTAGAAATCGCTGCGGTGAGAAGGTCTTAAGGGCTGAGGAATAGAGAAGGGAAGTGGCGGGTCTGAAGAAAACGGTTGTCAGAAACGACAGAAAAGGGAAAAAGAAAACACGTAGATACCGCAAACTTTGTGGGTAGAAAACTGAGGCGGGCTCGAAGAGAAACGTGAGCTACAAAAGTGACACAGTGAAAAAAGGGACGCAGTGAAACTTCTGAGGGAGGGACGACGAAGCAATGCAAAAATAACCCAAGAGATGAATTGACCAAGCCACGAAACGGTCGAGAGAGCCTTATGCAGTTTCTTCTCTCTTTTTTTGGCTAACCTTTGAGCGTGGGTTGTAAAGCAGCGGAAATGACCCGAAAGTGGCCGACTTAAGTGGATACGGTGAAGAATGGGGCGAAGGAAAGCCCGACAAGTACTACGAGTGGGCACTCGTGGTAGCAACATTTCTCTGTAAGCGGTGTGTTCGTCGACGCAGTACGGTGGTCAAATCGTTTGCCCTGCACATTGCCGACGTACTTTATGTTCTGCTTTTCTTGGTTTCTTTGTGTTTCTGCCCCCTGCCTGTCTCTGTCACATTTCATCTCCCGTCTTCTTGTTATGGTGTCCAACAATTTCCTTCTGTGTGGCCCGACCTCAAGTCGTAACTTGTAACGACGCCGTTGCCCGCGGCAGCAGCACCATTTAGGTTGTAGTAACCACGATATTGTTTGTAGTTCTAGAATGGCTGACCAGTCTGCTGCGTTTCTGATTAGATAAAAATTTCTCCGTTGCAACCATCCTCCGGAAGATTGTTTCCTGACATTTTTTAGGAGGTTTGCTACTCCCAAATGTACGGGGTTTTTGCTTCAAGCCTACCTCGCCGCTCTACCCAAGTCTTTCGTCATACGTGTGTTGCTACTCTTCGTTTGTTGCCGTTCCTACCGTATGAGGTTCTGTTTGTTTTCCACAAACTGTTCCCGCCGGAGCTAAAAATCTCCGTCTTCCCTGTCACTCCCATCCTGTATCATCCCGACGGAATTTAAATGGTGGAACTCGCAACTGTCACTTCATTTCCAGTTTCTTTTCATTTTTTTTCGTGGGTAAAAAAGTAATTATACGGTGTACGCAACACTAGCTAAAATCTACAGGAGCAGCTAATTGGTGCGCTTGGCTTCACCCGACCAATTTCGACCAGCAAGTCCTAGGTCATCCCTCTAACCATTAACTCCATCCTCGCTCGTCCTTTGAGATGAGGAACTACAACCCCTCCAGTCTACAGTAAAAGTGCTGTGTCACCAAACTAACATAATAATATGTGACGAAGATGCCTGACGCCAGACTCCAGCTTTCTTTCCCAAGAGCCCATTCTGTGCTTTCGTCTAAAACAAATATGTTGATTTACTTATTGATTGCATAAAGGCAGCCTAAAAGGTAATGAGCAAAACCAATAAACCAATATAAAAAGCCAATATCCTAATAAGAAAAGCCATACAAGTAAGATAGAAATAATTAAAACAAGCGAACAAGCTATTGGCACAAATCAAAGGCTTCTCAAAGAATGCGATTTCTCGTTCCTCATCCCAAGCCCGAGAGCGCCCAGATAATAGAGGCAGTTTGAAAGGACGAAAGCCACGAAGCCTTTGGCTGTCTTTGACAAGCCGAGGGAACCAGAAGAGGATACAAAGGCGCTGGTAAAAAATTAGCAATGGCTTAGCTCGGCCATGCTCGGATATACGTAGCGTAAGCTAAGGTTCAGCTGATTATTCTTACGTTTCCTGGTTGTCTAGGATTAGCTGATTATCATGCTTACTGCTGCTGAAACGATTTCCAATCCAATCCAATCCAATTCAATCCAATCCAGTCCAGTCCAGTCCAGTCCAGTCCAGTCTAGTGCAGTCAGTGCTCCTCGAGCATGCGTAGCACGGCTCTCCAAGAGCCACGCGAAACGGCTATCAAGTGGCTCCGGCGCAGCGTCAGACTTGGCTACTACGCAACGGAGGCGCACAGCTGGGCACGCGCCAGCGCCAGTGCGTCTGCGTCGGCTTTGACGTCGCTACTCTAGAATCCGCCGACCGGTGAATGTGCAGACCCAATTCTCTACACATCCGTACTCCAATTAAATTGAATTCCCAATTCAATCCAATCCAATCCAATGCTCCTCGTGCTTTCGCAGCACGCCCCTTCAAGGTCCGCGCAAAACTGCTCAACGTCGGACAGTGTAGCTTACGTTACAAAAGAACAGCGCGTCGCCGGGTCGTCGTACGGTCACCGGCGGGCTGCGAGCATGCCTCGGCATACGTCTGAATACTAAACATCGCGCCTTTCACGTAGAGACGTCCACTTCATGGTCCTTCTTTTGAATCCCGGCACGTTTCGTCATATAGCGATGCCTTCATGTGAGATTGAAAAGCAGGAAACTTTTTGTATCTCTGTGTGTAAGGGAGGTGGGTTTTCCCTTTCTGTTTCGTTTTTGTTGAGGTCTGTTCCCACCCTAATGGTTGTCCTAAAGCTTGGCTCGTTATTGATAAAGGCGGGTGAAAAGCTTTCCAAACATCTTCCTCTGTTCGAACCCAGAGTGTTCAACTTCCGCCTAAATTAAGGCTTGCACAAGAGTGCGCCATCCTCAAAGGCCGCTGGACGAATCTGTAAGAGTTGCGGCTTGAAGAAGCACTCCCTGCGGACATAATGAGCTCGTTTACTGAATCGTTTTTTTTTTGTCTCAACATCCCCACAACAAGACGTCATAGCTTTTTTTATTCACAATCAAGCCTTTGGGATCGCGGAGAAGTTTTATTTAACTGCGTTCTATGAATACACGGGTAAGAATATTCCGGCAACCACTTTATCGAGGTTAGACCTAGATGCCTGTAGTGTCGCACGCCTACATAGGATTGGTTCGGTAGGATATTGCCACGTGGG
The DNA here is from genome assembly GCF_048455015.1 of Haemaphysalis longicornis. Lineage (NCBI taxonomy): Eukaryota > Metazoa > Arthropoda > Arachnida > Ixodida > Ixodidae > Haemaphysalis > Haemaphysalis longicornis. The sequence goes on along the minus strand of NW_027526335.1, from coordinate 122,436,029 downwards.
CAAGGAGGACGCAGCTGTCTTGAAGAAAAAACAAGTTTATTTGAGCGAACTTGTAGTCCCTGGCAACTCAAAGAATACACAGGAGGCGAAACAGCAGTCTACAAAGTGACGCGCGCAGGCGGGCGTCGGTGATTCAAATATCGCGGCTGCTGCCCAGGGAGAGTTTATACTCGGGCGAGATTGTTTCTCGAAACGTCGAATTACAACGAGAAAAGTGGACATCACATAAGATTATTCTAGGCCAGTGACGTCAGGGTGCAACACTCCCGCTATCAAAATAAGATAACCAGTACGTGATTCAAAACAAAAGAAAGGCTACATGCACTTTGATTGAAACACTGATAACACAGCCGGGCCCCACCGGATGGTAAGAATAAAATTGAAGTATACAAACAGTGTGCTTAGTTCGCAGCAATATGTTTCCCGCCTTATTAAGGGTGACAGGCAACCTCTGACTATCAATCGAGGTTTGGAAGCGTTTTCTATGCTTCCGAACGGCCTTTTATATTTGCTCCTACTTCACGACTCCAAATATCTGCGTGAGACATTCGGAAACTGCCGGTTGTATTTATTATTTACTGTGTGTCGGAAAAAATCACAGTTCGTCGTTGAAGACTGGTATGTGATAATGTCAAGCCACTATTGTTGCGGGAACATGATATGTGGCATGTCTCCAAAATTCCCTCGTCGCTCCGCGTCGTTCTGTTCGGGGCCAGCGATAGCATAAGGGTCAATATATAGTGGAGAGAGCACATTAAAATAGCTTTCTTTGAGAGTAGAGACGGTGGCGTTGCGAAGGAGGCCTCAGTCATGCGCGCCCCGTGTTGTTCATTGCTGCCCTTTCCAATTCCTAAGCCCCGCCGCGTTCTTTCTCTACTTCAGCATCCGCCGAACTGCGCTGTTCGCGGAAAGACACGGTTTGCGCAGGGACCTATCGCCGCATCCTCCTTCGCACACCACGCCGCGGATGTGCGCCTCAACAAGAGCGCTACTCTTCTGATTGGATAGCGGGTTACGCGTCCGGCAGTGTTATATAGTCGAGGATCCATAGGGTAAAGTGGGGTGCAGTCGGCAGTGCTGGCGTAAGAGCATGCATTCGTGCACGCGTCGCCGCGTTTCAGTGAAGGGACGAGACACTCTCGCATCCTTGATGATACACCGATGGCTCTTTAATTATTTTTGAAAGGAATAAAACTTCATATATAGACCCGCGGCATAGAGGGCACGACGTCTATGGGGCTGAGTTACTATATCTTTGTTGGTGTTTGATGCAGCGCATACTCTTCGTTTTGATTTACACGAACGGACAGGGTATTTCTGGGCAAGGTTGAGGAGTGCAATTTGATGAATTGTGGTTAGTTACTCAATTTAAAATGCAGTGTCTAGTGGTGAAGATAACTAGACGAAATGACTTGTTCTTTTATATTTATGCTCTTGTGGCCTATTTTCTCGAAGTGCATGGTAATGCGTTCTGAGGAGATTGAAATTTATCGCTGTACCTGGTGCAGATGAACACCTCCAACGGTTTGTCACTTGTGAAAATACCCGTTACTTTCCCCAGTGACTTGGGTGAGAGTGTGCAAATCAGTTCCATGTTTTTTTTTCACACTCTCCATTGCTTCAAGCAACACTTAGAAGCGAACTACATGTATCCAGCGCGATTTTTCCGCGTGCTTTTACGCCGAAACTACTTAATGAGTGATTTTCCGTTATGTCCATTTCCGCATTTACGCTTTCAAGCCTCCTAGACCCATACTATATGTAGCACTTGTAGTATCACCACATTCCTTCCATACATATTCGAACCGCCAACACGACACGCTCATTGACCACCCCACATATTCTTGGCACTCATTGACTGTAGACGGCCTTGCGCCATAAGAACCGGAATACGACCGGTACTATTGTTTGTAGAGCTCTAAGGCTAACGTTTGCCCAGCCTATGTTTTCGAGAACAATATTGAACTGCAATCCATGGTCTTGTGCAGGAAAGTGTTTTTGAAATAAAGGTTGTTCATTTTGATTCCATTGAACGATTTGTATCTGAGCAATATTGGGACCTTTTCTTGTACGCCTAGTTACTTGTCGAAAACTTCTTTCGAATTAATTAAAGCACACCAGATTCCAACGGCTGCTCAGATGCTCTGCCTCACCTAACTCTACATATGCTTCCAGACCAATCGCTTTACGAGCGCGTCCGACACAGACCTTTCGCCTAAGTTCTGATTTCTGACAAACACTTATCGAAATTGGATTCTCCCCCGAACGAGGACTCAAAAGTGTAGCTTCAAGAACACACACAAGTGCTTTGAGCTGAGGAGCAAAGAGGCCGCGTAACAAATTTGAGCGCAGAGTGTATTCGAGGTAAAAAAAATTACCCGTGGAATTTATCTCCAATGGTTGCCTTCGTACCTGAGTGAGTGAGTGAGTGAGTGAGTGAGTGAGTGAGTGAGTGAGTGAGTGAGTGAGTGAGTGAGTGAGTGAGTGAGTGAGTGTGGGTGAGTAAGTGAGTGAGTGAGTGAGTGAGTGAGTGAGTGAGTGAGTGAGTGAGTGAGTGAGTGAGTGAGTGAGTGAGTGAGTGAGTGAGTGAGTGAGTGAGTGAGTGAGTGAGTGAGTGAGTGAGTGAATTAGTGTGAGTGAGTGATTGAGTGAGTGAGTAAGGGAGGGAGGCAGGGAGTGAGTGAGGGAGTTATTAAGTGAGAGAGGATTTTGTCTTCTTTCTGGCTTGTTGTGCTTCTTACTCTAAGGGCCACTTGTGATAATAGGTCAAGGAGACAGGTAGGCAGGCCTTGGATACCTGAATTATTAAGCAAAGAATGCGTCATTAGGCCACACTGGCCATGCTAATCGAGACTGAGAAACACAGAATTCGTTTATCTGTGTTGACCTTTGTTTAGAGGGTCAAGCTCCGTTATGTAGTTATTCGGCGAAGTGCTAAGGTCTTCTCCATTGGGACTCCAGGTGCGGGGTTCCTCGCCGATCTGAAGATGCCACTTTTTCCTGGTTTGGGTCACGAGATCATCTTGTCAACTTCCTTATCTAAACTAGCTGCAGTTATGGTCACCTGTCTTCATAACAACTTCAATGCCTGCTCTTAACTTTAAGGGCAGTTCCGGACTGTTATGTGCTTGAATTCTACCTCCATCGGGTTCAAGGTTTCCTTGGCGGTAAAAAGGTTGGTATCCACGAGTCGTACCAATATTTCTGGCAGTCTGAAAGAGTGTTTTCATATATGTGAATATCAAATTATCCTTGGAAGGACGTGGTCAGGAGAACCTACATTTGAAAGAATAAAGGTTGTTGGTCATCGAAAGAACATCTTTTTTACAAATTCCATCCGTTTAGTTCCCTTAGTGGATATTTTGAAGAAAGTGCGTGCTGTATATGCGCTTCTGTTTGGGAAAGTACATAAGGGGCGGAGCTTAGTATGTTGTATGCGTTTCACCCGAGATTGTTCGAAATGTGTACCACTATGCGGGAAAAAAGTTTTATATGCGGGTATTTTGTAATTGTACAAAACTGCCTGACTTCCATAAAAATCCCTTCTAAGATGTGGAACAGTCTGTATTGACAGTAGCTACCACACTGACCTAAAGCAAATGCCACTTTGTGTGACAGTCTCCCTTTAAAATCAAAAGCGGTTCATCACCCTCGCTTCCTCTTGACTCGAAAAGGTGGGCGTACTTTGAAAAATGATCCACAACAAGTTTGGTAGCGCTAAGAAAAACTATCTGGGGGTACTTTAAGTGGGCATACAAGATTTCAAGGACAAGGCTATGTGGCTTACTCAAACGGTATTTATAAACTGGTATCATCTTGCGAAAAAAGAGCGCTAAACAAGAACCAAGAAAAGAATATAAAAACATGGGCGCTGGTGTCTGTGTATCCTTTTCTTTATCCTTATTTTGCGCTCTTTTTTTGCCATAGTACGCAGAACCAACTAGCCCTTGTTAATAGCCCAGTTATAAACTGGTACATTGTGCATGTGTCTCCGTCTTCACTTACGTTTGTTGTTTTTTTGCGCGCGAAATATTCGACAAACCTAGTGGCAGGTTTTCGCCTTTAAAGGCAAGGCTTTCGTCTTGGAAGGCTGATGCTGCAACTATTCTGTTATCTCGCACCCTAAACAGTCTCGTAAATTTTTGGAAGCGGGGCAAAACAAGATTAGTACAAAATATTTATCCCCGAATTGACTTACAGTACGCGAACATAATAAAATCTCGTAAGTACAACGTGCACGAACGGGCAGGACGCACAAAAGGAATCGACACGGGAACATTTTCGGTTAGTATATACTCTATATCCGTCAGTTGATGCCATGCTTATTTTTGGTATAATCGAACAACTTGAGCTTTAGGTTCCACTTGCACAACGTGAGTATGAGTGATTCAGGAATAAGTGATAATTACATATGGATTTTCAGAGGAAGCCTTAACCACAGCTTGTAATATCGGGCACCTTGAACAAAGGGTTCTCTAAAAAAGATAGCGTGTTGCATTCTTCCCTTTTGATAGAGACACCAAATACGGCGCAGGATTCAACTTCAGGAAACATTTTACAAGGTGTCACAAAACTACACAAGGTTTCTCCATCACATAATGCCACTTGGTGTGGCAGTCTCCCCTTAAAATCACAAGCGGTTCACCACCCTCACTAGCTCTTGACTCGAAAAGGTGGGCGTACTTCGAAAAATGATCCGCAACAAGTTTTCTAGCGGTAAGATTAAACTCTCTGGCGGCAGTTTAAGAAGGTCTTACAAGATTTTAACGCCAAAGCTATGTGACTTACTCTTACAGTATTTAATCACTGGTATCATATTGCGAAAAAAGTGCTAAAAAAGGTCCAAGAAAATGTCCAAACACGAGCGCTCATGTCTGGGTATTTTTTTCTTGATTCTTGTTTTGCTATTTTTTTTTCGCTATATTATGCAGAACCAACTATCCGAAGTTAATACCCTAGTTATGAAGTGGTACATCGTTTTTGTGTCTCCACCTTGCCTATGTTTCGTGGTCTTTTGGCGCGAATTATTTCGACAGACCGACTGGCAAGCTTTCGCTTTTCAGGGCAACGCTTTCGCCCTAAAAGGTGGCGGCCTGCCCTATTCTGTTGCCTTGCTCTCTAAACAGTCTCGTAAGCGTTCAGGAACGCGGAAACAAATTATTAGTACAAAAATAAATTCCCGAATTGTCTAACAATACACGAACACATTAACATCCCGTAAGTACAGCGTGCACGAAAGAGCAGGACGCACAAGAGGCGACTCATGAAATTTCTGGGTGGGTATTGCTCTGTGTCCTTCAGTTGATGCCGAGTACATTTTTTGCATAATCTGAGAAATCGATCTTCTTTAAGTTCCATTTGTACAACGTGAGTGTGAGGGATTCAAAAATAACGGTGATTATATATGGTTTATCAGAGGAAGCCTTGACCACAGCTTCTAAAGAGGGCACCTCTGACAAAGGATTCTCTGAAAAATTAAGTATATTGTTTTCTTCCCTTTTGAAAGAGACACCAAATACGGCGCAAGATTCAACTTCACGAAAGATTCAACTTCACTAAACAGAGGAAAAGCGCACCTAATAATGAATATAGACATCTTAAGCACCTTTACGTTGTGTTCAGATATTGTTCACGTGAGTAAGAGCGGAATAAAACATCGCTTATAGAAAAAACCTTATTAGGACGGCTTCCAAACCACAGGAGGACGTTGAAAAAAGGCAGTTAGAGAAGAAACGCGGAGGGGAAATTGTTCAAAAGAAGCGAACTTCAGAAAAAAGTATTAAGAACGTGAATGGCGTTTGAGACAGTCAGAAAAATTTCTCAGCGCAGAGACCGGAAGAACAGCTTAAAGCGTATTTCCGCGCGAAAGGCTTTCTCCCCCACGGCGGCCGAGGACGTCGCCGAGCCGGAGATGTCTCCCCTTGATGGTGGGGAGACGGCGGCGGCGGCGGCGGCGGCATTTATAAAGATGTATCATTTGGCAGCGGCCCAGCCGAATCTTTTTCCCTGCCTAGCTTGCCTGCATTCCTCTCTATGCCTCCGCGAATTCGCGTTTAAATAGGTTTCTTTATAACTTATCTTTTAAGAGTTATCTCCGGACCTCTGCACCCATCACTTCCGGAGTGGAGCGTGCCGCTTCGCACACACGGACACGAACAGACGCCGAGAAACGGTTCAGGAAAATGGAGGAGCTGTGCGTTCGTTTCTTGCCTCTGATTTGCCGCCTTTCTCATCTCTTCCACTTCTCCCCACCTTCTTTTCCCTCCCCGGGGAGACGCTGGGGCCGAAGATACCCGGGGATATATACAGCCGTACGAGTTCAAGAGCTGCACGCGAGCGCCTGGTTTCTCCGTGTTTTGGGGGGATGTTGTAATGCTCTAGACTGATCCCTCTCATAGCCTGCCTCGATGAGCACGTCAGTGCACCTTGCTTGCTCTCGTGGCCGCCGCTGCTGTTGTCACGTTGGAAGCAAAAAATTTCGGATCACTTTCGCCCTCAATTTGTCCTCTGTGTTTTTCTCGGTATTGGGTAGCCTCGACCCATTGTAGGCAACATATGCGAGAGGCAAATGAATCACCGGTGGCCCATCAAAGCAAAGTACGAATGCACTTTAAGGACGTTTATGGGTACGGATTGTTTTTTTGTTTTTTTTTTGCCACGATATATCTGCGTCTTATTTATTATTAACGCCATTACTTTCGATATTTTTCACCTGTGCTTTATTTTTTTTCTAATTTATACTTTACGGCGCAGCTGTTCACGCAGCGTTAGACGTCACAACCAAAAACGTTGCAGGGAATGCCCAGGCATATTCATAGGAGAGGAGAGCGCGGAAGCATTTCTTTGGGATAGCTTCGGCTACGAGCCTTATCCCGATATTAACGCTAAACCTGCAACCGCGACATGAGACTGACCTTACCTTACTTTTGAGAATCTCTATTAATGCTGCCACTTCAGAAGCTAAAGGACATTAAGACAAGCGTAAGCTACTTTAGTTTATGCTTGTCCGTGACCATAATTTTTTAAGTTATGATGGTCTGGGTGTGAAACGGGCCTAAGCCAATTGGCGTGACCCTTCACTTTGAATTAATTTGTGATTCACGCGCGTCGCAGATAGCAAAATTGAGTCCACTCCAATTGTTTCTCCCATAGGTGTAGGTGTTGGCGTCAGTTCCGGTGGGAAAGGTCCCGTGCTTTCCGGAGGCATGGCTCTTGTGAACGCCTTTTGTTGACACCAGCTGGGTGCGCGGTTTCAGAAAACAGCAAAGTAAAGGCACGAAGGGGCCACGCAGAAAATATACGTTTGTTTTATTCGAAAGATTTGTTGTTTTATAATGCTCGCGGTGCTTGTCCGGTAGCAAACAATGCTTTGTTCACGGAGAAATAATTTACTTTTGCTTAAAATTTTGATTCTCGCGCATTTCTCACCATTAATCCGTCTATATGGCGCCACCGTATTGCTCAGGACCGCTGTCCGTTTTTCCCTTGTTTGTGAACCTATTTTCACCTGGCTTGTTTTTGTTACGATGGTATTAATCATTTTGTGAAACATGACGTATCCCCGACAAACAGCGTCGCGTAATACCATGTCGCTTGCTCCAATCGGCCGGTGTCGTGTGAGACAACCCCAAAGCGCCGCACTGCTCTAAAACTAAAACAAGCATAGTGTACGCTGTACCAAAAGCAGTACGCAGTGGTACTGCTATCTTTGCGTGTACTTTCGTAACTTTCACTTTTTACCCTACTATTCGTACTGCTCTAAAGGGAATATACAGGAAGCGAAAATAGCTCGTTCTTGTGTACGCCACTGGGACCTTAGTTCGAACGTTTGAAGCATTTTTCTCGCGCTGAAGGTACGGCTTGACTCTGAGAAACCAACGTCCGGTTAGAGGGCTATGAATTAATATATACCACTTGGGGATCTTACTTTCCAGAAAAATCTCAACAAACATGCGTTTTCGCTTTTTGCCTCCATTAGAAAAATACCACAGCGGGACGGGTCCAAGTCTCGCGGATCAAACGGCATATGAGCGTGAAGCCGCCATGTGCTCAGAAGACGAAATAAAAATGAATGTTCTTCAAATATCGAACGGTGGAGTTGTCTATTTGCATCCGCTCGCGCAACAAAGACATGGTATAACCTCGACACTAGATCCTAGAAGGAGGGGGGGGGGGGGTTGGGGGTGGAGGGGAGGCGTTAAACACTAAAAGGAGGGCAAATTCCCCTATGCGGAGCAGAAACCATAAGGACCCCTTCCCTCGAGAAAACAGGAGTGCGAGCGTAGACTTTCACCAGTCACTGCAAATCAAACCAAAACTCAAAACCGCAAACCAACTCTTAACCAAACCGAAATGCTTCTCCAATCAAACCGAACCCATACCCAATCAACCCTGACCCACCCCAAACCTCACCAACACTACAGAAGTTATCAGGTATCCGAGGAGATGCACATCACTGCTCTATGTACGCAGGTGGCCGGAGGTAGAATCTACGTAGTTGTTATTCTCCCTTTCTTTGTGGCCCGTGCCCACCTGGGGGTAAGCCAGGAATCAGGACATTGGAGAGATTATATTTCCGCTTGACAGACTTCGGAAAGCTATGCATTTGAAAAGTAAAAGTGTAATTAGTGAAGACAAGTTAGCAGCAGAAAAGAAGCATGTCGATGTTGGGCCAAAAGACAAAAAAGCGAAAGTGCAGAAAGAGACGGAAAGACGATGTGACAGTAAAGTAAGTGTTAATATGTATCAACAGGTTTGCTCCTTCAAGGCACGCAACCAGACTTAAGTGACTCAAGGAATTTTTGTGTGTGCCAACGATTCGTGGCAAAAACAGCCAGCTTTGTACATGCGGCCAAAAGGTGAAAAGTATGTTTCCGCATGTTTGAGGGTTACACTTGCTTTGCGCTTCCAAGCAGCCAAAAAAAGGAAGCTCACACTAACGCGCGAGACTTGAAGGTAGCGAAGCTGTTAGCAAACTTCACGACCATTACGAAGGCTTTTGTTCACGTTGTTGTTGTTGTTGTTAACTTTATTAGAAAGGAAGCTTGACCAAGGCCAGGGGGGGGGGGGGGGGGGTATCGAGGAGGAAGGGAATGGGGAGGGCGCAGCAAAGTACTTATGACGTCGTCTTCAAGGGATCTCTTCAGAAGTCGTGCAGACCATTGCTAAATTACCCGTGCTAGGCCGCTTTTTGTGGCATAAATGATGATTTCGAAGAGTGCGTCGTGTGAGAGGGATCTTGGGTCGATGTGAGTTGAGGTATCGGGGTGAGGGGGAGTGAATGTACCAAAGCGAGAAAACTTTCGGTACTCCCAGATGAGGTGGTGGAGATCGGCTGCGATGGAGTGGGAGCTGTAGGGACATCGGGGGGCGTGCTGTGGATAATACCACTGTCGAATGGTCTCTGGTGCCTTACAGGTGTTGGTCAGGAACTTGTTCAAGAAGGTTTCTTGTGCTCGGGTCAGGGTGGGGAAGGAGGTGAGGTGGCCTGAAGAGGTGAGTGCCTTGAGGCGTTGTTGATTGAATATACGGAGCCTGAATGCGGGAGCGAGAGTGGGGTCGATTGCAAACGATTTGCTTCTTCTTCGCTGCCGAAACTACCTTTATGTCATCTTTGTTGCTATAAGTGTCAACTTCGTTTATTTATTTGAAAGTGATAATCATTGGACATCACCATGAAGGGGCGTAAGCTATGACGTGTCTTTCTCGTTCCGAGCAAGTGTTGCAATAATTACGGTGAACTGTGGAGTCTTTCTCGTTGTGGGCCAGTGTTTCCACGATTAAGGTGAACGGTGGAGATTTTTTTTTTGTTTTGGCCAATCTTGGCGATATATTCTTAAGTGAGTATGCTTGGCTTAATGAACTTGCACAGTGGGCGCTGCGCGGTCGTCGCGAGGCACGCACATACGAGCGCTAGGCGCTTTCGTGGTTTTGTGAACTGCCAGGCGGTCGCCGTGAGGCCCGCGCTCGCGTACATGCGCTCGGAATTTTTTTTTATATCTTCAACTGCGCACGCGAAAAATTACAATTTGCTAAACAGATTCGCTGTTAATATATATCTGAACAATGCCCTTTCCCTGCCTTGATCTAAGAAACTGGCAACGCGGAGAAAAAAGATCGCGGGCCGCATAACAAAAGAAATATAATCAAAAGAGCTTGCCCACCCAGGGCGGGGTAGGCAAGGATAAAATGGGAAATGCAAGAACAATGAACGCTGGGAGAACAAAATGACCAAAATGACAAATGGCAGACCTGCATGCGATAGACCACGCGGAACTAATGTTCGGACTCTATCTTAATTGTTTTCCTCCACGCATTGGCTTTGCAGCCGCAGATGCCGAGAAAGTTAACATTGAAGCGAATAAGAGGAACAGAAGACATTATTGGGAATAATATGCGCTGGCGGGCTGATTTACAGTTGTACTGATGTTTAGAGATGGCGAGAAAAAATAAATGCCTTTACGCTAGGCTGAAGCGAAGTGAAAGGAGAGAGTTGAACCAGGTCGATAGAAACAAGGAATGGACGAACTGGCGCAAAAGATAATGAAGAGGACATATCTGGATATAAAAACGGAGGGGCGATAACAAGAATGAAATGGGTGTTTCGGAAGACGAGCAGAAAAGAAATGTGATTGCAGCCTTAAGATAACTAAGAACTCAAACGCGGGAAGTAGCAGAAAAAAAGATGGAGACAGAGCCACACGAAGTATGCGAGTTAAAATACATTATTAAAATTGCGAACCAAAACACAGAAGAATGGTTCAAGATGCGCATGAATAAGAGCCACCGCTTTCATGACAAGAAAAGCAGGAGCAAAGAAAGAAAAACAAAGATGCAGCAATAGTATGAGACGGTAAGACCTGAGAGAAGCAGAAAACAAAGCCATACATGAATGGTACAAGATTAAGAGCGGTGAGGATACAGCGTTATCCTTCTGCTTATTGGAGCCACGTAGTAGATACATGAATCTGTGATTAGTGGCTGTATAATGTGGATCGATTATAGCAATAACAGTACTGCTGCAATGGCGTCCTGACCCAACACACGTACGGTGAAACCAAGTTCCCTTTAATCGATGCCGTAAATAAGTAAACCAACAAATCTATTTGTTCTTTTAAAAATAACTAAGTACAAAAAACTACTCGGGGCCTTTAATTTTGCTTACCGCCGTTGAAGCCAAAAGCCTCGGGGTACTCATTAACAATGATGTATTTACTGCTACATCGTGTTTGAGTCTATTTTGTCCGCTTTCGTTTATTCGTCTTATGTCGTTGTCGTTTTGAGTGAATAAATACAACAGGCAAACTGGCAAGCGTCCCGCCACAGCTTCCCGACCTGCTTTACTCGCGTACCGTCACGTTCACTTGTCAAGCGGAACGCAGCGGTTTAGCTTCTCGTATCCTCAAGACCAAAGAGGTTGAATAAAAACTTCTTGTTACAGAAATTTTATACAACCTTTTTTCTCCAGACACGTACGGAGATACTGCAGTGGCAACGAACCCCCGTTAAAATCTAATACCAAATCAAATGTATTTGGATGAGTTCTTTACAGAAACAGCCATTTTATTCCCCGGGCAACACCTACAACAACGATGGTTTTTTTGGACAATGGGGAACCGAGGGCGTTCGCATTAAAAACACCGGGTCAATAGTTTCAGAAAGGTCACGACCCCTTCTGGGCAACGTATGTTGACACAGCAAAAGTATGACCACAACGGCGTACTTCAATATACACCAGCTACAAAACTCCGCTTCCAAATCCGGGCGGTGGTAGCCCCCCCCCCCCCCCCCCCCTCCCCCCCCCCCCCCCCCCTCTGCTCCGCTAAGAGGGATGCGCAAGTGTGCGCGCGCGGCACGTAGGAGACAAAAACGTGACTTCGCAAAAAGTTACGGAACAACACTTAATAAAACAAAGCATTAATTTCAAGTTAAAAAGCATTATTCCAGTCATAGAAGTGATGTTTATTTGGCCGTTTTCTTTTTATGCCTGAAGATAGCAGCCGCCAGCACTTGAGTACTATAATTTAACTTCCCGCCGACAGACGACACGCTCGTCAACTTGCCCCGTGCCTGCCCATGTTTGCACCAGCGCAGGGCGGGGGGGGGGGGGGGGAGGGGGGGGTGTCAACCACCGACCGGCTTTTGATACATGGGGCCCATGGGGAGTTTTGCAACTGTCATATATCGATTAACTCACCGTTTGCGCTCAGTTAGTCCGCCCAGCGTTTGCGCAGTTGGAGAGCGTTTCGTAATCGGTGGAACCTTGTCTCATAGGCCTCCGAACAGAAGCGTACAGTGTGAAAAACAAACGTTGTCACGTGTTGCCCGTAGTGAGCGTTAGTGGTGTAATACTTATTTGCGCGTGCAACATCTTCTTCGTGTACACTGCAGCTTCACGCCTTATATCTCGCATTTAGACGTGTGCAACAATGTCACAAAGCCAAAGATGGCGCAGTTGTGTTGATGAAAAAAACAAGTTTATTGGAGCGAACTTGTTCTCCCCTAACAACTCAAAGAATAGAGAGGCAGCGAAGCAGCAGCCAACCAAGTGACGTGCGCAGGCGAGTGTCGAAGAATCGAATACCGTGGCATCTGGTCGGCGGGCACTTATCTCTCGGCGCGAGTGCTTTTCGAACCACCGAATTGCATCCAGAACACTGTAGATAAAATAAGATTATTTTAGACTGGTTAAATTGGTTCGACACACTCTCCCTATCACAGGAAATAACTGGTGCGGCATAAAAAAGAGAACGCGAGCTTCACTTGGCACAGGGATAACACTAATAACCCTGGGCAGCCGGCCGGCAAAAACAAAACCCAAATAAACAAACCCAATGCATGGTTCGCGGCAACAAATAGGTATTGCACCTCGAGACAGTCACGCAGCTCCTTACTCTCATCTTTCACCCTCCTTCAAGAACCGACGTTGGCATATCGCCGATAACTCTGCCGCATAATTTTTGTTGTTGGCGTAATCTTCCCTGCAGGGGCTCTCCTATGTGTTGGGCGTAGAATTTCGCCAATGACTTTCTGAAAAATGCCACAAGCTTTTCTTAATTATTTTGTAATGGCATTCTTTTTTTCTTACTTCGCCATTTCCATACTTCAGTAACCGATGCTGCGCGTGTAATTTACTTGCACAGTCATCAGGACACTTTCTTTCCCGTTCGCTTGGTCACCTCATCTAACTAATTTGTTTCCGCAGAATTGCCTTAATTTTCTTCAGCGTCTGCTCTTTCTCCAATTTTCTCCCTTTACACGCACATTCTTACCTCTCGATCCCTCGAATGCTGTCCTCATGCGTCCCCATTATGCTCAAAATAGCGTATACCCAGGCAAACGTGCTTTGTGCTGCACTATTGCCCCTTTTTCTTAGTGCCGGAATTTGGGTTCATCCTGCAGTACATGTGATAACTGCTTCCTTAGGGCGCCTCCACATCCAGAGAAATGCCAGCCCTGATCCTTTAAGACGCACTGTTTACAAAATAATGAGCGCTTTCCTTCTGAGCGTCCAGCGCTTTCTTAGGTTCTCAACGAAACATCCACTGCTCCTGATCGCAGAAGTTGAAGCAAGAAGACAAAAAACTGTTTTACAGAAACTCACATGGGATAACAACCCATCCAAGCGTTTATATCTTCGCTCGTTAAGCGTCTAACAAGCCGTGAAGGAACTTGGCTTCAAGAGATTTCCCGAGCGCGATCTTATCGACGGAGAGAAGGCAGCTGGGTGTGGGACGTTTTTTTTTTTTTGCACCTTGGCTCACGTTCTAGATACCAATGCCGTCCTTGTGCGCCACTTCTCCGGAGTCCGGACAGCTCCACTTGAGATGTCAAAAACATCCGTCGGCTCAACTGTGTAATTACACGACGGGGACTGTGAAGCCACACCTTGTAAGTCTTCAAAATAAGGGGATAAAGAGGTCATGAGCATCCGAGAAATTATTCCTGTAGCTTCCTCCTCAAGAACTAAAAATTCTAGATGCATGGCAGAGGCAAGGTGCAGTAAGTCCGCTTTCTGAAATAATGGCGTATTATGGTGGCTGCGTCTGGAATCTTTGATGTTTTCTTACATACTTGTTGCAGCCTACAGAAAAATAAACAGTTGTTTGAATTCGCGAATACAGTTTACGCGCGGGAGAATTGAATATTTTGTAAATAAATTTACTAACGATTTGGCTTCGATAACCGCAGAATGTTGTACGAAATCCCAATTTTTTATACAGAATTACAGGTATTGTTTCACGAAGCGCGGCATTCCTGGGTCGTTGTTTGACCGATTGCTAACTAAATATTTAGTAGTCTGGATGGCGTATTGTTAATTTGCAATCGCGATGATGCAAAATGTGCCATATGCACATATGGGTGTAAGCGCAGCTGTTATTACATAATTCAGGTACGTTCTTTTTCTTCCATCCTCCGTGTGGTTCTGGTGCATGTCTTATCTTTCTAGAAGCCTACTTTCTTTTTCTAATAACGAGGTAGACCTGCAACCGAAGTCTTCTCCACACGAAAACCCGGCAAGGCAACACCGATTTTGTGAAGATTTAGACCAGGCTTCGCTCAATGTTCGACGAGACGCCCAAGCGCGCATGCTCTGAGATATAGCGAACAAAAAGAAATAAATGCTTAAGAAACACATCTTCGCTTGTCACCGAGCTCCCACAGCATACAGCGCTGGTAAACGGGTATCTTGCAATCGCTACTAGAGGGGTTCCTCGTTGACCCGGCTTTATGACCTACGCACGTAGAATAACAGACTTTTATCGTAGATCTGGCAAAATATATGTGCACATATGCATGGTTTTATTAAGACGGACGTATTGAGCAGGACATCGTTTTTGTAAGTATTGTAACATTTACAAACCAAAATATTCAATGTCCCATCATCTAATGAGAAAGATCGTTCATCTTCTGCGCGAAATTAAACAAGTGGGCGTTCGCAACTGATTTGTTCGAATTCAATAGTTTGGAAGTTTGTGATCGCGAGTCAAATTCAAAGTCCAGAATTTAAACTGCTTCCACCGTGTAGGAATTGGTGCTGATCGTATTGTTAAGCCTATGTAAGTGTCGAATGGTTGACCGCAACGCGGAGGAACCTCGTGGAACTAAGTCAATTTTTCGCGAACAATGTGCACTTGTGTACAGCGTCTATGCGGCGCAATCGTAGCCTCCGGACTGGTTGCATCTTCTTGAGAAGCGTGTGAGCCTGCAGGACGTTTAAATATGTGTCAGTGAACGTACTGTTACTGTAGTTAGGGTGTGATCTTAAAGGTCTTCGGGCTGGTCTTCCATGCAATACAGAAAAAAAGGAATGGCATGAGCAGATAGCTGTCGGCTTCACGACGCCGGCGACCCAGGTTCGAATCCGACCACGGGAAGCATTTTTTGTTTATGGTGCTTCGCGCTTCATCATGGTCTTGTGCTCTTGTTGGAACTTAGTTGGGTAAAGTTGACTTTCCTGCAGTGGGTTTTGGTGTTACGATCCATGGCGCAATTCAGGCACAGAAAGCTTCCCCTTTTTAGGCCAATTTCTGCAGAATCAATGTCTGTGAGGGTACTACCTGTTGAGGGACAACCCAGCATTGTTGCGAATTCTTCTGTCTGGTCAGAATAGTGCACAATGTTTACTACAGCGATTTAGTGGGCCATTGAACTCCATTTCCAATTCATTTCCAATCCAATCCTTCAGGTGGAACAATTAAAGCAACAAAAGAAAGCCAAGAAGCTGCCCCGCGGGTCATAGGCTTAGTTGGGATAAAATAGGATTGACGGTTTTGTCTTCTTGAGATGGCACGTCGGGCAAGCTTGGCCGGGCGTGTGGGCGCTTCGGCCCAGGGGCGTGTAGGACAAGAAGCAACTGTTAGGTTATCGTTCACGCTTCAGGCTACGTTCGGCTCAAGAGCGCTGCAGACAAAGATTCAAAGATTCAAAGATTCAAAGATTTTATTTCCTCAGAAGTACGAGGAGGCAGGCTGGGGCTAAAGGCTACAAAGCCTGCCAGAGGCCCTAGCCCCCCTTGGTACAGTACAATGATGAGGCAGAATCAAGCATGCTAGAAATGTGAGTTACAAAAATACAAACAACATGTAGAGCACAAGACATTACAGAACAATATGGGAAAGGTACAGTAAGTTACATTAGAGTACAAAATAGTGAAGTAAAACAAAATACAAGAGGACAATCAGAGTAGAACTATGATTGAGTTTTAAAGATAGACACAACTACAAAACCTGCGCATTAAACCGGCCAAGACGACATCCACAGCTCTAGCCATTGAAGCAGATATTCTGATTTAAGAGATATTCTTTCGCCTGTATTTTAAATATGTTTTTACTGCATTTGAAGTCAATGTCGTCTCCAACTTTTGAGTATGTCGGTGCGTTGAAACAGATAAGACTGCCTGCCGTAGTTTGTTCGCAGTTTCGGTGTATGTATTTTGGCACACCTAAAAGGGTATATACCGCTATTGTCGTTATACTGGTATTGTCGTTATCTTTGCCTTAGAGATTTTCTTTGTGTATAGCTTGTAAAAGCTTCATATAATAAATTTGGTCAGCCTTAAGCATACTATACTGAACAAATAGTGGACCCGCTCTCAAGTCGGCATAGTGCCCGTGAAAATTGGCAAATAGACGGAGAACGCTTTTCTGTACGACGATCAGCCGTTTGTAATTTGTTTTGTTTGTTGTTCCCCACGCTAATATCCCGTAGCAAAGCCTAGAATAAACAAGAGTGTTATAAAGCTGTGTTTTCAACGAAACTGGTATAAAGCCTCTCAATCTGTAGAGAACGCCAATATTTTTTGAAATTTTATTGCCTAAGTGTTTTATATGAGGATGCCAAGATAATTCTTCATGAAACCACACTCCTAAGAACTTCTGTTCTTTGACTTGGTTGATCATATTGCCCCGATATTCAACATGAATGCCTTGATCTATCTTCTTATTAATTGGTCTAAAAATGATATAGGTAGTCTTAGATGCGTTTAGCTGTAAGTTATTTTCGTGTAACCACTTTGACAACATTTCTAAATATCTATTTACTTCATACTGGAGTTCTCTTTACTGCTACCGGAGAAAAATATGTTCGTGTCATCTGCATACATGGCTATCTGGGGTGTACAAGGTATGTTTGGAATATCATTCACATATATTAAGAATAACAACGGTCCCAGCTTTGACCCTTGCGGAACACCGTGTTCTATTGTCAATAAGTCCGATAAAATACCGTTAAATTCAACAAATTGCTCCCTATTACTTAAATAGCTCCTAAATAGGTCAGCCGCTATTCCGTGTATTCCTAATTTTTTAGTTTTCTTAGAAATATTTCATGATTGATTGAGTCAAACGCTTTTTGTAGGTCCACGAATAGCCCGAGTGTAAATTTCTTTCCCTCTATATTTCCTATTATACTGTCCCTAATATTAAGCAGAGCTTCCTGCGTTGACTTGTTTTTTTGAAAGCCGTACTGATACGGTGAAATGACCTTGTGTGTGTTGAAAACGTTTGTTAGTCTATTATGTATTACATCTTCAAATATTTTTGAAAAGTCAGTCAACGCAGATTGGCCTGTAATTGGACAACTGGTCATCGCCACCACCTTTGTGAATTGGCCTAACTCGTGCTACTTTCAATTTCCGAGGAAAAACTCCAGTAGATAATGTCAAATTAATAATAAAAGCTAAAAACTTCACTAATTTCAGAAGCGATGTGTTTAACAGGAAGTGGTGCAATACCATCGATGCCAGATGTGACGTTGCTTTTAAGTTTCGGAATAAAAGTTTGCACCTCACTCGCGTTTGTCGGACTTAAAATGATAGAGTTTGGAAGTTGTGACTGTTCCAGTATAGCGCTACGTTTATCTTCATCGGCCTCCGAAATGTAAGCCCCTGCTTTGATTAAATGCCTATTCATTGCGATTGCAATTTCGGCTGATTCTAACTAAGAAACCCGCTTATATGAGGTTCATGTCTGGATTCCTGCAGCAAATCTCATGCGATTCTCCTACAGCGTCCCAACCATCGGCTGAAGAAGTCGCAAACGGGTCCTGAAATAAATGCTGCAACGTGTTACAACATGATTTCTAAATGGTTGTGTCGGCGTAGGCCTTGCAGCCCTTTGGTTAAGTAGCTGAGAATAGAACCCTACCTATTATTACTTCCGCAGGTCATACGAAGGAGGCTAAGGACGGCCTCACATTGGCTATAAGTGGGCCTGGTTTCACTAAAAAAAACATTTCGAGTGAGACTTTGGCAAACCCCCCCCCCCCCCCTTCACGAAAGACACCCGTGCGCAACCTACTAAAGAACGTACTGCATACACCTATGTCCGTACTTTTGATTATAAGTTGTAGAGCTAACCAAATTTAGCATGCAACCATGCCAAATTGAAGGTTCTATTGAAGGTTTTATTAGGCAGAGCAGACGAAGAAGACGAAGACCGGTTCGGCCGGCTGGTTGTACCGGCTCTGCAAATTCTTCGATGTTTTGTATTTGTTACGGTTTCTGTGCCATCCTCCTTCGCACTGTCTCCTCCTAACCTTGCGGCGATCACCCGGAGGCGGACCCACCGCATCAAGCGGCTTACCTGGAGCAGTGATCGGTCCCTGCGGCACAGCGGGGTACCCCCATCGCCTCCGCTCCATGCCGCCATTATGGAAAACCTCGACGGAAGCGTGCCCCACCAGCCTCCACCTGCTGCACCATGCGACCCCGCTATGGACCAACAGTGCCCGCCAGCCCCGAAAAAGCGTGCCGTCGACCAAGCTCCAGAGGACACCACCAGTTCTCCCGAGGACGTGGTTGAAATGGACCAGTGGCATTCACTCCTGTCACATACAAGAAAAAGCGGACCGCCGGAATTCCAGTTGTGTTTCAACCAACAGCAGCAGGATGCTCATTCTGGAAAGTCAACCCCAACATCTTGGCCTCAGAGGTCGTGGCAACCGCACAGGAAAAGGTCCTAACGCATCGGTTGAACAAAGACGGCAGCCTTATGGTCACCGTATCAACTCTTGCTGCTGCGAACCGTCTTCTCCAGACTTCCAGCCTTGCCGGTATAACCACTGAAGCCCGTGTACCTCACTCCTACATGGCGACTTACGGGAGAATCCAAGGTGTGCCCCTCGAGTACACGGACGAAGACCTTGGACGCCACCTCAGCAGTCAGGGTGTCATATCTGCCCGCAGGCAAGTTTCCTATGCCCGTAATGACGACAGTGTTGTGACTGAATCGCGCCGACGATCTGTGATTCTCGAGTTCAAATCTGACTCACCACTGCCAGAACGAGTGTTTCTCGGCTTCTGCAGTTTCCCGGTGACGGAATACATGGGATCAGCAACTCAATGTTTTAAATGTCAGAGACATGGACATATCGCCAAGAATTGCCGAGGACCAGTGCGTTGTAAAATGTCCACTGGATCTCATTCGCACAAGGATTGCACCTCTAAGAACCAACCTCACTGCGCGAACTGCGGAGGTGCGCATCTCGCGTCGTACGGAGCTTGTCCCAAGAAAAAGGCTGCTACTCTTGCTCGCAGCGTCGAGCAAATCCAGGGAAAAGCTCTCAACCGACGTGAACCGCCGCCAAACCCTGAGGTTGTGTTTACACCGGTTACGTCATCAAATGACCCACCGCTTCACAGTTTTCTAACGGACAGGTCTTATGCGAGAGCCGTACAAGAACGGACCGCATCTACAAGTTCTCCAAACACGACAGATGCTCCTGAGGGAACAACCTCTACGCAGCAGCGACGTACTCGTAGGGACCATAAGACGGCACACCAGCCCACTCAACCAGATGTGAGTTTTCTCATCCCTATGCTCTTTGCGGCTATCAAAGCCCTGCTGCGAGCCAACCCCTCCTCGAAAAGTTATCCTGAAGTCCAGGCCGTCTTGGCTTTGGAGCCCCTGGTTTTCTCATCCTTCAAGGCGTCGCTTCATGGTTGTGAGGTACAACAATGATGACTAATTTGGCGACCCCCCCTCCAACAGTGTCTTTAAACTCCAATCTCAAGAACTGCAAAATATTTCAATGGAACGCCCGCGGCTTACGATCAAAACTTGCTGATTTTCACCAACTCGTACAGACATATCAATTCCCGGTCATCGTAATCTCCGAGTCCCGCGTTGGCGACCACTTTCGTCTCAAAAATTATTATTTTCTTCATTCGCACCGCCTTACCGGCATCAGTCGACTATTGATTAGTTTTCGAACAGATATACAGGCTGCAGCAGTTCCTGTTCCTCCTCATGACAATGAGGAATATGTGTGTGCCAACACTGTGATTGGGACTCAGCGGTTTACGTTTATTGGCGCCTACCTAGAACCAGGATCTACCTTCGATGTTTCCAGGCTTGAAAATGTCATCGGTAGCACATCCCCACCCCACATAATTTGCGGAGACTTCAACGCACACAACAAAATTTGGGGAAGTGCACACACCAATAATCGCGGAGCAAGGCTTGCCGAACTGCTCATAAAACGTGGTATTGAACCATTGAATGATGGCAGCATTACTTACCTAAAAAATCCAACAGTCAGCAGCTGCATCGACCTTTCGTTTGTTTCAAACAACTTGATCCAGAAGTTTACTTGGTGTACTGACCTTGAGACGAGAGGCAGTGATCACTTCCCAATTTTAATATCCTACCGAGATGTGTCTGCGTCACGGCGCGAAACCAAATTCAAGTGCACAGACTGGGCAGCCTTCAAAAACCGTGTCGACGTGGAGATAACCGCCGCCACTTCCGATGACGACCTAATGCCAATCATGGCTCGTTGTATAAAGGGGTCCTCGAGAGTAGTACGGGAGCGCCTCGCTATGAAAACTGACGCAGAATACGAAAGGCTGCGTGCTATCCGTAGGCGCGCTGAGCGGAAGGCTCGCCGTACTAAAGATTTAGAGGATTTGAGGCAGGCCCGTAAAGCTCAAAGGCATGTGAGACGCTACT
Source organism: Haemaphysalis longicornis (assembly GCF_048455015.1). NCBI lineage: Eukaryota > Metazoa > Arthropoda > Arachnida > Ixodida > Ixodidae > Haemaphysalis > Haemaphysalis longicornis. The sequence continues at coordinate 122,415,078 of NW_027526335.1, read as the reverse complement.
TGGAAAAGTTGCGTCGACAACGGTGGCGTGACTTCTGTAGTAAATTGGATGTCCGTCAGCCTCTCTCTCGTATATGGCGAGTCATAAAGGGCATGCGCAACAACAACCAACAGCTCAATCCATTCGGGGCACTGTCATTACACGAGGGAATTCCCCAAAAAGAAGTGGCTGAAGAGTATTGTAGGCTCCTGTCTACGATTTCTCTGCCTCCAGTGTCCTCTCTACGTGTTTTTGACACTGTGCCACCTGCCTCCGTACCTGCCATGGACCTTCCATTTTCGATAGGCGAGCTGAATGCGGCAATATCAAACGTCAAGAAACGCTCTTCTCCATCGTTGCGACGGCATAACATATGAGGCGATTTCCCACCTCTCTCATCACTCCCGCTTACGCCTTCTGGAGTATTATAACTCGACGTGGCTGTGGAGTACTGTGCCTGCGGAATGGAAAAGAGCCAAAATTACAGCCATTCTAAAACCTGGAAAGCAACCAACACGGTACGACTCTTTCCGTCCCATAGCTCTACTTAGCTGCATTGGCAAAATCATGGAAAAAATGATCTTTAAGAGAATGACTTGGTACCTGGAGAACAGGAATCTTTATCCACCGGAGATGAATGGGTTTCGAGAAAACCGGTCTGCTATCGACAACATCCTTGCTCTCGTGGCGTCCCTAGAAGAAGGATTACACCACGGCGATATACCAACAGTGGTTTATCTAGACATCAAGTCTGCATTTGATTCGGTCTTCCATACAGCCATTCTAGAGTCCCTTGCTGCTCTTGGACTTGGTGGGAGGCTGTATGCATGGATTTCCAGCTACTTGGAAGGACGAGAGCTTTTTATGAGCACACCGGATGGTCCTACGTCATATTACAGTATAAAGAAAGGAGTACCTCAAGGAGCCGTTTTGAGTCCTCTGTTATTTAACATTACCCTAATCGACCTAAAGCGTGTGCTTCCTCCTCGCGTAAAGGTCACAATTTACGCCGACAACATCTGTATTTGGAGTGCAGCAAGGTCACGTCTAAATACACAACAGAGGCTCCAGAAAGCTCTAAAAAAATCTCTGAATACCTTGCTCCGAAGGGCCTCCGCCTCTCACCTGAGAAGAGCGTTGCCATGGCATTTACCCGCAAGCGGATGACTCAGTACCCATTAATCCTTGCGGGCCGTTGCCTGCCCTATGTGCGCACTCAAAGATACCTCGGGATAACCATGGATCGAAACCTCTCCTGGGCCCCTGAGGTTCGGAGGCTGCGTACTCGCATTTCCGCGGTGGCGCAAGTCATTGGATACCTTGCCGGAGGTCAATGGGGCAGTGACTGTCGATCCATGGTGCTTCTCTCCAAGGCTTATGTTGATGGCTTGCTGCGTTATAGCCTGCCTGTTTTGCAGCGGCTGTCGACCACAAGCAAAAAGCAGCTTGATGGGGCAAGACATAATTGTATGCGCACCTGCCTTGGCCTTCCTAGGGGCTCTTCCTGCACTGGTACCGTTGCGGAGGCTGGCTGCCTGCCCTTAGATGTTCTTCGGCTACAAGAGACATTCCGAATATACTTGCGGCATCGATTGCACACATCAACCAATCTTTTGACCCGTGTTGTACAACGCAACGAAAGCTCCAGCTTTGCACAGATGATAAACTCCATTAACATATCTGTGCCATCCCAAGCGCGACCAACCATGCCGTCCAATTTCCCCCCCTGGACTCTGTCACCGGTGTGCATAAAACTCAACATACCTGGTGTCACCTCAAAGCAAACACTCCCTCAATTCTGCCTCCTTCAACTCGTGCTCGCCCACATCAGTGGCTGTTATCCGCATACGGCCCACATTTTTACGGACGGTTCATCTACACCTCACAGTAGTGCATCAGGCGTCTACGTTTCGTCTACCGGCCAAGCGCTGTCCTACTGCCTTGAACGTGCAACGTCATCCACGTCGGCCGAGCTTCATGCAATTAAGCAAGCCCTCCTCTACATTCTTCGTCAGCCATCAGCAGAATGGGCTATATTCACGGATTCTAAGACAGCGCTGCAAACCCTACGGCATGCCAGTTGCTTCAGCCTCCACGACCACGTATCCCGCGACATCATCTACCTGCACCATCTAGCCTACGTCGCTGGGCATCGTGTGACCTCGCAATGGATACCCGCACATTGTGGCGTTCTCGGCAACGAGAAAGCTGATGAGGCGGCTCGCAGAGGGCTACAACTGCGCAATGTAAGGAAAATTTTCTTTACAAAGCACGAGGTTGCAGCGCTAGCGAAGCAGCTTGCCTTAGAGGAACGAAACCGTCTCTGGTCTTTTCCCGAAACTCACCACTCCTTTCTGTATGACATAGACTCTGACCTGAGAATGAGGCTCCCAGAGCGAATCCCACGTCGACTTGAGACGCTCTACCATCGGCTGCGCCTCAACGCAGCACTTACGAACTCCTACCGACATCGCCTCGGTCAAACCACAAACCCTTTTTAATTCCTTTTAAGATTCCGTGTTCCCCCCCTCCCCCCAAGAATAAAGAAAAATAAAGTGGGGAACAATACCCGCTCCAGCAAGGCTATGGCAGGTTTAAAGCCAATATAAAATAAATGAATGGGGCTAAAAGCCAAACTTTCTCTTTTTTTTAATGAAAGCCAATTTGCAGGGTTAAAAAAAAAACCTACTTTTCACGTTCCATATGCTCGGGCAGCAGGTACATAGAACGTGAGAAGAGAGTCGGCAATCAAGGATGTGAATGAAAGTAAACAAAGAAAACAGGTAGCAAAATGTCCTAATTGTGAAGTGCAGTTGAAAAATGTAGTAGCTAGCAGCGTGAAAAACAAAACCCGGAGAGGCAGCAGAGGAGAAAAAAAAAATACAAATACATATGGTGTTTCACTTATAAAGTTCGCCACAAATGTCCGTCTAGAGGTAGCTGTTTTAAAATGAAAGTCCAGTTGGGGTATTCCCGTTCACGAGAATATCTAACTGCGACGCCCTGCTGAAACAGCGAACACATTATGCACAGTATCCAGAAAATACAAAACGAAGCACCGCCGAGGCACTGTAAACGTAATAAATAGAAAGTCACTGGGTCCAGCGTAAACACTGCTGCCACTCACTGTCAAATGGTACACGCGATAAAAAAAAACAAAAAAAAACGATACCACGCTGAAGAAAGGCACGAATTGTCTCAGGGAACAGGACTCCAGAGAGAACCCGTGTTTCCTGTCATGTGCACACAAAACAACTTGAGGGAAAAAAAAAAAAAAACACGCACTGGGGAGCCGCACAGATCACACGTGACATGTTGGGCCGCAGGAATGCCCAGGCTTGTGGATGGTACGGCGCCGATGAAGGACCATTGGAGACACACCGGCATCATACGTCGGGTAAGGAACGGGAAATGAAGTCGACGAGCTCGATTAGGATCTGGATGGCTTCAGAATTATCCAATAGATGCCGAAGGTTTGGCGGTTCAAGTGGTGGCCGCGCGATGCGAAGCAGTCGTTGAATGTATGATGACGTTTTTGAACACTGCGTCAGATAGTGAGAGACGGAAGTGGCGGCCGCACCGCAAAAGCACAGGCAGTCCGGCGTAAGTTCGAGACGGAAGAAATAGTGAGGGAACCGGCCATGTCCAGTTATAAGGTGAGTAAGTTTTTTAGACGGCGGAAAAGAAGCAGGCAGATTGAGAACACTCGGAGTCCAGCGGAATAATTCTGTGTCACTGTTGTTCGATGACCACGCCTCCTGCCACAATAGGCGACCTGCTTTCAGTAGCGACGAGCGGACCATATGTTTGGATATTTTCCCGCACACATCCTGTCCTCGCGTAGCAGCACTTCGCGTGACTGCGTCGGCGATTTCGTTTCCCCACACGTTAGAGTGCGCTGGCACATGGTACAAGGCCAAGGAGACCGAGTTCGAGAGCAAGAGAATGTCATGTTTCAATTGATGGATTGTGGATGACTTATTGAAAGGATTGTTGAGTGCCAGAAGTACAGAAAGACTGTCAGAGTATATATTGACAGGAGAGGAAGGCCTATTGCCCAGGAGGAACTCGATGAGTTTTTGCAGGGCTATCACTTCAGCGTCAAAGGATGTAGTGGGAGAAACTAAACGGAACCTTCTTACGGCGTGCACGCGGTCAGGCCCGTTCAGAATGACAAAGGCTGCTCCAGCCGCAGTGGGTGTGTGGGAACCGTCTGTGAAAGCGTGGAGAGCGGAGAGATGAAGTCGCTGGTTCGCCTCCGCGCTCGTCACGCGGCCACTTCGGACACGAAGACGTCGCGCAGGGTGAGTGGCGAGACCGATGGGAAGGTCTACGTCGGCAGGTCTGAAGGAAACCGAGTGGAATGTGATTGATTGTCGATGATGAAACAGTAAAAAGATGCGCACAGCGATGTCAAGGTGAATGTGTAACGGGAGCGCATTGGCGATAACCTCAAGGGCTGCTGTCCTCGTCGTGGTGTAAGCTCCCGTGATCGCGAAGAATGATGACCTAAGCAATGAGTGAACTCGAGCTTTTAAACTATGGTGTTGATTTAAGTGCCACCAAGCGGGAGCGGCGTAGGAAATTGCAGGAAGGACGACCAGATGATGCAGTTGACGCAGATGAGAACGGTTGACGAGGGTGTGCATGCGTGCAAATCTAGTGAGTGAACCAGCCATTTTCTCAACAATTGATTTTAAATGGTTGGTGTGGGCCACAAAGGTCAAGTGGTTGTCAAATACAACTCCTAGCAGTTTCATTTCGGTGACTTGCTTGAGGGTTACACCAAGAAGTCTGATGGTAGGCTTCCGTATCGCACCTCGGTCACCTCTTGAAACGAGGAGGCAAGAACATTTGGAAGGGTTTAGCCTTAGCTTCGCCTTCTCTGCCCAAGTAGTAATCTTGGAAAGCGTTTCATGGGCAGTGGCTTCTAGTTGACGGCGCGTGCGCGCGTGAATGACGATAACCGTGTCATCTGCGTAGGCCTGTAAATACGTGTCTTCCGGCATGGGAATGCAGAGCATGTCAAAAATATAGGCATTCCACAAAAGCGGGCTAATGGGAGAACCTTGAGGAGACCCCTTTGTTGTGAAGTGGGTAATGTTTCCTGAGAACGCCTCGTAACGAACAGTGCGCCCTTCAAGGAAAGATTTTAGCAGCTCATAGATGTTTCTAGGGCAATTGTGTGTGCGAAAAAAGTACAAATGTCGGGGGTGCCAAATAGTGTCAAATGCCCCAGCGAAATCAAGGGATATAACAAGAGACAGACCACCATGGTCTCGATGGTGTTGCAGACGGCTACGCAAATCAAACAAAGCGGTTGTTGTGTTGTGTCCCAAGGTAAAGCCATACTGATGTGGATGAAGGAGCCCGGAACGGTGTAGAAAATAGTAAAATCGTGAATTTAGCATTCGTTCTAGCAGCTTCCCAATCATCGACGTAATACATATTGTCCTGTATGAAGAAGGCTCCGTTGGCGGACGTCCAGGTTTCAATAAAAATTTAACGTGGGGTTGCTTCCAGTGAGGAGGAAAATAGCCAAGAAGAAGGCAAGAGTTGAACACGTGAAGCAGGAACGAAGAGATGTGGTGAACAAGAAGATGAACCATGGGAGTGGTGATGTTGTCAGGTCCCGGAGCAGAACCCAAATTCAGTTTTCTGGAGGCCAATCGCAACTCATCCAGAGTAAAAAGCTCGTCGTGGACTTCCGCGTGGTATCTAGTTGTGGCAATGACGACCCTCAGTGCTTTGTGGGCCAGAGTGTCGTCTTCATGGCAATCAGAAGGGAAGTGAGTTTTCAGGAGGAGACCTGCCGACTCTAATGTGCTTGTTGTCGACGTATCATCCGGTAAGTGCAGAGGGGATAAAACAGAAGGTACTCGGTGCTTCCGAAACGCGGCTTTGAATGGTTGCCCGAACAAGCTCTTGCGGGACGCATCTGCACATCCCTGTCTTAGGGCCTTGTCCTTGGCAATCTCTATGTGCTCTCTGTAGGCGGCGAGACTCCTGTAATAAACAATACGATGATTTACCCGCAAGAGTGGATCCCGGCACTTCTGGTACCGCCTCCGCAATACTCGCACCGCCGATCTTTCCCTCGCCAGAGCGTCGCTCCACCACGCGTTTCCCCTGTGTTCCTTCAGGGGTCGTTCAAACTTATTTTTTAATCTGGCTAATTTGGAATAGAAAACGTCAAGAACTGTGTTGAGGGCGGACTTCGTACAGACATCTTGCGGGTTAAAATTTTGAATCCAATCATCCGCTGCCAATTCCTCAACCAAATATTCTAATGATGCCTTGGTAAGTCGTCTTTTCAAGGGCAGTGGAAACCGTTGCAGGCCGAATACTACGTACTTGTGATCTGATAAAGTTGGCGTGTCATGTACATTCCACAAACAATCACCTTCCCAAATGGGACCGGAAACAAGGGTAAGGTCGATCCAAGACTCCGAGTAGGCATTTTGAAAGGTCGCTACCGAATTTGGGTCATTCAGTATTTTGAGTCGGGTTGAGTGGATGAAGTGGGCGAGCTGGGCGCCGCGGGAGTTCAAAACATCGCCTCCCCAAATGGGATTCCGGGCGTTGAAATCTCCTGCCAATATCACATTCGTAGCACAGTATCGTTCGAGGACGTCATTAATCCGAGACAAAATAAAGTCCATCGGCACTGATGGCGCAGCATAAGTAGCGATCAGAAGCATGATGGACTGCTGATTTTGAAGTCGCAGAGCTACAATATAAGGAGACACGGTGAGGGGAAAGACATCGAATTTACGCCGGGGTATGAGGACCATGCATCGGGGAGTGTCTTGATGCAGAAAACGAAGCCAATTGGGTGGCACTCCAAGCACGGTTGATCCGCTGGCATATGGATCACAAACAACAGCCACATCAATGTGCTCTGCCTCAACGAAATCAACAAGATGTGGAGTTGCCGCACGAGTGTGGTCTAGGTTTGTCTGAAGAAATTTTAAAGAATCCATGTGGAATTTTGAGCGGTCGGTTGGTTGGAGCTGGAGCTGTTGTGCTAGGCGGAAACGGTAGAGTGCGAGGTAGATGTCGGAGTGGTGTCATAAATAGTTTTTTGACGCATGCGGGCAACCCTCCATTCGATCGTAAAACAGCACTGTGCGTTGAAGGTGTGGTTGAAACGTCGCCCTGCGGCGCGACACTCCCTGCACACAACGTTCTCTTTGTCGGCAAGGGTGCAGTCTTCTGCGAGGTGATCACCCGCACAGTACAAGCAGCAGACACTCTCCGAGTTGCATCGTAGAGCGACGTGGCCGTATGAGCAACAACGACTGCACGCCGCCACGTAGAAATTTTCTTTAATGGGACAGGACGTCCATCCGATCAATAAGCGATCTTTCGCTTTCAGGATGTGGTAGACGGACGGCGAAACCTCCACAATATGGACGTTATTACCAGTACGGTCTTTAAAGTAGGTCCTGTGTTTAAACTCTTCATCGCGGATATTCAACCCATTGCGAGCATTGATGTTCGTGCGCAATATACCTGGAACGATGCTGGGGTCTACACCACTAATTTTAAACTGTGGCAAACGGCGTGGAGGACGGATGACTTTGATGGCTGTTCTAAGCTGAGTGTTTCCTTCGATGGCTTTTTCGAGATTCTCAATCGAAGCTCGGTCCGCAGACACAACCGTCAGCCCGGTGCGGTTGGGAATGAGTTTAACTTGTTTCACTCCGATTCCGGATGGATCGTTGCCAAAAGTTGATTTGAGCAGGGTAATAGTTTCGGGGCCAGGATGAGCAGATGGAAGAAGAGGCCTAATGTGCAAAACGTGGTTTGGGTCAGTTGCAAGAGGCCTAACTTCTTTGTCTGGGTGGTGCTGCACAGGCTGAAGGGGAGGATAGAGTGACGGTTCGGGGACGCGTGCATTGCACGCAGAGTCCCTGGGATTACGCAGAGCATTCGCGAAGGACTGCCGCGGGACAGGTGGTGGATTATGTGGGATGACTTCTTCATGGCGGCACTCAGCTAACTGCGATCGTAACTCGTCGATCGTGCCTTCGGCGCGGGATAACTTCGTACGTAGGGACATGAACATTGTCTGCAAGTCGAAGAAGATGTCCATAATCCTTTCGCGCACTGGGTGCAATACTTTGTTTCTTCCATCACTGAGAACATTTAGGAGCTGCTTCCCTTTGTCGCAGAGGAGGGAGGTATCTTCTTCTCTTTCGACAGGCGATCCCTCAAAAGGGTGCGTCGGACGCGCCACAGGGCTGGAAGCACGGACACTGTCAGTGTGAGCATGATCCCGAGGGGGATTGCACCCCTCTGCATGATGATGACTACCTTGGGGATTGCCAGCTACTAATGGCTCTTCATCTTGAATCTCTCGTTGAACATCACCGTTCGGACCGTTAGCGCCGTCTGCAAGTGATCCACGAGATGCTTGGCGGAGCGCGACGGGTGGTTGATGTTCCATTGCGTCCCTGAAGCGAGATCGCCTCGGGCGCTTCAATGCAGGTTTCCCTGCGGCCTATACACGATGGCTTGCAACCCACACTAAGCCTAACCGGCAAACCGGGCTCCTACAGTCAAACCCATTGCCTTGGGAAAAACATGCAGGCTCACCGGCACTACCGGAGACGCTCAGACGAAGGAACGTGCCGCTGATTAATCACCTCGAGGTTCGTGGACTGGAAAATCACGCTGCGAACACAGAGCAGAAAAAATTACTGTGATTACCCTTACTGTGATAACTGTGGTTTGCCAGAAACTACTGAACACGTTTTATTAGAGTGTCCGGCGTACAAACAGGAAAGGAACGACCTCGCCAAGAAGATCGAGTGCCTCAACAATGGACTTTTATCATTGAAAGCTCTTCTTGGACCATGGTCATCTCCATCATCCCAGCGAAAAGTGTTAGATGCACTGTTTGATTATTTACACGACATCGGCGTCGCAGAGACACTGTAGAACTCCACATCGTCATCCTGTGAGAACACCTGGACTTTTACGTGACCCACGGAAAACTCCATGTAGCCTTCTTTTTTACCTCTTCTTTTTTTCCCTCTCTTTCGCCCTACTTTCTTTAGGGCCTTTACCTCCTCCACCCCATCCCCGCAGAGTAGCATGTAGGCGAATACATGCCTGCAGACCTCCCTGCTTTCTTCTAATAAAGAGCTTTCTCTATCTCTCTCTCTGTATTAGGCAGAAGATTCGGGACAGAAAAAGCGAAATACAGGGCGCTTAGGGATGCATTTATAGTGACGTAAACGTTTTTTGTCAGTTTCATTGTTTGTGTACACTGCACCTTCAAAGACAAATTGTTGAGATCCATCGGCTCGCTAACTCCCTCCCTCACTCACTCACTCAATCGTGCTCTCACTCACTCACTCACTCACTCCCTCACTCACTCACTCACTCACTCACTCACTCACTCACTCACTCACTCACTCACTCACTCACTCACTCACTCACTCACTCACTCACTCACTCACTCACTTACTCACTCACTCACTCACTCATGCTTTCACTAACTCAATCATGCTCTCTCTCTCTCACTCGCTGACAAATTCCCTTACTCACTCACTCACCCACACATGCTCTCACCCACCCGGTCACTTAGCCTACTTAACCTACCAACCACCACATGAAGTCGTAATTATGTTAATGGCGTGTGTATGTGATATACACTGGTGCGAGAAAAACACAAAAACATTAGCCAGAACACATGAAGTTAAACATTAGAGCTCGCCTCGGTCAACGAGCGGCGACCGTTCACGCAAATATACAAAGTGTCACTACAGGGCTTTTTAATTACAGAGCCATGAGACCGCCCGACTTGGAATTTAATTGGGGCTTTACCACGCATATTGAGTACCTGACGGAACATGCGCACATCATGGTTCGCGCTCATTTGGTATTACATCTTTCGGCTGCTTAGTACGCGGTTTTATGTTGCATAGACGTGAACTCGAGCTCATAGAAACGCCCACATGCGACCGCAATGATACAGCCTTGGTCAAAAGCTTCCTCGCCACGTTAAATGTTTTAACCAGTAGTAATACGAAGAGGTTCAGCATTCAAGGGTGCCTGAAATATTTTGTCAGTGAGAAAAGTTCTGTCAGTGCATTTCAGCCTCAATCGAAGGGTAAACATGTGTGCTAATTTTTTTGTGGCCTATATATTTTCGTCTTCTCGAAGAAACTTTTAACAAACTCTGCGTATGCGGACAAAGCCCCGCATGCACAATTGCATAAAATTGCGAACCGCCCACGAACCCTCGCGCACAGATACCCCTCAGGCAAGATGGGCTCGCACCTACGCGCGCATCTGACTGCTGACAGCAGCTTTCTATTCTGATCGCGTAATGAACAACTCAGCCGAACAAAGTGCGTTTTGAAGCACTGCGTTTTTTTAAGAAGCCGCGTAGGCGTACGGAAAGCTTTCCTGTGCGGTCGCCGCTGCCACCGACCGTCATCAGTTTTCATTTTCCGGCGGGGCATGTTTTTAAATGTCAAGGTTCTTCTTGTTATTTTGGAAGACTGAGTACCGAAAAGAGCGCAGAAGAGCGACTCCCATTGCCAGTCTCCTGTTTCATCGCATTTCTTTTTAGTGGTGACGCAACGTATACCTTCTCAATAACCATTTGTGCTGTCTTTCTGCAATTTCTCAATTGCGTTCCGTGTGTGCACATAAATATGGCCTCTATAAAGGCACCTAATATGTCATTCAAGTAAATGTCTATACAGTGTGCGCTGCTTTGAAATGTCTCTCGATGGTAGGTTATAACTTAAGTTCGAGCTATTTTTTTCTTAGTACCATGAAAACCGATGGGAACATGGGGAGGTAAGTTTTAAAAAGTAGGTTATAATAAAAAAGACAGCTTTCTCGTCAGCAAATGGTTTTCGCTCAGCCGCAAACAGCTATATTCTAATCGCGCACAAATGCATCATTGAAATTCGATGTTGGTCTGGAGAACCACCAGGCCGTGGCGGTCCTAGTCGATCCCAAGACCGGTGTACAGCATCCTGAGCAAGGTTTTCCGGCGGATAATTTCACCAAGCCTCCTGACCGAATTAAGCCCCTACGCAGCCAAGGACTCACCGTCGTGTTTCAGGTAATTGCTCCCTTTCTCATACTTCACCCACCCACACACCCACCATAATCAACGGGACGGTTATTTGTATCTCAGACCAGTCGAAAAGAAATCATTCTATACCTTCTATTCGACTCCTCCTTGCGTGTCACGAGGATTATAACGAGGGTAGTTCACTCTCACCTACGGGCTGCAAAGGAAACTAACACGTTTCGAAGCCTGTGACAGGAAGTCGGATGATTTGGGAAGATCAGCAAGCGTCACATAAGGGCTCTAGCTGGCCGGAAGTCACAAAAGCCGTACATGTGACGGGTCTTCTCGCTTCCTGGGTTGTTCTGGTGACAGCTAGTCCGTCTTGGGACCATAACTTGTCTGCTTTTGCAGTTGAGTGTATCTCGGGAGTCTGAAGCATGCAGAAAGCGGATGATCTGCCGTTGTTGTTATATATTGCGACTTTAAGAAGTTGTGTTTTGCCTCGATACAAAGGAAAATCTCTTTAGATTTGCAGAGGCTCAATACTCACCTCAGTACTAGAAGTGCTAAGTTCGTCACACGAATCATCTCGCGGCCACAGAACTGAACACGCCAGCTCAGCGCCGCAAAGTGTTTGCAAGGCTCGTGGCGGATGCACCAAGTAAACACTTAACCTGCACTGGTCTTAGTGCTTCGACGTTTTTTAAATTGGCGGGATTCACAAGAAAATAAGCAGTAATGTCACGAGTGAAGAGCAGAAAAAAAGGGCTTTACTGAAACAGGCAAAGATCTGAACCCCGTGTACGAGTTCGGGCAGAACACCTGTGGCATTTATACGTATTTGCAAATATAGTATTTTTTCTACCCCTCAGGCCACGTGTCTCGCGAACAGGTCTGTGTCGTCTGTTCTCTTCTTCGTGTGTTGTTTCCGTTCGCGCTGACCACCATGAATGCTATCCAACTCGCCCAATTTGCTACCTTATTACAGCTCAAATGTACCCACTTCATTCATATTTTCCAGCATCTTAATCATATTAGTTACGTTTACTTCCGATTACCAGTACACACGCGGCGTCCCCTTCACTGTGTAATTTCACTACTTATCCTCGCCGTAAAAAGGCTCTGCGTTTGAAGACTCGTTTTGAAAGTCGGTGTGGCAAGTGTGTGCGGGAGGTCTTCAAATTGAGTAAAGTAAAGGAGGAAGGGGGAGAGAATAGGAAGAGGAGAAGAGGAGTATAAGTACACAATTCACGGTACGTTCAACTTTCCTATACGTTTAGAGGAACCCTCGGTACGCTTCTTAAAGCCTGCACCCCAAGCCTCGCAGGACCGAATAACGAAATGCGAGCACGTATCTGAATACAAGCTCGTAAACTTCCCACTCGCGGACCGCAAAAGACACGCGCCGGTGGGAAAAGCCAGCGGCTCGGTTTTGTTGCACAGCTGAATTACTTTTCTCGCGGCTTGAACCTCGAAGAAGCGACGTAAAAGTCAGTCGGGACACTCCTTGGAGCGGCCTTGTTATGTGCGGGTAGCTTAGAGTCTCGCGTTTCCCGGCTTTTGTTCTAAAGCTACTACGGAATGCAGTAGATCCACTTTGCGCACCACAAAGTGTTTGCGCTCGGCACAGCGTCCCGGTGCCTCGCTGCCTTTTCCGAAAGAAAAATAGTAAAGCAGGAAAGTCCGGGTATGTTCCGGCACTCCGTTTGCTCAGCACGTCTCGGGAGCCTCCGCACATATAACAACCTCGTTAGAGTGCGTGCAAACAGCGCTTCTCTTTTTTTGCAGGCGCTCTTGCGGCCTGTCATAAGTGCCCGAAGAGTTACCCCTGCCTTATTTTCCTTCTCCAGATTCAGGTCCGCGTTCGCTCGCATGCAAGAATGTGCCGCATTTACCATTTAAGTTACGCATGCCTTCCTTTGCAGCGACTAGTTTGCTTGGCTCCGTTTTCTTAGATTATTGCATTTTCCTTGCGCTGCTGGCCGGCAACAGATGCCACTTCGCGAGCTAGCGAGCGTTTAGAAACTGTAAGCGGACACCCCGCATCATGCGTTTACGCGCTGTTTTCTACTGTCTTAAGAAGTCGTAGAGGCTTATTTCGAAAAAGAATCTCTTATCGCCACGTAACACATGAAAAAAATTTCCACATGTTTCCTAAGAAGTTTTTCATGGGCCGCAGTTACTAGACAGAATACCTAAACATTGCGGCTTGCAGAATTCGGGATTGGACGTGCCGCCGGGCAAATCATATACCTCAGATAAGTTCGCTCCTAGAAACTTCATCAACGGTGGGAACGTTACGGCATTCCTAATTCCTTGGAATATCGGTAGCATGAAAGCGGGAATGAAAATTAAAGTTTTGTTGAAATGTTCTGGCACCTTTGAACGTAGGTAGTAAGTGGTACGCCCCCTGGATAATAATAATACAGGCAGGGGCATCCCCTAACATTAAGTTTATGTGCCCAAATTCTGGCGGGATAAATTAGACCCCCCCCCCCTTTTCCGGCTGAATGTTTTACGTTTGGCCCATCGGGTACATAACAGCTCTTTGAGGTTTGTAAATCCTGCGGGAACATAGCACTTCGCTAGAAACGTACCGTGCGCCGGAAACAAGCTGTCCTCTAAAAGCACTTAATTATCGCGTTTCACTCTTTCACTATGCCGAAAAGCCATGTACTGAAACAATATGGAATTTAATTCTTTGAGTACTACAAAACACCTGACGGCAGCAACCACAGTACAGTCGTTATTCTTTAAAAATGCTCGTTGGAATGCATTAAATTTAAAAATGGAGCCTGGAGAAGGATGTTCGGTTTAAGCAATCCCAATGGTTTACTTGGTTTTATTATATACCCGACTCCCATAAAGTACTAACTTATCAAAAATAAAATTAAACCCACGAAAAAAATATAATAAAGGAGATTTTAAAGTCTCCGAAGCAGCCGTTATGCTGGCCGGTACGAATGTATAATTTGGTATTAAAACGTTATCGTATCAGCTTCAGCTTCTAAATTTGTTCGCGCTCATACGGAGCCCCGAAAGATATGTTCAATTTTCTTTCACGTGAAAAGCCCAGGCTCACTGCCCTTCTAAGATATTCAATGGTTCAGAGACGATTGCAAAACCATTAAACGTTATTCGAATAAGCCCGGTGCTTCAGATATATTATAGGGCTGAGGCTTAGCCTTTTTAGCATGTTTCTGCTTCTTTCAGGACTCGTCTTCATGGAGTTCGTCCAAAATAGGCGCACGTCCATTGTTTCTCTTCTTTCCCCCTCACCGTGCGGTCGGTTTTGTTTCTCTCGAAGAGTATATATCTTGAATACGGATTCGGGCCGCTTCATTTGGCCTATTCGAACCTCAGAATATGCATGATGTTATTTTTTGCCTTCTCGGCAACGGTCTTTCTTTTCTGGTTCGATGTTTGCGGGAACGCGATCTGATTACATTATACTTTCAAAAAGCTTGGTCGACGGAGAATATTTATAATTTGGAGTAGGAGCTGCGCGCTGCGTGATCTTCCTCTTCCCTGGAGACGTTCACGTGTGCGCCTGGTTTAGGTGCTGCTTCTGTAGTATTTTTTTAGGAAGTTGGACCGTGGAGATTATTAAGCAAACGTTCAACGAAAGTACACAAAGTTCGCGTGACTTTGAATAAAGCACCCGATAAGTTTATCGCTGTCTGTGTGTCTCTGCCCCTTCAGTTCGTATTTTTCTTCTGCAACTCATTTATGCATGGTGGCTTTGTATAGCTGCCTTGCTTTCCTCTGTCCAGAGATCAAATTCTGTCGTTCCCACTTTCGAAACCGTTTTCTCTGCGTATTGTGGATGTGCTGGTGATTTTTTAGCGGCTCATAATAAATCATAACATGCCGCCAGTAAGTGCGTTCTAAGACTTTTCTTGTCAAGAAATGTTCGCTGAAACCATAGGTCAGAACCCACACTTATCACTCATGAATAAGTGGTGAGTGACCCTCGCCATCGTTTTGGACTGGCGAGTGTGAGTGCGAGTGAGTGGGAGCCCCACGTCCAGTGAGCCCCGCTCACCACTCGCGAGTGCGAGCGCCACTCGCGGCGAGCCTCACTCAGTACTCGCAAATCCGAGAGCAATGCGCGGGGAGTCCCGCTCCCCACCCGCGAGTGGCATCGCTCTACTCGCTCCATTTGCGGGACTTACCGCGGTGAGCGCCACTATTGCACTTGTACTCGCTATTGGCTATTCGTCGCAGGAGCAGTTCGCTGTGATGGTTCTTAATGGCGGGATTGCTCTTAGCTTCGGAAATATGCGCCACTCGCGGCGAGCCTCACTCAGTACTCGCAAATCCGAGAGCAATGCGCGGGGAGTCCCGCTCCCCACCCGCGAGTAGCATCGCTCTACTCGCTCCATTTGTGGGACTTACCGCGGTGAGCGCCACTATTGCACTTGAACTCGCTATTGGCTATTCGTCGCAGGAGCCGTTTGCTGTGATGGTTCTTAATGGCGGGATTGCTTTTAGCTTCGGAAATATGTTGTCACTGAGCTCCTGCTACGGGGCACCTTATAATTAATTTTCTGGTAGCATGTTGATTTAGAAATATGATTTGGAGGTACTTGTGACATCGTAATGCACTGATACTGTTCCGTTTTACGACTGATGGAGGGTCTGCTGCGCATACTCGCGTGCGAGGTGTGCAGATGAGTGGTTAGCGCGAGCGCAAGTGAGTGCGAGTGGTGAGGGCGAGCGGTGGGCGGGGGCGCAAGTGAATGCTGAGTGGCCGCGGCAATGAGAGCGTGAGCGCAAGTGGGTGCCAGTGGTGAGGACGCGTAGTGAGCGTGAGTGTGAGTGGTGGGGGCAACTGATCAGCGTTAGTGTGAGTGAGTGCGTGAGGCAAAATATATTTTTCTGTGTGAGTGTGAGTGAATAGCGCCCAGTTTTGCCGACGCATGGCTGAAACATTACGATTACGAATAATTTAAATTGTTTAAAGCTTCTCCAATAGATCGTTGGATCAGATTCAATTGCTAATTTTACATTCAGCTTCTTCCAAGTGGAGGCAATGAATATAAGTCCACCAGTGAGCAACGAAACACAATTTTTTTGGTGAAATTGTGATGTGTTTGCGTGCATACGTGTGCACAGGCGCATGTGTGTGCGTGTGCGCGGGAGTGTGCGCGTGTGTGTGCACGTGTGTGTTTTTGAGCCTTTGCGGGTTTGCGCGCGGGCGTGTCTTAACCATGTGAGCTGCCTTTTTTTGGAGGCTTTGGATGAACTTGGCCTTTTCGGTAGCAATTTCTGATCATGTATCTATTACGATTGCCTCTGTAACCTTGTCGAAGCAATTTAATGAATTCGATTGCCAGCACAGTGAAACTACCGTGACTGAGGCCGCAATTACACAAAGCCTCTTTATTTCGGAGTAGCTATTTTGCGTCTTTCGATGACACATTCGAGACAAGTGCCGTGCTGCTGCAGAATGGAGGCAGAAAAGATAATTGTAAATCATTGAACGCTTTTGTGCATAGTAGGGAAGTGGATTTCAAACACAGGTCTGAAAATCCACAAATCGAACGGTGTCTAAGCCAGCGCTTCACGCGAGTGATAAAAAAAACGAATACAAACTAAAAACAAAATAAGCAATAAGAACAAAACGAAAAATAAAAAATGGCAGGCGACGATGCTCCCAATTGCAAAATTTGAGCGCAGCTGTTTAGCTGTTTCGAATTAGAAAAATATGTAGAGGCGACCAATTTCAGACAGACATGTATGTATGGGCGACGACGGTAAGCCTCTGCTTTGGCGACATAATCTGAAGCGTCTTCTTGGCGACGGCGCATAGTTGCAGCTTTGGCGGCACACACCTCTGTGTTCTGACGTCGGCCGCGCTGAGTTACTACTCGGGAAGCTCGATTAGATGCAGGAGGAAACCGAAGCGCTTCTTTCATCTCAGGAAGTGATCGCACCATCGGAGAACGCATGCCAGCGCGATAGTCACCACCGCGGAGCACGGCTCAAGCGGCACCCTGAGCATGCCGCTTTCCTGCTCGCACTGTCGCAATACTCGCCTCCTCCGCTTTTCTCCTCGCTCTATCTTCGCTGTCCTCCTCATTCTGTCTGTTTAAACTACGGACAATGGAGAAGGGTGCCGCAAAGAGTCAAAATAGGGTCCTCAATATCTGTGCACTTCAAATGAGCCAAAAAGTAGTCTAACAAAATTGTAACGTTTTATCCAGAGCGTAACCCACGTGCGTATAAATACAAAAACCTATAAAAACAAAATGTTTGAAACGAATAAAAGACATGTCTTGCGGTGCCGCCGATAAAACGCAAGATTGGTGAAACGAAAAAGCGTAATAATGACACCGCATTATACCCAATTCTTAAAACTTCCGACACTTTTAAACATTTCAGCCTCCTGGAAACGAAAAACAAACGAACATGCATACAACGCCAGTGGCCGCGAATAAAATGCCTCCTCCCCAGGGAGTGACAGCACGCGTTTTGACTTAGCGTCATCTCATACCGGCATGATGTCATCGTGAATCCGGGGAACGCATAACAAGTAGATGCCCCCTGCAAAAGCCTGGCCTCCCCCGCCGCTTTGCCCAACCTCCCCGTCGACGCGAGCTGCCACAGATTCGGTTCGCTATCGTTCGCACACATTCGCTCGTCCCCCAGTCGTTTTACGCCAAAGACGACGGGGTTTAGACTTTGCTCGACTTAGAGGGCCTCGCCCTCCGCAGCGGCGGCGGCTTCACACCAAGCGCATGGCCGTCTTAGTTTCGCTTAAATCGGCCGGACGACGTACGGCGGACGTGCCCGAACGCAATCTCGTTCGTTAAGACGAGAGTGCATGCCTGCGAAAGGAAATTTGCATTTGCTGTCTCGTTATCTCCCCCTCTATCTCATTTCTCAGCCGTCTTTTTAAGCCTGCTCTTCGGTCTTGTTATTTCTGTCCACGCTGACCTGCATAACTCGTGCGCCGTTTTCCTGCGTGGTTCGTGCTCGGTACGCAGTGTTAGTGAAGCTTTGTCATCCCGCCAGGTCAGAGAGGTGTTGGTGGCAAATTTCTAGGGTTCGCGTAACACGACTAGTATCCCTTCAATTCGTTCTCCTAGGATTGCCTCTTCCATAACTGCACAGGCACGCTGCACCTTACACGGGCCAAATGATTTATGAACATAAACTTGCTCTAATACTCGTCCGTGGCCTATGTAAAATGTGAACAGATGCTTGCCATCGGTCTTCTTTGTGAAAACTAAGCTACATGACTTGTAAGTACATCACATGTACAAGCTGACCCAGCTTACACTGAAAAATCACCCCTATGGAATGAGGCGGCTGCAAACGTGCAACAACTTTTTTTATACATGTACCTGTGATCCCATATTACCACTGAGAACTTGACGTTCTGGCCTCGGATTTGAAAACAGAGCCCTTTATTGAGGTGACTCGCGGATCATTAGACGAAGTATCTCGCGTGAGGGGACCATTTTGGTAGCTTCGGGGCTCACCATGCGATCTGGTGTAAGGCTCGACGCTACCACAAGCGCTTGTGACGTAAGCTCTGTATGATAAGAAGACACCACATCCCAAGCTAAAGAAGAAGACGAAAGGAACGAACAACTTCCAGGCTAGAGTGCTTTACGACTGTGCATTTGCAATGCCCTGAAAGCACTACGCGAGTGACAAATGCCCTCAGTTATTTTTTGGGGGTGGAGCACTTTAAGGTCGAGGCTTGTACGTTCGGCGTCCGGCGTCCGTGCTCACGGCACAGCACCCTGTAAATGGAAAGATCTGTGAACAAAAGGTTCACAAAAATTTAGAGAGATAGAGAGAGAGAGACGAACCGAACCGTTCAAATCCAAACATCTGTGAACAAAAAGTTCACAAAAAGCTAACCAGAACAAAATAAAAGGTTCACAGAAGGTGATAGAGAGAGAGGGAGAGAGAGAGTGTTCCTGGAGAACCATGCTGCGCGTGCGCGAGGAGCAATGGATTGAATTGGATTTAATTGGAATAAATTGAATTAGATTGGATTGGATTGGAATTGAAATCGTGTTAGCAGCAGTAAGCTCTCTCACCGGTGATTTGCGGTAAGAACGACCCCCAGTGCTCCGCCCACTCGTCATGATTCACTTCGTGGAGCTGCGTAAATTTTTTATTTTAACAGGTATGCTGCATAGCTGGCTAGGTTCGTTTGAATTTGATCTAACAGGACCGGGCGATTAAATGTTTTGCTCTCAATTGTTTACTTCAGAAAGGTGTGCAATGCAAAGCGATTGAGCGATGTTTTTTTTCTCTGCTGCTATCGCGAAAACTATTGTTTTAAGTATAATTTTGTTGTAGTGATTGAAGGCATTAACCCTTGCATACGACCTAAGCATGCTTCTAGTGCCACCTTACCTGATGCGACGTGTAATCGGATAGGTGCTGCCGGCACGTCACAAGTATATTTGAAAGGAGCTGGGAAAAAATCCTGACCTTTTTCACACACAGGGAATTTGCGCCATTACGTAGCAACTAACTGTGAGAAAAAGCCTGTAATAAAACTTTCACATCACGGACACCGTTAAAGGAACACTGAAGGAAACCAGCAAGTTGGTTCCAAACGAACGTCTGACCTTCCAGCAGCCATTTTAGCGTTGATGCGATGCCAAAATATGCCTTGCTTGCTGATAAATCTCTACTAAAACAACCCAGGATTTTTTAATTTCCCTTGCAGTGATTCTATGACGCAAACATAGGCTCCTGCAGCCTCTGTTTGTGTTACGACAAACCTGAAGCAAGTAAGGCAGCTCTTATGTATAGCGGTATAGAGGAAACTGCATACAACGCTACCATCTACCAAGCGGTTTCATCAATTGTGTCCAAATCAGCCGTGCTTTCCCAAACTCCCGCGTCCTTTGCTTCTCCGGACCACTAAGCAAATTGTTTTCTTACGGGACCCGTAATCAGTATTGACGCTTTTTTAAAGAAAAGCATATTGTGCCTTTTATGTCGCGGGAATATCGACGCCAAACCAACCGCTTGTGCGAAGCTCCGGCATACCGTCTCGTATAGCGGCATAGCGAAAAAATAGCGCCATCCAGCGGCCACCACGGAAAACATTGCGTACGCCAGACGCTGCTTCCACTTGACACACCTGACTTTACAAAAAAAAAGCGTGCTCGCGTTTCTATACGCAGTAAAACTACACAGAACGTCGTCATATTAAAAGTGGCTATGCACAAATTACTGTTCAAGGGTAACGCAGGCATCCGGCCGAATATTGGTATCTTGTATCTGGCCGAGTATCTAGCCGACTGTAAAGGTGTAAAGTCTACCAACCAATTAGGCTGGTTGCGCTGTGCCTTGTTGCACAGGCGCGTGAACTAACCCTGCCTTCTTTTCTCGGAATAAAATATTAAAGAAACGTTACCGAGGTCACACGCGTTACTGAAATACCGGCGAAAGGAATTTGCAACACGACCCGTACAGAGAACAGGAAACTTGTTTCGCCCTCCTCCTTTCAGCCGAGTACCGCCTCTCTAAATGAGCTTCTCGGTACCTACCCAGCTGGCGCAGCGATGCTTCCTCGGCTGACACAGAGTTTTAGCCACTTCTGGCGTTCGTTGTTTTGCGTGAGCTCCATGCGTGGGAACCGTTAGTTGGCACATATTGTTTCTAGTGGACTGAAAAAAGCAATAAGATAGCAAAGCTGGGTAGCCAAGGAGGAGATTAAAGCACAGCAAGGCGGCAACACTGCGACAACATGCAGCTCGCACTGTCGCGCAAGAGTCACCTGTCAGGGCGGGATCGCGAGGACACAGGCTGCGCGAATTCCGGGAAACGCTTGCGTGCTCCTTACTTTGCTTTCGGAGCTGCCAACAAGGGGCTTAGCCTTGCCGAGCGAGTGGCACGGGAAAACCTGTGACAGTGCGCTGTCATCAAGCGCAGAGGATGTAAATAGGGATATGGGAAGCCGGCCCATTTTGAAACCCAGCTCGCGTTTCAGCGGGCGTCTTCAACTACTTGACTACACGCGTTGCCCTTTTTTTGTGCGCGCGCGTAAATGAATCTTTCGCCACGCGCCTGCCCAACACGGCATGAGAACGTATATGGGAGGTTCACCCTTGCAAGCGCCAGAGCTCGGATTGTTATTTTCTACAATGGAGGGATGAACATTTAAAAATGCGCAACAGGTCTATTGTTTGAAGATTACGTCCAGGGAAACTGCTGCTTCTAGGTATTCTTTGCGATCTGTCGAGAAGTTTGAGCGAGCTGTTTTGCATATGAATCAGGTAACGATCATGTTTTTTGCTAGAATTCTGAACACGCCGACAAATTCGTGGGGTCTAGCCTGGTCAATGGACTTTTGTGATGGGTGTCGCGTGACTTATAAACGAGACGGCACGGGAATAGAACCAGTAGACGCGAGCCGCGGATAGCTTCCATTCTGGAGAAGCTGACGCCTCATGCGCGGCCAGTGTTCCCCTCGAAGAAATTACAGCCAAAATGTCAAGAAACTGAAACTAAGAGTCGCAAACACGTCTTTTGTAGTAAAACTAAGGCGATAAGTTGGGCGAGTTGGTCACCAACTAAGAAATTCATCGTAATAGCGAACATGTTCACTAGTACGTCGGCACAAGAGTCACTCAGCTCCGTCCCAGCCACGGAAAACGCTTTCTTAACAAAAAAAAAAAGATCATAGTAACAGCGCTAACGACACGAGACAAAGAGGAGAGGGCACAAGCACGGCGCTGACTAACAACTCCATGAACATGTACCAACTCGCCCAATCTTCCGTTTTAGAAAAAAAAAATGAAGGAAATATTGAAAAGACCTTTGGAAATTTGAGCCACAGAGACGTAATATTGGCAGGAGTGACGTATCATGGGCCAGCAACGAAAACGTAGTTATGAGTGTGTTCACCGGACGTTTGCATTCAAGTAACACGATCAAACAGAACTGGAGGTCCCAGTAGAATCACCCAGCCATGTTTTCTGGTGGTGACTTAAGTCGGAGGCCGCCAATCGCAACAAAATGAGGTACTGTGATCTTACAGACGGTATTCGTTGAAAAGTTTAGCGGTCAATTTCTTCGCTTGGCAACACTGGAAACGGCCACAGACATGGCCGACGCGCCACGGACTCGGCGCAGCATGGAGGAAAGAATAGAGTATTCTTTCCTCCATGCGGCGCAGCCTGGGCCACTGCGGCCGCACGCCGAAGAAAAAAAAGACACCGGCGTGCGCCAACTGCTCCGTTCCAATCCGATTCTAAACTGTGGCGCCAACAGAGATGTTATTAATCGCACTCACAGTGAACTCGACGCAATACTTTGTGTTCGGCGAAGAGTTGCTTAGCTGGACTTGCTTAGCACTTGCTTAGCTGGACAAGTGCCGCCATCCCGCGGAGCCCGACGTAACGAGTGACGGCGCACCGGCGCACCCACACGGTTGCATGGAGGAGAAGAGGGGTGCCTGATCTGCGGGCCGCGCGCACAACGTCGCCTAGCAACAGACGCTTGGCCACAGATATGGCGGCGCACACTTGGTTGCCTGCGTTGCATTCCATGCAATTGAATACCGAGGATAAAAAAATAGCCGTTACTAACAAGGGAGTCACCCCTGCGTCATATGTATGCTTAATATCTCGATTACCTAAAATATGCGGTTGGCATATGTGAGAAAATTGCTACCATTATTTTCGGAAGAAATAATTCATTTCACGAACCAGATTTGCATTTTGTCTTCATCGCCCCTGTAAGGAAACAAATCCCTATCAAGCTGCACAATGAAGGGACCCCCGAAAGCTCTCCCTCAAATCAAGCACCCGTTTCATTTCAAAAGTACTTACCTAAAGTGTAATTGTTTTTTATGTAAATCCTGTCTTCAGCTCACCCACTAGTGCGTCGGGTTCTAAATCACAACGAAACCCTACATTTCCATTCACTCTCACGAAAGGGGACAAAGAATTATAAAATGACCCAAAAAGCGAACAGAAAGCAACTCAAGAATCGGCATTGCGAACGTGGCCAGCGTAACGGCAGATAAAAAGAAAAGTGGGTCAGTCATGCCTCTTCTCTTGCCTGGCGGCCAGCGGACACGGACCTCGAGCAGGCCGGTTTGCTTTCCCAAAACTGCTTTGCCTGCTGCATACAAATGACCGCTTTCTCCCACATTTCTGTCCATTCCCCATACCACAATCTTGCCAGCCTTCTCTTCCCTTTTTGTGCGTTCCTTTCACGCTTCGTTCTGGACACTGCAACCGTAACGCACCCGTCGATGCTTGTTGTGTACACACAGCTTATTCGTCCATGCGGTTCCCAGAAACAAGTCGCCGAAAGCAAAAGAAAGTGCTGGACATTATCAAGAAAACTTTTTGTCACCTTCCCTTCGCAAGAATAGCGTCACGGACGGGTATTTTTTTAAGGGAGCTTCAGTAGAGTGCCATGGCGCCATTGTTAGGTGGCTTATTTGTTGATGGGAATGAGCAGTTGAAAATGCATACGCTAGTAATGTCCGGCTACCTTGCATTTCCTACTGCGTATGCCCAGCCAATGCATAAAAAATAGACTGCAAGGAAACCTTCCGGGGTTTTTTGAAGCTTAGCTACTAGCCACTCGCACTATATATGCGGCAAGCAATGGGATTAGCTGTTTAAAACTGCAAATTCAACAGCACACATTTTTTTTCGCCGAGGGCGAAGCAGTCAAGTACACAACACAAACGCTAACTTCTAACCTTGGGTGCTTGTTTGCTCCTCTGCTTCATGCTCTTCAAGCCCCGTACATACTACGGTTAAATCATTGGCATACGGACTACAGATATCAGAGCTGCGAACGTCTTTGTCCTCTTGAAAAACCGGGACATAGGCACGCGCACGTGTTCTGCACTTTACGTATACCACGACGCCATCCGCTCACGAGTTTGCGTGCTTCCCAAACAAGATCGCAGTGTAACTACCGAATTAAAACACATTGCACCTGTCGAAGTTTCCGAGCGACACAATACAGATGTGTCTTTATACAAGCAGATGTCGGTCTCAGGATGGTACCGTGAGTCAGATCTGCACAATGAAGCCGATTATACCTCTGCGCGTCGAACGCTACAGCTGTCAACACACGGTGAAGAACAATACGCAACTGCAAAGGCCTGCCGTTGCCAGCATAACGCTTGGAGTTTTTGCCCACGGATACAAAAAATTTCATGGTTGCTTAACCCTATACAGCTTCTCTGCAAAAAATATCGCGGACTGATGTGGTGGTTCCTGTGATTGCTCTATGGCTTCGCGCCTAGCTGCAATGTTGTATCTTGTGTGGAGCTTCATTCTAGCAGATTTTTAACTCCAAAATATTCAGATTTTTGTTTCAAGCGTACAAACGGGTAGTCTCTTTTGTATGAAAAAAATATGATTAGCACACTGT
Organism: Haemaphysalis longicornis; assembly: GCF_048455015.1. Classification (NCBI taxonomy): domain Eukaryota; kingdom Metazoa; phylum Arthropoda; class Arachnida; order Ixodida; family Ixodidae; genus Haemaphysalis; species Haemaphysalis longicornis. The sequence continues at coordinate 122,390,669 of NW_027526335.1, read as the reverse complement.
GGTTACCTTCAAGGCTGCGGTGTTATTCTGCTCCACAGGAGGCCGCTAGTTAAATCGTCAGCCCTGGCTTTGTAGGACGTGGCTCGCAGCAATCTGAGACTGCACGACGACATTAACCCTGAAACGGGTTGTGTCTCTTAAGTGGCCTCTTAAGTGTCGTCAAATGTGTCGAGCAGTGTTACGCAGCACATCAACGGCCAGCGGGAGCCCAATAGGACCAAATTCGTCGGCTGAAACTACTTGTACAAGACGCACCGAATGACTTCCCTTCTCCGTGATACTACCAGTGTTTGAGAGCACATTGGACTTGTACCGTGTGTTCATCCTCGCTTTGATACAGCACAGCTCACATTGATGACGACTCTGCGACTGCGTGCTGATGCCTGCTTCAAACTCGGTCATATCATTGGACGATGTACTCGGCCGCCGCTCTGAAACGGACTACAATGGTATTGGTGTCTTTTTTTGGATGCGAAGCAGCTTATGGTGGCGTCTGTTCTCCCCGCTGTTCTGTGGGCGCCGTTGTGTCGCGTCCACACCCCCACTGCGCATGCCTGGCCAGGCACCGCTGATTATGATTGTGGCGGGATGCCCCTAGGGATTGACCAACCAAAGAATCCGTCACGAGATAGCTTCGCGTTCAACCACCATCGTCATCTTCCCGTAGGGGAACCTCCTCCCGCAACGCCGCGATGATTGCCACGGGCAACGCCGCCCGTAACTCCACCTGCAACGCCAGCGTCAACACCAGTGTCAGCGCCGCGGACAATGCCGTGGAGAAGAGGGCACAATAAGAAAAACAAGAAGAAGAAAGAGCAGCACCACCTTCTGCCGTGATCGTCCACCCGGAACACGAAGACGCCGACCTCATCCCGAGCCAAGACTTGGTGCGCCTGATCAAACAGGCGAGTCCGTGCGCGGCCATGCGCAAGCGCCAGGACATTATGGAGTGGGACGAATTCTACAACTTGATGAGGATGACAAACGCGGAACAACATGAGCTACTGTGCGAGGTCATCCACCGGCAGACGACGCCGTCAGCACCTCCGTTACGGGTCTTCTACACCGGACCAGCCGGTTGCGGGAAGACGTTCGTCATCCGGCTTGACATGGACCTCTACAACCAGTACAGCAACACCGGCAGCAACATCGCCTACAACGCGTTCGTTATCTGCGCGAGCACCGGAAAAGCGGCTGTGGAAGTGGGAGGAAGCACGGTGCACGCGGCTTTCAAGCTCTATCGGAAGACGACCGGCCCCAACAAGGACGGAGGCCTCAGCGCCAGCTTCCGCGTGGCCTTCCGCAACGTGAAATGCGTGATCATAGACGAGGTGAGCATGATGTCTGCGGACAACGTAAACGCAGTCGACTTGAGTCGACCCCTTGGCTGCTTCGCATAGTACTCATGGTTCCCCTACGGGAACATGGTGAATTTTTTTTCCGTGACTGTTGCGCGTAACATATTCTCTAATATATACTCGCGTTCTTTACGCACTGCCGTACGTAAAATTAACGTCATCGCAGCGATCCCAGCTTGAGCGGCTCCTCCGGCCTGCCACCCGCCTGGCTCTAGGGGTACCTAGATATACCCCCCTCGCTAAGTTGGAGGCTGCCCAGCCGTTCGCATCATTGTCAGATCAAGTTGATCTTCATTTGGCGGCACAACACACTCGTCTCCAGCTTACTTGGCATGGGCGTCTACTCCTATCCTCACTTCATTACGAGGTAGCTTCATTACCCGAAATTACAGCGACATACCCCCCTTGGTATCCACTCCCTCGCATAAAAGTTCCTACCATTCCAATCAATGTATCCGCAACCTCGCATGCAGGACGTCGTCGAGCTCGAATATGCACTCTTCGCTACCGCTATGGTGATCTAGCAACAGTGACGTACACAGATGCCTCCTTCTCATCCAAAGACGCACGCGGGGTCACAGTAGTTGTTCCTCCTACCCACCCGCCCTTGCAGAAAAGATACTCGGCCGTTCCTTCCGTCCTGTCTCTAGAGGCTCAAGCAATAACTGACGCAATCTTATCGTTAGCCACTCCTGGTAACCACGTGATCCTCAGCGACAGTCAGGATGCTCTGCGCTTGTTCCAGGAGCAGACGCTTTCCATCAATATTATGCATGCACTCCACACTCATCTGGCCAAACACACTGGTACTAGCTACGTGCTGGACTGGGTTCCTGGTCACGCAGGCGTTCCGGGCAACGAGCTGGCGCATCAGCTCTCCCGTGCTCCGTCCCAACCGGGAGACTCGGAGACGCCCTGGCCAAATCCTTTCCACCCACCCAGGCAAGCGCGACAAGCCCGTCTCCATCGACGCCAGACTGTGCAACAGTTAATCAGGGATAGGCAGACTCTTCCGTCTCCCTCTCACCTGTTACCCCGGGCAGATGCTTGTCTTATCCGGCAAGCGCAAACGGACAGCCTTCCAACTCCGCACATACTGCATCGACTACAAGGCCATCGCAGCCCTGCGCGGTGCTCCAAGTGCTCTGGCTTTCCCAATACGCCGCATGTTCTTTGGGACTGTTCTGGTTCGCAACCATCACTCGCAATTCATCTTAAATCCCTTACACCTCCTCCCTCTTCTCTCCAAGACTGGCTCGCGCCACCGGAGGGAACAGACCGAGTGGCCTGGTGGCGAGCTTTGGTGGCTCACGTTCGTCAGGTTCTCCGGTCTGTATAGATAATTTTGTTCCTTTCAGAACCCCGGACTTTGGGGGTCTTTTTCTTTGTTTTTTATGTGTCAAAAAAGTTTACCAACAACAACAACAACAACATATTCTGTGAAAGTTTGCCGTAACCATACTTTCTTACTGAGGATGTGTCCTTCTTGTGTCTGTTATTGTTAGTTTGTGTTTTTGTGTGCACGCCTGTTTCACCACTTTTTCGCCCTTATCTTTCCCATGAGTAGTAGCAAGCCATGCTCGCTGTTAGACTGATTTGAATGTAGCGTTGAAAGATCACACCCAGTCTCTCTTTATCTCCTTTTCTGCAGCTGGCGTAGCTGAAACCTCTGCAAAGCGAATCACGTTTCGCTGCGCCGCCGATATCACGTCTTTCAAATCTTATACACGAACATCCTTTCAATGAATGGGGTATTACGTGCTTTGGATTGGCAATGAAATAGGGTATGACGCTACTGGCTAGATTTGGCGTTGTAGGAACGGTTCGCTAAAAAGAGGCAGGCCTGACTTTAATGACAATGCTAGAAGACAGCCTTGCTTGTTTTGTGCTGATTCAAATGGAGAAGTCGAGATACGCGTGCCTGCTCTCACGTACCGTGCTGCCGCGATAAGTGCCTCGGCCTGTTTCTTTGAAATATTCATGGCGTGACAGGGTGGTAATGGTTGGCGTCAGGCGAGGCAGCGATTCGCTTACACGGTTCGGCACCCTGCTGTTTACAAGGTGATTAAGACAGACGTGGCGAGCGTCCCTGTACGAGCTGTGTAATGTGTTATGGATCGCCGTAGAGAGCACTCAAAGGCGCTGAAGCATGCAGACTTGGCGCTACGACGCATTGAAGAATAGAAAACAAAAACAAATGTCCGTTTTGGATGGTGCTTCATTGGAAACCGGGATTTATTGTTGGCGTGCGTCGGTAGGTGCTCGAGTCCCGGCAGTAAAACAAGTAGATATGCCCAACATTTCTGCCGAGCCCTCATCGCTCTCCCCACGAATCCTAATTTTGACCTACAAATCAGGCGTGCAAATGAGGTGCTTTTGAGAACAAAGCGGAAATCTTACACCACTGGCAGTGACATGGCGTTTCAACAAGGAAAGAATTTCCAGAGTGGCTTAAAGAGGACATTGGCTCAATCCAATCGGTACACCAGAATTCACCATAATCACGCATACTTAGGGCAGTCTTCTGAGTCTGTCCTACACTCCATGTGTTTTTATCTCGACTCGACTGAGTGGAAGATATCTCAAAGCCTTTACATGCAAAACTCGACTTCAAAGCTCTCCTCCACTGTAGGCTCGAGTGGTGGAAGGATGAAGAATGCCAGGGTTATTTCTCATAAAGTGCCACTTAAGTCTCAAGCATGTTTTTTCTTAAATAAGAGCACGCGTTCAATAGACATAACTTGAAAGGAATCCCGAAACGCTGGCCAGAAATGTCACCGCAGAAAATTTTGAGGATTCATACATTTCTTTGTTTTTTACATTACAGCTACAGCAAGTCGCTGGCAAGAGAGAGTTTCCTCAGCATGCACACAAGGAAGTAGCAATACATACAAAGACCATAATGGAAATGATTTGCTGCCTTCTAACACCCTGCAGAAAAACGTGACTGATGTTGTTCGAAATTATATACTGAAGAAGCCCTCAGTCGTAACATAATGAATAAGGCGATGACTGGCGCAGCCTAGGTTTAGGCTTAGTGCCACTAGGAAAATACTGTCTTCGCTGCTTTCGCTCGGCTTTCTTCTCCAGTTAACATTACCTCAGTCCGGTGAGCATGTTTCGCAGTTGGTGATTACATATTTTTATTTATTTATTTATTTATTTATTTATTTATTTATTTATTTATTTATTTATTTATTTATTTATTTATTTAGTTATTAGTTAGTTAGTTAGTTAGTTAGTTCGTTCGTTCGTTAGTTAGTTAGTTATTTGGAATACTGCCAGTCCCATTTCGAGACCATAATATTTTTGAGGTATAAATACATAATATAACAGTCAATAACGCAAAAGTCGAAACACGTACAAGGGTTAAGTAACACATCATATAAGCGTAATAATTTGAGGTTCCCAAATTTTTTAAAGGATAGGAGCAGCCACGGTTACCCTCGTGGATGTTCTGGCCTCGAAAGCATGCTGCTGCTCCTCATTACTGGACTCTTCTTGACGAATATAAAACTTGGAATTCCTAAGAAAAGGGTGACAAAATGTGATTTCTACTCGGTTTGCAACTTTTGCTTTTCAACCGGAGCTTTTAGCTCCATGGAGTTTGTTCTAAAAAAAGGTCCCACTTCGCAACAAGGGATGCCACTTATATGATTCGATGAAAATGCTTATTGGAAGTCAACTCTTGTGATGTTTTCTGCTTGGTTTATGTGGAGTTGTCAATTATTATAATTACAGGTGGATTGCGACTTGATTACGTTAGGCCATAGCCTAATGAAAGCTTATTTCTCGTCGCCTCGAACAGCCAACTAGCGTTCAAAGTAGAAAGCCATATATTCCTCATCAGTCGGTGGAAAAATTTACGTGTTAATCTAGTTGAATTGACTTGAAGTAACTATCACCAACAACCCATTGGCCGTGTATCTGGTCAGTTCGTTGCTAAGATCCTTGAAAGACGACAGTGTTTTGACTCCCCTGCCATGTGAATGCCTCTCTTCTCTTATGCGACTAGCACTCCCGCTTTTCCCGTGCTGTCCCGCTCCTCCCACAATAGTCACGGTGAAATTTTGCTCACACGAATTCTGTTTTCCCGTGTTCAGAGCTCGCCCGCCCTATATTGAAACCTTTTTGGTGCTGTTTGACTTTTTTTAAATGTTAAGGCCCAACCACACGCACGCGTAAAACCGACGTACTCGCGCAATGACGTAAACCGGCGTAAGCGCGTAAGGAACGGGCGGACTCCGGCGTACGCCGAATGCATTGGTACGCGCTTGTTACGCCCAAGTCCGAGCCCGCTAGACATCGACGCAAACTTTCGGGCGCACGGTGTTGTTGTACACCTCTGGCGGTGATGTTATCGGCGGTCAGGTCGCATAACAAGACAGTGAATTGACAAATAAGCTAACTTCACTATTCAATATGAGATAAAACGAAGTAATTTGTAAAATACGGTGACCAAACAACCGGACAAAACACGCGAAGCAACGAGCAACTATGGGAGGAAGGCAGTTATACGCCAAGTGTAGCGGAAGGGTTTTGTGCCTGCCAAGTATGCATACTAATCCTTAACGTTTTGTAATGTCCCAAGAACTGTTTTAGTTGTTTCTGTATTAAATATACGTATTTTAGTGAGAATATGCATTATTAGATGCGACGCTCAGAGCATCTCTTGTCGGCGGCCCTATCCTTCCTGCGTGCGTCCGTTGTTGTTCGCGTGCGTCCGTTGTTGTCCGCAGCCCCACTCCTCCTCTCCTCTCCGATAGCGTACACTCTCTCGCGAGGGGCATTGGATTGGATTCGGTTGGATTGGCTTGGCTTGGCTTGGCTTGGCTTGGCCTGGCCTGGCCTGGCCTGGCCTGGCCTGGCCTGGATTGGATTTGATTTGGATTGGATTGAATTAATTAAAGTGGATTGTGTTGGATTGTGTTGCGTCATAGCCGCGGCACTCTCTCTCTCTTCGTGGTCTCCTCTCCATCGGGCGCGCTGCGCATATAACCGGTGTGCTGCTCTCCGGCGGCCTTTCGGTCGACGGTTGCTCTCCGCTTGCGCTTGAACCCCCCTCAGCGTCGCATCACACCAGGGTTCCCGCGAGGGGAGGTGAGTAAAGAAGAAGTGGAAGAGTTGCCGCGCGTCCGTGCCGTCCCTGTTCGTCGAATCCTCCCACACCTCACAGAGGGTAACAATGTATATATAGGGCTCAGGGGTAGGTTAAACGCGCACTTGAAGAATATCACAATTAGGGAACCTAGGTGAGGGTAGTATTTATATGTGGCGGGTGTTGAGTGGGTACATGCGATGCAGGTAAGTTGGGTGAAGGAAAATATTGTTTTGATGTCTTCAGAGTATCCCTTATTTTTTATTTTTTTGGTAACCTTGGGGTGAGCAGGAGAGAAATCTCTTGAGGAAGATTAATATTAGGTGACCTGTACAAAGGTGTCGATGGGAAAGGAAGCCTGGGAGGAGCCTGGGAGGAAAGAGCGGAGGAATTCCCAGAATGAGCGATGTTATTGCTCATTTGTGAGTAGTGTTCCGGGGCCCATACAAACTACACATTTGTTCAGGAGTGGTTGACTGAACAACTTCCAGCTAGTTGGGACCAATTTACACGCTATTGATGTATACGACATGCACCTCAAAAGGGCTGGAACTTGGATTGCTTGATGCGTAATGGTAGGGAGCTCAAGCGCAAACGTCTCTCTTCTCCACTTTTTCGTCCGTCGCACGGTTGTTTCCATACGAAAGGTAGCTTGGAAGTAAGAGATTACGATCCTTGCGGGGGCTAGAATAGTTACGAGGGCGATGACCAGTTCTTCCACGGGTCAGGTACCTGTGGTCTTGAGAGAAGCACAGGTGCGATTCTTGTCCTTGGTGTTTATTAGGATCAAGTGAGGTGAGGAAGCTGGATAAGTTATGCAATCATTGTAGGAGAGCTTGGTGTTTGTACTCTATGCATCTTCCTGGGCTTGGATAGGAGCGCAGCAGCGACAGGAGTGTAAAGTAGGATGCATATTTTGGAAATGTAGAAATGTGGATGTAAAAATCGGGAAGGTGTTTTGTGCCTGTATTCATGTAGGTTATGATCCGAGCGTCTCAGAGAAATACCAGAAATATTCTATGCTTCAGTTAGGCGAAGATGTCGGCGTATAAATGCCCCACGATGAGTTCCCAAACTGAGTTGGGAATGTTCAATTGCATGGTTCAATCGTCGCAAGGGATAAGAACGTTCCTGATTTGGCAGTGATGTTTCATCCGATTAGATGGCTCACATAAATCACATACTTCTCATAGAGTTATAACAGCGGGTAGTGATTCTAGCAATAAAGCTACAGTTAGGCAATAAGAGAACCTATGCCGCTAATTGTTAAAAAGTGTTGAAATAAACAGAAAAAGGCCCCTGTGACTTTGTTGAGATTTTCACAGTCTTTTGAAAAATTAAAGCAGTTCTACTCAACGCTAAATCGGTCGGAAGTGCAGTGCAGTGATTAATTCGCTAGAATGGCTGTGGTGCTATTATCCGAAGAGGATGATGATGTATGATTGCTATTATTATTTATTTATTTATTTAGCAATACTGCTAGCCCGAACGTGGGGCCATAGCAGAGTGGGTGTACATGGTACAAGAACAAAATCAACAGTACAATACCGAAGTCAGAACACAGAACAATGCACTTCAAACAAGATGAAAAAGATTTCACATGCAAAGCAAAAAAAAAAGGAAGCATGGCTAGGCAGATATCAATTTTTCAAATTCCTCAATACTGGTTGATTCAATAATTTTACTGTCGAGCTCATTCCATTCTTTGACAGTGCGCGGAAGAAAGGAATACTTGAAAACATTATTTTTGGGCTGGAAAGGAACGACAGTGTGTTTGTGACGTTGTCTGGTAGAATAACCGGTAGAGAAGTTTAAGTATTCACCTGTGGTGCTATTTATCCGACCATTAACTATTTTAAAGAAGAACAACAAACGGGCAATTCTATTCCTTTCTGATGTTCGTTTCAATCCGGCTTTGGCAACCAATTCAGAGACTGACGTTGGGCCGTATTTATTGAAAATAAATCTGACAGCCTTGTTTTGGATTCTATCTAGTTTATGGATATTGACATTGGTGTAAGGGTCCCAAATAATGTTTCCATAATCAAGAATGGGTTGGATAAGAGATTTGTATGCTAAAAGTTTAGTGTCACATGACGAATATCGAAGAGAACGTCTCAAAAAATGTAATTTCATCATTGCATTGTTAGCTATGTAGTTGATATGTCGATCCCAGTGGAGGTTGCTACATATATGCAAGCCGAGATATTTGTACTCAGTTACTCGATTTAGGATATTTCCATCAGCTGTGTAATTATAAACAAGGGGACACTTCTTATTTGTTATCGACATAGCCACACTTTTCTGATAGTTGACACACATTTGCCAAGAACTACACCATTTCATGAGTTTCTCAATTTCTGTGTTAAGCTTTACTTGGTCATCGACTGTGTGAATAAGAGAATACAGTGCACAATCATCAGCGTATAAACGTATTTTAACACCGCAGTTATCAACAATATCATTAATGAACAGTAAAAATAATAACGGGCCGAGCACAGAGCCCTGAGGGACCCCTGAGCCAACAGGTAACATGTTTGAGGGAGTGTCTTTAAAAACAACGTATTGCTGCCGGGATGTTAGATACGATTTAATCCAGTTACACAGTTTCCGGTTTTTCAATATAGCGTTCAGTTTAAGGAGCAATTTAGTATGGGAAATCTTGTCAAATGCTTTGGCAAAATCTAAAAAAACTACATCTATCTGCTTTCTCTCATTAATAGCTGCGGCGAAGTCATGTGTCATTTCTACCAGTTGAGTTACAGTAGAGAAACCACGCCGGAATCCATGTTGCATTGGTGTTAATATTGAGTAATTTTCCAAGAAGACCGTAATATGCTTATGAATAAGATGTTCAAGGATTTTACAACACGTACATGTTAAAGCTATAGGACGATAGTTGGAAATAAACTGCTTATCGCCATTTTTAAACAATGGTTTTATCTTGGAAATTTTCCAGTCATCAGGCAAGGTACCCGTCGAAAGGGATGTACTGTAAATAATTAACAAAAATTTAGATGACCACTCAGCGTATCGTTTAAGGAATGCATTGGGTATATTATCTGGTCCATCTGATTTTTTCACATCTAAATTAAGCAAGAGGTTAAATATTCCACTTTCTGTTATTTCAATATCTTCAATCGGAGGCAATGTCTGGAAATTGTCAAATAAGTTTATGCTACCATCATCTTTTGAAAAAACAGTTTCAAAGTGGGTGTTGAAGGCCTCAGAAATCTTAGCAGCATCGGATGTAAAATCATTGCCTACGTTAAAAGTATTTGTACTTGAGGTCTTCGGTGTGATGGTCCTCCAAAACTTAGCTGGTGCCTCCTTTACCAGAGTGCTTAAACGCACGTTATAGAAGTTAAAACGTTCCTTCTTCATCTTTTTCTTAAGTTCACGAGAAAGCATTGCCACTTCAGCGATACGTTTTTGACTACTGTTCTTTTTAATTTGTTTCCTAAGACGGTTTAATTTTCTTTTAATGTGAATGCTATCACGTGTGATCCAAGGATTCTTAGAATTGATTTTTCGGTACTTGACAGGTACAAAGAGCTGAATGCAGGCATGAATTGTGTTTTTAAATTTCAGCCACACTGAATTGACGTCATACACTTCAGTGACCATACTACTGCTAAGTTCGTCGTAGGCTATTTCGAGTCTGTCTAATATAGATGTATCATCAGCAGCCGAGAAGTCAGGGAAATGAGATACTTTAACCATAGGCTTCTGCAGTAACGAAGAAAACTCTATTAAAACACCTTTATGGTCGGAAATTCCCTCAACTATTTCACATTTAGAATCACCACGAATACTTGAACTAACAAAAACAAGGTTTCCCTTTGTTTGGTTTCCCCTTTGTAGCGGGGTGATGACGTGTCATCTTATCAAAAAATCTAATAGCCCTATGTTTTATACTCTACGTTTAATACTAGCGCTGCTCTAAGGGCGGGCAAAGAAAAACGGATTAGGCACAAAATGCTATTTTCTCTGTTACCGGTGGTATCTGTCGGAGGCAACGTTCCCCTCTCTCCCTTTCGTCCACCGGCATTCTAATCTTCTTTTCGTCGCCTCGACAACCTTGAAGATAACCCCCTCTGCGCTACCCTTAAATCCTAGGGCTTTTGGAAGCCGAATATCTCCCTCATGTTGACATGGATGGATCCCCTCACATTCCAATATTTTGTGCCGCATAGTTTCTGTTTCTTTTCGCAGACAACGCATACCCCATCATTTTGTGCGTACTTCCACAAAAATCCCGTAGTTTGCAAGCAACCTGCCATAGCCTGAATGAAACAAAGCACTGCCCTTGCGATTATTGTAGAAATTTTCCTTTGTGATGTCTAATTTTTCATACCTGTGCATCCGTAACGACGCTTTAGCTTCCATTTTTTCTCTCAAATTATTCGTTTCTATCTGCCTTGCCTCTTTATTGGTTACCTTCGCTGTTTTGGATCGCCCATTGTTCTGTCTGTATTTCATCGTTAGCCTTCTATTCTTCCTTAGCCACTGCGTGTCCAGGCTTTTCAATTATAGGTACCTAAAAACCTTACCTGTCCATCGAAGTTGATCCATTGCTCTCAACCTGCTCTCAAAACATATTTTACTCTGCAGTTCTGGAACTTCAAATGTCGCCTAGCCGATATCTCCCTGCACTGCTTCGTTAGTTGTTTTTCCATGCGCTCGTAAGGCCAAACGGCTTACCGTTATTTGGGTTACTTCAAGGCTTGCTAGAGCGTCTGATTTTCAGTAGAGTACTGCATTCGCACTCTTTTCCACATTCCTCTCACTACTTCATATTTGTTATACCCCCACAATGCTCTATGCTTTCGTTTCGTTTTTCCTTACCCTTAAGTTGCTCTCAGTGAGTACTTAAACGAGCCATGATGAGAAAACACAAGTTTGGTTCATTCAAGAGATTGCCTCGTTAGAATCATACTGACACCGCTTTTAACGTAAGCTTCGCTCAAATAAACTACATAATTAGAAAAAAAAGGGGAATGGCCATGTGACCGACTAGCTCATTTCCCGCAACAGAACCTATGATGTCGTACCAGCCAGATCAGCGATTGGCGGAGGGCCGCGAAAGAAAACGCAAATTAGGCAGAGCTTGTAAACTTGCCGAACGAGCTATTTGCGCTTAAACTTAGGACACATTCTTTTTAAAGTCGTAATAATGGTGGGGCAAACAGTGCAAGTTACAAAAGCACATGTAAACATAGAAGTACCGATGCGTACTGCTGTTGGTACAGCGCGCACTATGCTTGGTTTAGCTGCACAGGACTGCGGGGCTTTGGGGTTGTGTCAAACGACACTGGCCGATCGACGCAAGCAACGGTGTCTTACGTGACCATATTTGTCGAGCGAGCACCATGTTTCACGAAACGAATATTTTCTCCCTGAACAAAAACAGGCCAGCTTTAAATACGGTCAAAAACAAACCAAAGGCAGAAAACGGCTTGCCACGGTATGGTGGCGCCACCTGGGTTCAGTAACGGTAAACAAGGCTTCCCACCTCTGGTGTCATTGCAGACCATGAAAACGCACGATTTAGCGGAATAAATCACAATTATAACTCAAATTATTTATTTCTCAGTGAATAAGCATCGTTTGCAATCGGACAAGCGCTAGGGGCACATAAAACACCACATCGTTCGAAAAACACAAACTTGTATTTTGTCTTCATGAAAACTTGTATTTTGTCTTCATGGCTCCTTTAAGCAGTTACCCCCTTCGTTTATCCGCACTCCCACCTTGATCCTGGATAATGTGCCATGCTGGATTGACACTGCGTAAGGGCAAGTATCATTGAAAACCATTATTCCCGATTTTTCTGCGCTAAAATTCAACGGAGGTCAACGGCTTCCTGACCGCTAATATTTATGATCCGTTAGATATCGGTCTGGTTATCAGCTAAAAGAACAATATCGTCTGTGTATAAAATTCCCGGAATACGCTGTTGTACCACTTCGCTTTGCAACATATGCGTTAGGTGGACCCCTAACTGACTTTCTCCGTTTCTTTTCTAACCGTGGCATGTAAAGCATCAACTGTATTGAGCTCAAAGGGCGTCCTTGTTTGAGTCCCCGATGGATGTTGACCTGCTGGGCGCATTTCTGTCCTTCCCATGTCAGGTGAATTCTATTATCTTAATAGATTGCTATACGTAACTTTATTAATTCGTCATGCCATCCCTTGAGTTTCAGCATTCTCCACAGGAGTTCTCTGTTTACGTTGTCATATCCCCCTTTAATTTCCAAGAACGTTATCCATAATGGTCTATTCTGCCCCTTCGCATTTTCACTGAATTGTGTTATCACGAACAAAGTATCGTCCAATCGCCTCTCATGCCTAATCCATTTGCAGTTCCCCAAGGATTTCATTTTATTTCATCCAGGTTTGAATTTATGATTTTATCACCTGCAATACGTATCTATACACCACTGATGTTACTTGCTTTGCTGCCTCTGCCTTTAACTGTTAAATTCATCCTACTCTCTGGCCAATCCTCCGGTATTTGTTTGGCTTGTATCACCTTATTTATTGCCCTCAAAATGAGGCCGTACTTTTAGGTCCAAGCTAGTTTATCAGCTGCATCGGTATTCCGCCCGGGCCCAATGCCGCTTTTGGGGAAACCTCTTGCTCTGCTTCTTTCCAATCAAGGTTGCTCGAAATTATTTCCTTTTCCGCAGTATTCTGTGGCGATGATGTTATCGGTGCAGACTTCCCTATCTCTATTTCCCTAAACTTCTCACTGATCACTCGATAAATATGCGCCAACGCGAGCCCTCCTTCTAAAAGTTTCTCCTCCTCATCAATCAGAAATTGCTGATGAATGTCTTTTTTTAATTTAGTAATTGTACATGGTTCCTAAACTTCTTGGATGCGCTGTTGTCCTTCTTCGTTGTTTCTCCCATTTATTGTTCGCTTTTCTGCTTGATACTTTCTTGCAGCATTTTCTGCACTTCTAGTTTTTTTACTGCGAAGGAGTATATGTCTCACCCCCCTTCTCTAACCCCCCCCCCCCCCCCCAGTTTTCCTTCCGGCGCTGCCGATTTACTCAGCGCCGCCCTGGGGCTCCTCATCACCAACGCCGAGCGCTCAATCACAACTGGTATGCCCCTCTCTAATTCCCATGCCAATTTCACAAGTTGCGCTATTGGCTGACAACTGCCGTAGCGCCCTTATAATATTATTGGGGAGCGCCACTGTGCGTAAAAATTACTGGAAGCCCCCGCCGCCGCCTCAAATTTCACCTCGCCGAGTAGATGTGATTTGAACTTGCCCGGTTGGGACGCCGGTGTGCGCCCATAATGTTTCTTCACCTTTAAAGGCGTTCCGATGGACATTTTCGCCAGGGTATTTCACCCCTAAGTATGGCTCATCAGCGGTTGCCGGTTTATGCGTGCATGGGGGGGTGGGGGGGGGGGGAGGGAGGATGTGGGACGTGCACCTACAGCTGGCCTTCATGCCGCTACCCATTATGCCCGTCGTACTGGTTCCAGGTTTAAACGAGGAAGTCGCATAGCTCAATGCGTACTGTCAGCTGTCGTTCGTAATCGAGCAGTTTCGGTCTGGGCTGGTGTGTTACACAGACAGTAAGATGCCTATGGCGGGGGAGAGAAAGACAGCCATATGTTTGTCTGCCAGAATAAAGATCGAGAACTTCCAGCTTTAACTCGCTATGGGACGGAGGAACGGGAATAGAAGAAACCTCGGCCCGAATGGAAGTGCGAAGAAGCGCAAAAATAATAGAAAGCCGCTGCCGCTTCGGTTGCGTCTTGCAGTTCTAGCTCATGAAGTTGCTGCCAATCTCTCCCAGATGCACGGCAACTTGCCCGCTTGGAACGCCGACGTGGGGCAATACAACGTGGTCAGCCTAAATGGCTTTTAGAGCGACATTTTCGACAGTTTATTTCACTTCTAAGCCCGGGCACATAACCGGTTGCCGGCGTGCACGGATTGTGAGGTGGAGCGGGAGTACGTACACGCGAAACTTCAGGTTTCATGCCCTTACTGATGACATGTCTGTTGTGCTGGTGGGAGGTTTAAACATGGACGTCAAAATGCCCATCCATTGGGACTTGTCCATTGTCCTCTCGTTGGTTTAGTGTATTTGGTTGGTAAGATGGTAAATATTAAACAGTAAGTAAAGTTGGTAAACAGTAAGATGCCTACCACGCGAAAGTACAACAGTTTGTCCGCGAGACTGAAGCTCGGGTCCTGCCAAGTTTCATTCAGCTAATTGCTGGGAAGTATGCTCAATCGCAAATTACGAACCAACGTGTTTTCTTTCGTGCACACCGTGGTCTGCGTCCAGCTTTGCAGGTCAGCCTTCTTCACAGAGTGGAAGGGCACTAACTTGTTGTGCTTGCTTCTAGCTCGCACGTGCCGGAGCCTTCCGGCGCCGTCTTGAACGCGCCGTTTTTTGTCTTCCGCAGCAACTTTCTTTCGCTTACTATCGTAAAAACCAACCCAAACAACCTTCGTATAATAAATAGACGTGGGCGATGCCGGTTAATTACACAGGTTTCGCCTCAAACGTACCTGCAGTTTGCTTCGTGCTAAATCACGGGGAGTCCTATGGCATATGCCAGTGGTTCAGGAGTTTAGAATTGTTATGCCTAAATAAACCGCTTGTTCAAGTATGCCGTTAACTCTTGACCGGAAGGTGCAATCGAAGGATAAGTGGGTATCTTTTCAAAGCCTCTTCTTGGTGCGTGCCGCCGAGTGGCTCTGTTGGGTCCGTTACGCCGCTACGCCGCTTAAGTGTGGTGGCGAGACAGCGTGACAGCAAACGAGCTACGACAAGGCGGGCCCCAGAAGTTCTCTGCACTTTAAACAATCCAAGGTACGTCGCAGGGAGCAACTGAAAGTGCACATAATATTTTTTTTTTCGTGTATGTAATGGCTTGGTTGTTGCTTTAGCAAGTATAACCGCACACCTTATACTGTCGACACTATACGGCTTTCCTCCAATAAAATGCCGTTAGATACATACAAACAATCAAAACATGTCAAAAAAAAAAGATTTCTTAGAGGGTAAAAAATCTGTGCGAGACAAATATACCACAAAATACCTTAGTAACTGAAAACTCGCCCTAGTACAAAATTGGAACACGTCCTCTTGGTATTTTTCACAATAGCGTCATTTACACTCCTATCCCTGTGACATTTAATGGTGCGGTGTTTTATGAGTATTTCTAATTGATTGGTGTTTTATGCCGCTAGTACAAGAATTTGATTTGTAGATCTGCTTGCTAACTCAACGAGTGAATATGCAAACCACCTACAATATGTTCTTTCAATTTAGATTCAATTATTCTCGTGCAATTATAGCTTCCGGTAGCACGGTATCTTACCTACTGCTCTTTAACGCGGCCGAGAATCCCAACCGTGCTTTTGTAGGGAATAGCTATCGGTAAATGCTAGCTTTTGAAATAAGTGAAGTTTATAACACCAGAAGCAGTAAAACACACAGCTTTCGCAAAAAAAGTTAGCGTAGAATAGACTCGTGTGCTTCGTCGGTTCAGGGCTAATCTTTCAGTATAAATAGCATGAAACAACTAGCCCAGCAGTAAGTCTTATTGGAACATTACAGCGCTAAGCTCAGACCCTCAAACTATTCTAGACGTTGGGATTTCGTTTCCTATCGCGTATCCTGGAAGTGCGAGCGACTCAGAAGTCGCGAGAATGTCGTCTTCGGGAGCCCGTTCCCCTTCTTTGACGGTTCTACTTGCGATTCGGAATGACTTCACCTCCATATCGTACACTGTGCCCGAGGACTCGTATAATGAGTATGTCGCAGCTACGGTGCCACATAAAAATATAACGCTCACTGCAATCGCAGCATATGTACCACCCCGTGCCAGGTTTCCCGCCAAACTGCTTAGTACCCGGCTCACGGCTAACCAGCCACCACATGTGCTAACAGGCGACTTTAATGCTCAAAATCATGCTGACGGAAGGAAGAAACTCATCATGAGAGGTCGTCGCCTGCTGGACGTGGCGAGTCAGGCAGGACTAGGGGGGGGGGGGGGGGGGGCAACACTGTAGCCCCGACATTCTTCGCGCCACGATGGTTAGTGCGTTGCACGTCACAATGGTCTCTCCCCGTTGATGAAATCTGTAACCTGGCACGCCGACATTGAAACCCTTGGAAGTGACCATGTGCCAACCTATATCCTTATCAGGGGTGTCCGCGGGGGAGCATGCAAATCCAAAGTGTCTAGACTAGATTGGAACGGCTACAGGGCTCATTTAGAGATTTCCAGCGGCAAAATCCCAACTCACGACGAGCTTTTTGCGATTATAACAAAAACCGCTGCCGCAAGCACAGTTCAAGTTCAGCAATTGAAGTCACGCTCTGTGGCGGACGCTGAAAACGAACGACTTCGAGCCATCCAGCCGCGAGCAGAACGCCGTGCGCGAAGGACGTTATCGCCAGATGATATCCGTGCTGCCCGGCGCGCACAAAAGCACGTGAGAAAACACATCGACAAGCTTGGTAAGGAGCAATGGAGCCTGTTCTGCTCGCGGCTGGGCCCATGCAAGCCTCTCTCGCACATCTGGCGCGTAGTCAGAAGCTTGAAGTCGGAGCCGTGTCAGATGCGCCCATTTTCATCAGTGGCTCTACGTGGCGGACTCAGTGAAATTGAAGTGGCGGAAGCGTACTGCAAGAAGATCACTTTCCCTTCTACCTCCATTGTAGTGTCTTTTTTCGCGACATCCGGACTCTCTACGTCAAATGCTGTGAATTTGGACTGTCCTTTCACCATGCGGGAGCTCCTTAATGCCTTAGCGTCTGTGAACCGATCGTCAGCACCAGGCTCTGACAAGATTACCTATTGCATGTTAGCCCATCTTGGTGAGAAGGCCCTTCAGCAGTTACTTTCCATCTACACGTTTTCCTGGAGCACAGGGCGCCTCGTTGCCAGCGGGAAGATCGGGCTTGTGAGACCAGTTCTCAAACCGGGCAAGTCACCAACGAACATGAACTCCTACCGACCAATAACACTTTTGAGCTGCGTTGGCAAGATTATGGAGAAGATGGTTTTGGAGCGCCTGGTCTGGGACCTTGAAAACAGGGCAGTATATCCACCACAAATTTCGGGTTTCATGCGTGGAAGGAGTAGCATGGATAATGTTCTTATGTTATCACGGGACATAACCCAGCAGATGGCGTTAAAGAACATTGTCGTAGCTGTCTTTCTGGACATCAAAGCTGTCTTTGACAGTGTCGCCCATGATGCTATTTGCCGAGAAATGACGGCTGCAGGTATCAGGGAGCAGATGTTTACGTGGCTAAGGGACTACCTTCAAGACAGGACTGTATGTATAACCACTAGTAGCGGAGATACCACCCGTCACACTATAAGACAAGGTGTTCCGCAAGACGGTGTCCTTAGCCCCACTCTATTTAGCATCTGTCTTGTTGGTCTCCTAAAAGTATTACCCTCCGGCGTGGATGTATCATTGTATGCTGATGACATATGTGTCTGGTGCTCAGGGAGAAACCGCCGAAGCATACGAGCGAAGCTGCAACTGGCGATCCGAACATTGGCGCTATACCTAAAAAAATGTTGTCTGGTACTTTCTTCTGTAACATGCGCTGCGATGGCATTTACAAGACGCGACATGTCTCGTTATGCCTTGACTGTAGCAGGCTCCACCATACCATATGTGCGATGCCATTGATTCTAGGCAATTGTGCTTGACAGGTCAATGCAATGGACATATCATATTCAATGCCTCAAAGACAAAGTACATTCTTTCATTGCAGTTGTTGCCAGGACACTGTGGCATACGGGAAATGTGATATCTGATCGGGTCGCGCGTGAGGGCCATTCCACCAGCTCACCAGCACAACTCCCTTTATCCAATGAGGACTTCAATGGAATAGCCTTAACTCTCGGATGGCGCATGCAACTGCAGCACTGGCGGAACTCGGACCTGCAGTACGCCCCCCTTTACGCTGTCGAACCACAGTGCACGTTTCGTATACCTCACGGTTTATCGAGGCAAACAGAGTATGCTATATTATATCGCCTGCGCCTCAAAGTAGCCTATACCAAAAGCTTTCTTAACGAAATCGGTCTGATGGCATCACCTCTGTGTATGCTTTGGGCTGTACGAGAAGACACTGAACACCTGTTCTGTGTTTGTCCACGTTTCAACTCGGCGATTATGACAGTGCAAAGTTTATTAAGGTCGAGAACTTTCAGCATGGACTTTTTAGGCCCCTGAAACAGCAAAGACAGTACGGTGCGGGGTTTTAAAGCTCTTGTGCGTTTTCTCAGAGACTCTGGACTCGACTCCAGCCTGTGACTGCCTCTGCCGTCTGGTGGGTTTACTTCCGCTTTTCCTTTTCTTATTTATATTGTTCATGTTAGCATTTAACCCTCATCACATGTTAACCAGCCATCTGAAGTAGCAAGGCCAGCATTATGCAGGGCTGACCTCTTCGGTCTAATTGAAGAATTTTTTCTCTCTCTCTCTCTCTCTCTCTCTCTCTCTCTCTTCTCTCTCTCTTTCCAGATCACCGGACCGCGCTCCGAGACTGCGGGTCAAGCGGGACGCGACAGAGAGCGTTTGCAGATGAGGGGGCAGCCTCTTCGAAGCCCGCTTAAACGCAACTCTCCAAGCAGCCGCGATGGCGGGGGAAAGGGAACAAGCGTAATTTGAACGCCAATGGACGCAGTGCACGTTGTATCATCGGGCCGTCTCCGACGTCTCATCTGCTGAGTGGGCGGTGACACTTACAGCGACTCGGAAGAGGACTTCGATGCAATTTGTTCTTAGTTCTTTCTGCTTGATCGGCTCCGCTAGCTCCCCAGCTCGCTCTCTCGCACCGCTGGGCAACCGCCAATGCCGGATGGAAGGACCAGTTGTCATTGGGACGCCGGGGCGTGCGCTGCGCAATTCAGTTGAGCATGAAACGGAGCAAAAGCAAACACCATGCGAGCACTACAGGCCCCGCTCTCCTCCCGGAAGACCCTGAGACGAGGAATGAATGGGGAAAGGATTTACCCAACGGGAGCCGAGACGGTTTCGATGATTAACAGGGCAAATTAAAGGGAGAAAAGGATCCGCGGGCCGTGTGAACAAGCTGCCTGCCTTCCTCTGGCCTCGCTCTTTTACTACGCCCCCTGTCTTCCCTCTCCCCCTCTTTCTCTTCTCTCGCTCTCGCTGGATTCCTGGTCTCCCATTTCTGAACGCGCCGGTGCTGTTTCTTGTTACGGTTAATTGCGGCGGTCGCTGCCGAATGACGCCTGCGTCGGCCTGTTTTCGCCCCGGCGGAGATGGCGATGTCAGCACGTTCCGCCCAAGAGGAATGGGAATAAAGTATTGAGCGTCGTTTGCGGGCTGCAGGGAAAGAAGAGGAAGCTGGTAGAATTTGCAGGCACGTGATGGGAAGTGCCGTATCGGAGAACGTGAGACGATAACGTTCAGCTGCAGTTTTGCCTCAACTTGAAACGTGACTATGGGTGTAAAGAATAGCCATTGGGGAAAAGAGAGAGAAAGGCATAATATAAATACCCGTCGGATAAATGCCTGAAGAAATAAAGCGTAATTTTCGACATGTTTATGTTCTGATGCTCCACCGTAGCCAGAGCATGAAAGACGGACGATAATCTTTCTTGCCGCAGATAAGCGCTGAAAAATATGGCTCTTTTTCTGCCGTTCGGTCACTCAACTGGATGTTCGCAAAGAACAAAAAACTGCTTAAAGGCGTAAAAAAAATTCAGGGAAATCACTGGTGTGTATCAAACCCTCCTTATCTCTGTGGAAAACTGCAACACAGATGATAGAGCCCCGCACAGCAGGTTACTGTCTTACGTGGAGGGCAATGATAGGGGCTTGTGTTAAACGTGCTCGTATCGTGGCTGCTTCCGGCACCCCATGCGTTGGGGGGGTGTTAAATCGCGTGCGGTTAAACATCCAGAGAAATATTTAGCCAATCATGCAATAAAAACATGGCTGTCTGCTGAAATGACAAAAAAACACGTCAATGAATTCTCCAAATGCTGCCCCAATTCTCGCTCCCATAAACAAAGTATCTAATCAAATTGAAGAGAAACTTAAGTAACCTTTGCACCGAGGGAGATTTGAAGCAGGGTTCGCCGGAATGGCAGACAAGCACGAAACTCCCGGATCGCTAAAGATGGATTAAGCTCGCTGATTGACGGTGAATGTCTTGTGGGGGTAGTGTGCTTCAACGCAGAAACGTGTTTTAGAGATGCGGCTCAGTACTACAGGAGAAATTAGAGCGTTGTACGAGATTTCGGCGCACGTTAAAGATCCCCAGGTGGTCAAAATGAATCCGGAGCCCTCCACTACGGCGCGCCTCATCGCCTACGCTGCGTCGGCGCGTTAAACACTACAATCAATCAATCAGAAATTAGAGCGCGGTAACTACTGTGAAAGCAATAAGTGGAGTGGTATAACCCACTATTTCGCGAATAGTGTGCACGTATGGCTAGCAAGAGCCGTCAGTTATAGTAACGAAAAGAGGAAGAAAACATGGCAAAGGGAATAGGCTGATGATGGCGACAGTTATGATGATGATGATGATGATATGAGAGGTTTATATATGGGTACGTGCCACTGTAGGCACCCCGTCATTAGGGCTAATAGAATGATCACACTGCCTTCCATGCGACATTTGTTCTTCCAATTTCACGGACGCGTGCATTCGGCGATGGACAGTGAACCGTTTAGCAGAACAGCGTCCGAGAAACCTAGCTCCGCAAACAATGCTAGCATGTGTATTCGCTTTCGCTGTGTATTCTCTTTCGCTTTCTTTTTTTTTTGCGAGAGTTTGCCTTACGGCATAACAATTAAATATACAACATCACATTTGTGTCACGCAGAAACGTAAGCAGAGACCGGTACTGCGGGCCCCAGATCCACCGCTGTAGATCAGGGGGTCTCCCAGGATGGAGCCCTGTGCCTCGGAGGTGTTGCAGGCGAGAGGTTTGCAGGGCAGGGCAGGTCCACAGAAGGTGGCTCGTGTCGGCCTCGGACGCAGGGACCGTACAAAAGGGACAGGTGTCCGCAAACGGTGAATGATAGCGGGCAGGCCAAGCGTGGGTCACTGCTGGGGATAAGGCCACCCCAACTCGAAGCCTCCGCAGCAGCACCTCCTCCCAGCGAGCGAGCCCACTGGGGAGGTCAGTTCCACGCGGTGGAAGTAAAGCACGCGTGGCGCGGCGGAGGCTCTCTTTCTCCACCAGCAGTTCTTCTAGGGTGGACACTGAAAGAAGTGGTTCGCTTACAATACATCACTAAGAAAGCTTAGGTGCCTATATTCTTGTCTGCATGATGTTTTCAGACGGATAGTTAACTCCGCATTCGCTTCTCCCTTTTCTTTACATTCTGTCGAAGTCGAGTACGTAAGAGGCTACAATTTTACTTCAATACAGAGGTAGTTGATACCCATCGACGTCGTTCCATTCCGGCCAAGCTCTCTTTGTGATGCTGCCAGCTACCTTGCTCTAGGGCCGCCCAAACTCTTTCTGTGTTGTTAGCTCTTTAACCATGGGACATTAACTCCGTTTTCACATATACGCACTTTTATAATCCTGCCACCACTAATTAGTATAACAGCTTCAGACGTTAGACCCAGGGATCCTCAGCTGACCGGGCCCGTCCAGCAAACCACGAAGTCGGCTCCCGAGTAGTGCCAGCTGCTGCGTTAATGACTTAATTCTCAATATGGGCGCGCCTGGACCGTCTAGCTCCTTCCTTTTGTATACAGAGGTTCCATGTGCGCCTAGTGCTTCTGTACATCTTGCATCCAAGAGCGATAAATGCAGGATCAACCGCATTTACCTGAGTGTTCCTTTGAGCCTTGGACCGGCGCCTCTAGTGCCGAGCGTTCCTTCCCAGAAAAAATTGGCTGCGTATCTGCTCCTTTCGTTGCAAATGTCGACAAAAGATGATAATCTTTGTAGACATTTGCCAAGGAAATGACCCCCTTCGCTTTTCCACTCACCTCTCATGCTGCTCCTGTTTCGTCGCGCTCATCCCAAGGTAAACACACTAAAGATTTGCTCAAGGCGATTTGAATTTACCGCGTTCCACTGCTACAGGCGGGGTTCCTCGATGCCAGCGCGGCAGTACGGCGGAGACGCGCGTGAATCGAGGCGGCCGACATCAAGGTTTATAGAACCGCGTTGCTGTGCTCCACGTGCGTTCCAAGCAGAACGTGAAACGTAGATAGTGGAACCTTCCGTTGCTGTTGCCGCGTGATTTCTCATATGCCGCCCGGAGGTGGCGCGGGCAACAGCAGGCGTTACGCGTTGTTCTGTTGTAGATATACAATATCATTTGCTATCGAAAAACCAAGCATTGAAGAATTTTTTAATAAAGGAACACTGTAAATATCCCTTGTGTACTAATTTTCTGTCTTATATTTGCATAATGTCTTGTTCTTGTTCAACAAATTTGACAAGTATGAACATATAAACCGGGCTCAGACGTTTACATTTGGCTGTAAGTATATAAGACTATTGCGCAGGAGGCATTTTACTTTAGCCGGGTGGCTGAATCGAGTTACAGACAGACAGACGGACACAGAGATAGACAGACATACAGACAGGCCAAAACTTATATGTTTAAGTAGCCCAAGAAAGACTATCGTCTTTAAAAGAGAGCGCGGAGGGGATGACGAAGCGGCTGTTTTCTTGAGAATAAGAACACGGCGTGTGCGAACAGAAGCGTGCGGGGGAAAGAAAGGCGTACAAGACTAGAGAGAGTTGCCACAGAAACGGCCACGTCCTTGTGATTCCCTTACAAGTAGAGTGTGTGCGCTTGTATCGGGGGCAAGTGTAGAGCCAGCACTTCAACACAATACGTAAGCACAATGCGCGCCTTATGACTGCTGGCGCAGCAGAACGCATTCGGTCCTTGAGAATGGTGTTTTCAGCTCTTTTTAGTTTACAATGACAAAAATGTCTAGTATTCAGAGCCTGACTATCCGGAATTTTTTACTCCTGAGCTGAACGATTTAGGTTATGCGGCTTTGGTCAGGTCACATGAGGGCGTGGCCGGAATAATTTAAAATTGAGTACTGCCGTTTTAAACGGGTGTTAAGGTGAATAACAGTCTTGTGTTCTAGACAGCAATTCCCACATTTCAAAGGCTAGCTGTGGCCACAAGCTTTTTTATACGCGGTAAACTATTTTGGACAGCTTGCCCCGTTTTAGCTGTGGCAAGAACGCATCAAAAATTGGAATTCAAGAATTCCATTTTTTGGAATAAAATACTTATTACAAGTCAGCACCCATCCTGCGCACTTCTCTGCTAGTCGTCATTTTGCGCAGCTCTGTACCAAGATCAATGCTAACCAAGTCGTCGGGCTTTCAACGTTAAAGCGAACTCAATTCGTCAACAGGAATCATACGCACAACGGAATGTATGCCAGGCGCATTAACCGAGAGCCGTTGAAGATGGTTTCGGTAATTTTCTTGCGGGGAAAAACTGGCGAGGGGAGGGGGTGGGGTGGATACTCTTTATAGAATGTAGGGCGCACATTCCGAGCCGCTACTTTGCTGCTTGTGATTGAAGCGATTAAGAGGATAGGTTACATCCTTTCGGTTATGTGCAATCACATTTTGTTGCCGACATTGTTGGGTCTTGTGCCGAGGTTTACCGACACGTTTGTTGCAGCAGTGTTGTTTCAAAGTAAGGACAGCGACAGCCATTGTTGGCGTACCTCTTGGGCTTTTATTGCCTGTCTCGATTATTACTTTTGCTTCTTTGAATGCGCCGAGTGCAAATTGCAAGCCTCGTTCGTATTGAGCGGTAATGTAGAGGAAGCAATGCGTCCAGTGAATGGGCAGCTTTGAGGGGCAGCTTCATGGCGCAGTGTTTGGACCCCACCAGCCAGGAATACTGCTAATGCTATTTTTTGCGGGCCGTGTTGAGCCCCTTACCAGGTGCACCTCTGCGGGCGCTAGCACAGCAGGTCGTCTAACTGCACGCCGAGTTTCGGAATACTTCAGTCAATTTGCCGGCGCCTGTTTTTGGTAACGACGCACTTGTGGTACTAGTAGTCTACAAAGGAAAATACTAACCGTTTTTAAAATAATGCATTCCAATCGAGATTGTCTCCCCTGGGAAAGTTGATGTATGCAACTTGGTGTCTCATTCTCAAAATCAGCATCACATCCCTTACAAGCAACGCTTTTACTTCCTTGAGGCAAAATTTGTTATCAGGAATCATTGTAAGCGGACGAATGTTTTCGGTACCTTGCTTCGAAAAAGTTGCTGTTAATGTGGTATTCTCATCATTTTGGAGCCTGAGCCCAAGAATCCCAATTCCCTTCTTTGTAGCACTAGGTTCAGGCTTTTTATTTTGTCCCTGATTTTTCTAATGGCTGGTTACGGTGTACTGTGTGGAATATGATATTTTGAAAATCCCCGTAGTCCTATAGCCGTAGGTTACACATATCGATATAAATCACATCACCCTACAATCACCTTCGAATACGCTTTCTCTTTCATTTCATTAGAGATTCCTTTCCGCAAGTGTAGCCCCTAACACATGCCCTTGGCTGGTTATCGCTGCGCGTTACACTTACTATCACGCCTGTTTCCATGGTTCTGTGGGCTAGCCTAAGTTATATTTCGGAATGCCTACTAACACTGCATGTTTCCACCACACATATTAGTCCCGGTGCTGCACATCGACTGTGCATCCCTGTTATGTTCCATGGCAGAAAAAAATGCAGCAAACCCATACTTCATTGGGCGCCTAGTGCCCCAATGCTAGATAAAGTCTTTGATGGCTACAACATTTTAAGTAGATAGTGAGACAATTCCTGTCATTTAATTTAATCATTCTATCACCCCCTAGCACACTGCAGCACCATGTTTCGGCAGTGCAGTTTAGACGTCCCTTACATTGTTCTGAAGGTGCTTGGCTCAACCCGCTGCCAGTGCTGCACAGATCAGAGCGATAAAGTGGCCCAAGCGATGGTCAGTTAAACAAGCATTTATAAAAAAATTGTGCAAGGGCGTTAACATGGCCGGCTCGTTAAAAGGCGAGAGCGCGTTTCAGCCCGGTTTCGCTGTCACTCGTTGCCCGCCGTCCTCTCGCCTCAAGCGGCTCGGGCTGTTTACAGCCCTGGGATCCTTTTGGGCCGCCAGCAGGTCAAATTCTTCCAGTTCCCTTCGCTGGACGCTGTTTAAATTTGACGAATGGGAGCGAAGGTGTTGCTTCAGACGATCGTCCAATGAGGGGAAGGCGGAGGTGACTCACCGGAGCTGCTTTGGGAGGCTCCAGGCGTGAATGGACACATTTGCTGCAAGCCGTTAGACAGCGGGGCAAGATTCAGCCCAGCCGATCAGCGCGGCGTCTGGCTTCTGCAGCAAAGTGAACGTGTGTAGGGCGCTCTGGCAGTACATAGGCCATCAATTAAACACATATATCGCCGCAGCTTCAAGTAGTAATTCAAAATGAAACGGCTCCATAGTAACCGGTGAGGATGTGTGACGGAGATAAAGTTTTCAGTTTACAAAGATATAGAAACAAATTAGACGGATTTTCAGACTTGCTGTCGGTTCTGCAAAAACTTTAAATTCAGTTGAAAGAGAACAGAATACATAAAAAGAAGGATGATGACGTGCTGGAATTAGACGACGCCCTCATTTTGTTAGTGGGCTGAAACTTTGCTCAAAAGCCTTGCAGAAAACTCTGGGGGCTTTTTTCGTCCCTTTTTCTTCGCTTTTCCAACTCTCTGACTGTGTACTGACCCTAACGACTTGAGGGTAATCTACATAGCAAATAGAATGGCGGTGATTTCTTGATACAAAAAATACCAAAAATGAAATATCGCTCGCCATAGACCCTTGAATAATGAACGTAACACTTTAGAAGTTTCAGTCCAAAAGGGACAAAATGAACAGTTCTGCAGGCAGGCCATTATTTGGTGGGAGCCATTACCACTGGCTGCAAAGCCTCAAGATCCTCCTCAACTGTTCGTGTCCATTCTTTCTTTTCAAACTTCTTCGTGCGGGCTCCCTCGCCCCGCAAGACTACGGGCTGTTTGTCCCATGCTCAAGATTAACGACTCGCTCAACTCTAGGCCTTCGGTGAGGCGGCTCCCAATCCCGGTTAGGTCTTCTTTTTTGAAGCGTTGTCTGGGAAGACGGGTTGCGTCACCCAGCGGTACGCCCGAGGGAATTAGAGGCAGCGGCGTAGCTGGCTGGGCGTTCAGTCTAGTCCCTGAGCGATTAACAAAAAGCTTCAGCAGAATTCCTTGTTGTTTACGTTCCATGCAATATATTCCATGCAACGCCCTTCACTCCAGACAGGGACCCAAGCCAACAAGAGAAGCAGTAACTAGTTGAGCTGCGTAAAAAATGGCGAAGGAAAGTGCCACGCAATCCTGCTTATAAGCGTTGACGATAACCATTTTCTTTGTTGCGCAACTCCCCTATCGATTCGTATTTTGGCGCTGGTCGCGATTATCATATTCCCTCTTGCTAATTAAGGGCGGCACACTCCCCATATGTTACGCAACCGGAGGGTGTATCAGCAGGAACACGCTTTGCAGCAGGACATACTTGTACCAGGGTACGGCTCGCTTGTCGGCCCGTAAGCTCATCACGAAGGAATGTATCCACGCTGTACGTATTTTTTGGTGCTGAGTGGGGAAGCAGCAGTTCCATTGCGAGATTGATGCCGTTCTATGGAATAAGTGGAACAAAAAAGGTGAAAGAAAGCTTACGCTCTCAGGGATCTCCCAGAAAGCAGCCGGGTTTTGTTTTTTTAAGCGCAAAGTTCTGCCTACCGACGACAATGAAAAGTGTTGAGCTCCCGAAGGCAACCGAAACCTGGTAGCGTAGTGTAAACGTGGCTGGTATTCTTTGAGAGTTCAAAAGACGTGCTTGGCTGTTCCTTGTTTCCTAGGGGACTTCCAAGGATGGGTGCGTTAGGTTTAGCCTTTCTATCTCCTGTAGATTGCATTTTAGCAGCTACTTCATTCTCTGAGTTCACTCCTTTAATTGTTTGTTGGTCGGTAGGAGAGGAATGTGCCGCCAATGTGGGTCATTTTGTCGTAGCAGCGCAAAGCTATTACCGCCGGTATGAGTGTTCAGCTAACTTTACTTCGAGAACCTTCCGGCAAAAGTACGATACGTTTTGATGACGCCTAGTGAGTGACAACTCGCAGTAGTATACCGCAGGTGGGGAGTGCATAAATGTTATGCGCACCAGAAATGACTCAAGCGACTAAAGCCCATTCTCGGGCGGATACACCAGATAGGCGAAAATATACATCTCTTCAAAATGCAGCTCCAACTAGCCCAACAACATGCTGCGCAGAGGTTAAAGAACCGCTGTTACGAGCTCCTCCTTAGCGAGAAGAGTTCAAGGAGACACAAAAAAATAAAGGGATAAAGATGATCAAAGACGTGAGTTTGTGTGGTTTCCGGTAAAGCATGGTATTGGGCTAGTTGGTTTTGGAACGTGCACCTTTATTCTGTGCTTGCCTTGTTAACGACAGCGCTATACAATCTAACATGTTTCTGTGATCATAAAAATTATGTACGTAAGTTTTGTGTTGAATCTTACCCTTTACTTTGTTTTCTTCGTACGTATTGTTGTTCCCTTCGCTTGATAAACAAATAACTTCAGAGTTTTTTTTTGTTCAACAAACGTTTATTTTACGTTCAATACTGGAAGTTCACGCGGTATATTGCTGCAAACCTTCCAATGTATTCGCAATGCTACGGCATGCTCCAGCTGGTAAAAAACAGGAACGTAACCTAAGATTTTTCTGACGTCTGGGTGCTGTAAGGCGCAAGCACAAGTGGATTCACGAAGTCATTTGTATTTCGGCATATAAGGAAAGTGCCATGACCACTCAATTCGTACAGAAAGTCGTTTCCACCCTTTCGTTTCACCTACTTCGGGCTTTCAACCCTGGCGCTCGATTGTGACTTACTTCGCCTCCAGCACTGATCCTTCTCGTGTCTTTCCCTGACGCTGCGGCGCCCGAGGCAAGGAACTTAAAATTCAGGCTAAGTATAGTTTCCAGTTCCCCCCAAAAGCAGCGCGAATTTGGAACTTCGTTACAAGTTGATTCAACGAGCAACTTCAAAAAAAAGTTAGTAAGAAGGGGACGTACGATTTAAGCTTCATTTCAACTTGGGACTGCATTAAACTTCGTCGTAGACTTTTACATTGTTCCGAGCCTTCAAAGTGGAGTAGAGCCGTTCTTGTTTGAAGATGTTACGTTCTTCACGCTCCTCTCCGGTCGGTTCCTACGCCACTTTTTATTTCTTGGTCTCGTGTTTTAAATATGTAAGATCGCCGTGGTCCCCTCCTGCTGCTCTGTACTTGAAACAGCGTTCTAGCCTAGTAGCTCCCAATCAAACAAATAATTTCTATTGAAATTTTCTTGGCAACATACGATTTTGTTCCCTTCCTCTCTTGCCCGTACGTATTGCTTCAGGATCTTTTGAATGCTATTAGCACTTTTTTGATTACCCACACGTTTAAATGTTGGGCGTTCCTGTGAGCGTTGTATATGAACGAAGAAATCCCCGTAACGAGCTCCACTGCCTCCGACGAGTAGTGGGAGAGTGGTGAAGGAGCGGCGAGCAGGAGAGCTCCCTTGGTGTTGACGACAACGAGCCGAGAGTAAAACTTGACCGGTTTACTGGATGGCGAGAAATGAACAGTGGTGAAACAGGAACAACCGTGCAGGCTTGCCGTATGACTCCGGTAGAGCAACGCTCGTGACGACATCCTGAAGCGTTGTGACACGGGTTGCTGTAAGCGCGGAATTTAAACACAGAAAAACAACGTTTAGCAGCATTCCAGCATGTTGCGCACGCCACGATGAAGCACAAAGACACAAGAATACCCTCACCCGGTCTCGTGATAGCCGGCGCACGTTGTGTCTGGCATAGGAGGAAAGCAAGTGTTCTCAGCGGGCGGCATATGGTCGCAGAGACGGGTCGGAGCAAGCCGCCGGTAGAAGCAATTTGTTCCGGATTTTGTAGCTCCGCGAACGTAAACCATAGCCAACGAGGGTCAGCGTGACGGACACGCTTCGGCTTCTCGTAACTTTTTTCAGGAGGGCGGGCTTCACCGCCACACACGAAAACGTCACGACGCTGCACCAAACTTGTGTCACCCGCGCACAGGGTAGCGGAGCGCTGAATCATAACAGCCCATAAATTTCCAGCCAAATCTACCAGAAAAGGCGAGATCACTACTTAAGTTGAAAATGTTATCCTCTTTATGTAAATTTTAGAACGACATGTAGTACTGCCTCTAGTGTGCGCGTCGTGGCGTCGACGGCGCTGGGGCGCGTGCATTATCAATCGTTTGAACACAAAGCTTGGGCGGGTGACCGGGTAGCAGGAGACTGAAAAACTTGTTTGCAAGTTCGTAAGTTTGATTGTACTTACTGGGTAAATTTTATTTAGGACAGGTTTTTACTGGTCTCTCTTCGCAGTCCTTCCGACACTTTCTGATAGTATAGCACACATTTTGGTCGCTAGTTTTTGCGTTAGGTGACGCATTGTTCCAAGCGGTATACGCTCCGGTGGAAGAAGCGCTTTGTTGTGATGGCGTCACTCCCGGATGTGCCTAGTATCGCGCCAGCACCTACGGGGCGCGGAGGAACATCACGGCGCCGGAGCGGTGCTTGCAAAAATCACGCATCCTTTCATGTATTTCCGCCGCTGCATTATTGTAGGCGAGCGTAGCAGCGCCTCCTCAGTTTTCCACTGCAATTGTCTCTGCGCGCGATTTCGTTTTTAGGTGGGTGCTTAGTTCCGGCCGCCGCCTTCGTTGTATCCGGTTGGAGAAAATAACGTCTTTTAGCGGAAGCTTCGTGAGCACGGCTGGTGTCCACGGCAGCTGAAGACAGCTAGCGCCAACGAATATTCGCTGAATAAGCCCACGAACGCTCCAAAGTTAAAAAAAATTCACTTCATAACTTGCATGGCCCTGTTCACTAGTGCGTTACCTACTAGGCCCTTTTCATTTGTGTGCAACCTACATACCTGAAGAATTTACGGCGCATAATTTTAAGCTATAGCTTCTAAATTATTGTTTGTTGGGATCTGAACAAACCAAGACGCGAAAATGTGTTCACTTTAGTTTTTTAAGGCATCACCTGCACGGTGCAAGCTATAGGCGGAGGCTCGATAAAGAGTGGATATGAATAGTACTATCGTTCAATCAAATACAGTAAAAAAAAGTTTTCAGTAAATAAATAAATAAATCGAAGGCGAAAGCAATGAACAAGTGTCGTCAATCAAATATTGGTGTTTAATGATAACTGAACCGCACGCTTAAATGCGCAAAACGTGTGCGGTCAAACATAACGAAAGAGTGCCGTGAATATGTAAAACACGTAATCAAATAATTCTAGTAAAACAGTTACAGTGACCCAGCTGCTTCGCTTATTGAATTATTTACGGTCATCAGTCAACGCTGATCAACACAGGGTCAACACTGCAATAAGGAGTTTCTTTCTGACCAATCGTCAAATTTTTTACTTGCCTAACCTGTCTTGCCATCCTGTCTTAATCTTAGAAATTCGTCACAGAGACACTGAAGGACTCCAAATCCAGCTTTTCTTCTCAGCTGCAAGCCTACTATAAGTCTGCCTGTCGACGAAAGTACGGAAAATCGAAATGACCAAGAAATCACTTTCCACACTAAAGCGTAAGATACCCCAGTTTTGACGGGGGCCCAGATGCTGCACGCGCAACGCGCTATATACAGCGCAGACACTTGCTCTGCAAAGAGTACCTAAACGTGCACGTCGGCCCGCGTTTTCCGGCCCCGGTTCCTAGGTTCCTAGAAATTAAAACAAAATGGCGCTCAAGCCTGGCTGAGTTCCTTTTGCAATCACTAATACGTGCACGTGGAGCTTCCTGCCAACACTGTTTTATGGTCACGTTTTCGCAGTTGTAGGCTGGGGTGCGCGTTTGTCTTTCGATAAATATCAGGGCCGTAAAAGTTTGATGTTTTTCCGTGCTTCCTCCATTGCTGATTACGCTGTGGCCCTACTAGGCTGCAAAGTCTTCTCCGTCGCTACAAGAGTTCGCCTGCTCCCACTCAGACAGTTATGGGCAGTAAAAACGAGCTCCCATGCCAAATTGAAAATATCCGTGCCCGAAACAGGCCGGCGATTATAGCGTAAGTACACGAGGCGGCTATACGATTCACGTCACGTTAGAACGCTCTATATGCGCCGTCTTTATTGGCCGCTTCTACCTCTTTCTGTACACGTCCTTAAACTGCGCTGTTGGCAGCAACAATATGCCCTGCAAAAAAACTGCGAACGATTCCTCGGGCTTCCATGTTTATTCTCTGTCTGTACAAGCCCCGCGCTTCTTCCTTTGCTTCCAGGCAGCGGCCGTCCTCCTTGGTTTGGTCGTGGATTGGCCGGTGAGCTTGCTTTCAGTTTTTGCTTCAGAATATTTCACACCTCTGCAATCGGCCACACTGCGAAGAGCCCCCCTCATCCCCCCCTCAAATTGTTGGCGTGGGCTTTGGGCTTTCGCTATTCTGCCCGTCTTGTCCTTCCGGGCTTGTGCCAAGGCTAAGGTGTATTTCGTTGACGAGAAAGCCACAATGACTTCTGAGATAATGTCCGGGGCAGTAAAAAGGCGCGTCATGCTGTCCTTAAAGACACTTTGTATTGAGCTGGTCCTGCCGCTATTTTCTTGGTCGAATTTTTCTTTCTTAAGTGGTTCTACGTTTTCTTCTGCGCTCTAGGTATCTCCTAGTTTGCCGACTGCTTCGACAAGTGTCACTGAATCAGGCTCGTATAAAACAGGTGGGTTCTTGTTTACCGCACGCTTTTCACTTTCTGTTCCGAGGCTTCACGCAACCCCGTCGCTGTCTTCCGCCGTCATATCCTTCCGTTCGGTCCCATCGGGCGGAGCTGAACCGGTGGCTTGTTCTTTGCGAAGATATCAGAGACGTTAGCGGATGAGCTGCTGGGAGAGTCGATCTCGTTCTCGTGTTTGCTCGGAGTGATGGACGTGAGGGCAACACTCCCCGGCGCTGCTCCGGTGGACCTCCAGATACAGAAAGGGAAAACTCGGAGCCGCTAGCTTTCCACGTCCCTTTTTTGCCGTCGAGCTGGGCACAGGGGTCTTCGTCACATCGCCAGTGGATCTCTTCATTGGCCAAAAGTTTTGGGTGTTTGCCGCTCGGTTGCCTCCATAGGTTCTTGCTGGCCTTCCAGACGGCACATGTTGAGTAACGGTGGTGGCCGGACCTCCGTCGGTGACAGCCTTTTCGAACCTTCACGAGTCGGAGGTGGCTGATCTTCAATGGAGGCATGCATTGGCACGGACGAAGCCGTCAGCTGGTTACGGGCTTGGTGCGGAATCTTGGGACGTGGGGCTCTGTCATCAGTGACGATGAAAGTCATCTTACTGGCTGCCTCCTCCTCTTTCGGGAAAACATTACTGGATTCAGGACGAGGGCCACGGGGCTCCGCCAGGGTCTGGGTCGAGGCTTGCAGGTGAAGCCCCTCTGCCTGCCGGGTTGCGCTTTGCTACAGTTCTACAGCCAGGAGGATGAAGACTGCCGGGCTCAAATCTGGTGGCTGCACTGTCAAGGTTTCTTGTCATTTTTAATTTGAATATTTTATTGCGCTGCTTGTGTTGTGTACAAAGCAAACTGCGCACTGACCCTTGAGTGTGGCTGTGTGCCCTTCTCTATCGGATTCAGTGCGCTTCGAAAGTTTCAGAGGGTATAGGGTTGAGTAGCTTTTGTAGCACCCATATGGCATCTGTAAAATACTAAGGTTGATGTAACGCCAATGGTACATAGAACATCATTTACCCTGTGTGTCGTCTGCATGGCGTTTGTAATTACTGGCGTACCATGTATTAGATATTGCAGCTTTGTCGATTGCAAATGTATACACTCGTGTGCAACATGACACCTCGTCGAGGCCGTTAAATTAGTGCAGGACGTAGTCACTACTCGACTCAAATATGTGTTCCTGTTTACTCTTTTTGCGAGTACTAGTTTGTCCGGAAAATGAAACTTGCCGAGTTACCGCTATCACAACCGCAAAAGATGACATAAATACACATCTACAGGCTCATTCACCGGCTGGCAGTTTTTGGTAACACCTGCTTGCAAAAGATGTGCTTGCCGATGCAATGTGCTCGTATAGCGATAGACTAAGCGCGTTATTGTTTGCAAATTAAACTTTAGAAAACCAGAGTTTCAGCCTTCACAGAAGCAAAAAAAAAAAAAACACACGGAAATCATTAGGCGATTCGTACGTAGGACGCTTTCGGTTAAAAGAATCCGAGATAACTTGTTTAAAACCTTCAGCACGCAGATATCGGGTAAGCAGAAATTGCAGTAGCCAACCAGTCATATTGTGTGGCAAGCTCAAAATACGACGTCC
Source organism: Haemaphysalis longicornis (assembly GCF_048455015.1). NCBI lineage: Eukaryota > Metazoa > Arthropoda > Arachnida > Ixodida > Ixodidae > Haemaphysalis > Haemaphysalis longicornis. The sequence continues at coordinate 122,356,797 of NW_027526335.1, read as the reverse complement.
ACCTTAGCGGAAACACCGCTGTCGTCACTTCTTCTGCTTGTACCTATGCAATGATGATCATGGTTAGGTGTCTTCCCTTTGTATCTTGCCGCCATTGTCAGCAAGCGACTCGCCGATTTTATTCCACTTATTTGCCCTACCCTTAACTAAATTGATAAATGTCCCCCCTCCATCCCCCCCCTTTAGCCCCCCACCCCCCTGTTTTAAGCTGCCATCGCTCCCTTCCCTTTTCCAAGCTGGGGCTCATTAGGCCCGTCTAGGTAGCTTATACCGAACTAACAGCACACTTCACTTGCTAACTTGCCGGACCCAGTACACATTAAAAACCAGGACCCTTCCACTCTGTGAAGATGGATGACCTGCGAAGCCCCAGTAGACGGAGTCCACGTAGTGCATGAAAAAAAAAATGATTGTAATTTGGAATTGAGATTACTTCCTAGCCATACGGCTGATTGAAACTTTGGGGGACCCTCGGTGTATTCTAGATGAAAAACATGGAGCTTTCTTTTACCGAGACCGGCGCACACCTGAAATATGCGAGGCATTCTTCATTCATAGCAGAGGGTCGTCGTAAGCACACCTTCGTGGCCCTGCTCATCAAAGAAATAGCTTATTGGGCGGGATAGGAAAAGTTTACGCTTCACCTAAAGACCGCGTCCGGATTAAATAGAAGCTTTTACAGCAAGTTTTATCTGTTTTCTACTGGCCGCAATGTGCACACAGATATCCAGGCTGGATTTTTTTCCCCATAAATATTTTTAACGCGTACCATTCTATGCCGAGTACCCCCACAGCCAGGACCACGTAACGCCCTGCATTTCCACAATAATGCAGATTTCCCGAAGGTTTCACCTGTAATCGTTATAATAGCGTAAATGGAGATAATTTGTGAAACAAAATTTTACAAAACTAAAAAATAAGAAAATATAAAAACATTACGTGAAAGGGTGAAACGTATAACGCATGGCACTTCCACTATTACGCCGATTTCGCGAAAGTTTCACCTGAAATCGCTTTAATAGCGTAAATGAAGACGATTCATCGAAGGCAATGTTGAAAAATAATAAATAACAAACATAGAAAAAAAAATACGAGAAATGGCCAACGGTATAACGCTTTAAATTTCCACAATAATGCGGATTTTGCGGAAGCTCCACAAAATTATCTTATTATCCACAAAATTATCTTATTCACATTAGTGTGAATAAGATAATTCATAGCAAAAAGTTTTGAAACACTAAAAACTCACAAAAACATAAAAAAAATTATGGTACACAGCGAACCATTTAAAGGAGCCATGAAGAGAAAACAAAAGTTTGTTTTATTCGAAATATTAGGTGTTTCATAGTACCCCAAGCGCTTTCCCGGAAGCAAATGATGCTTTATTCACTGAGAAATAAGGCAATTTAAGCCAAAATTTTAAATCTCCCGCTAAATTGCACATTTCGTGACGTGAACAATGGCGTCATACGAGCCGGTCCATGAAACAGATACTTAGTATGTCGACTCCATATAGCACCCACACGCAGGAGCCAGACAGGAACCGGAACTTGTGCCGACACCGACACGGCGGCCATTTTATAAATACTAGTAAAACCTAGTGCACCCGCAGCCGTAGTCATGGAATCGCCTGATACGGAGAACAAAACTCTCGCCGTAAAGCTCGGGCTTGCATTTAACAACCTCGCACCACTTGAACGCTCAATGCTTCTAAGTGCATTTTGGCGGCAGCGGCGGCGGTGGAAGCACGCCCCTTACACGTTTTCTTCGTATTCCCAGGTTGGTGACTTTATCTAATTCCCCGCAAATCTTTATTCATTTCGACCACCGCCGCTGCCGCATTGCTGTGTTCTGCGCTGTATGTGCTGCTTGCGTTTTCCTATGTTTTTGTTGGGAAAATGTCCACACCGAAAGACACCTGTCGTACCTGCAACGAAAGCCTGCCGCCCGATGGCCGTGCTTTAAAGTGCTGCGAATGTGAGTACGTCTACCATCTCGGGGACTGCTGGGGGTGGTCTGAGGCCACATTTAAAGGCAAGAACGAGGCAGCTCGCGAATCGTGCCGATGTTTCAGCTGCCGTGCTACAAAGAGCAAAGGGGGTGGTAGGTTGGGCAGTGATTCTGATATCGCACGCACTCTTGCAGACAGCAGACATTGTGCAAAAACTCGATGCACTAGCCGGCTTGCCAGCTCAGGTTATCGAAGTACAGCAATCTATCCAGTTGATGTCCCAAAAGTACGACGAAGTTGCGAAGAAGCAGGCGGAGCATGAGGCGGAGATGCGTGGCTTGAAGCAACGCGTCGGCAAACTCGAATGCAAGTGCGCCAAACAGGATGTTCCGTCCCTCCAGGCAGCTGTGAATGACTTCGAGTGGTGCAGTAGAAAGCAAAATTTGGAAATCCATGGCATTCCACTCTCTGAAAATGAAAACTTGATCTCGAAACTTAACGATGTAGCCCGGACTATTAGCTTGTCGGCACTTTCTGTTGATGATGTAATTGATGTACACAGACTTCCCTCGAGACATGACAGAGTGCCAGGCATCATTGTGCGCTTTTCGCGCCAATCGCTTAGAGACTCTTGGTTTGACAAACGACAGGACCTAAGGGCTGCGAAATCGACAGTATCAATTACAGAGAACCCAACCAAATACAACAGAGAGCTCCTTCGGTACACGCGTGACTGGGCAAGTGAAAATAGATTCCGCTATGCCAGGCATTCTAATAACAAGGTTCTTCTCAGGCAAGAACAGGGCTTACCGGCGGTTGTTGTTCACAGCAAGGTGGACCTTGACAAAATGAGTGCGGAGTGATTTGTCGGTGTTTCGCAGTACATTTGCCCAATTTGATACAATGCCGCTATCACGGTACTATCACAATGCCACTTCATTTCGTTCTACCGCTTTGCCGATAAGAATCCCGCAAACGTCTTGAGCTTCTATCACTTAAACGTGCGTAGCCTAAGGGATAAAGAAGACGAAATGTGTATTTTTTTTTCGTCCCGAAATCACAAATTTGACGTATTGGCTTTTAGTGAGACATGGTTTTCCGGTAGTCAAGATGCAGTGACATTTGCAGGTTATAAATGTGAGTCGATATCACGCGACACGCGGAAAGGTGGTGGTGTAGCACTTTATATTAGTAATAATTGTTCTTACCAGGTTATCCCACAGTACACTATAATGAATAGAAGTTTTGAATGCGTTTTGTTAAATCTAGTGCGTTTGTGGCAGGCGTCATCTACCGACCTCCGTCTGGGTCCCTCCCAGAGTTTTTTGAATTCTTTGAGTCCTTGTTGGATTATCTGGCATCCGTAAATAGTCATGTGGTGATTTTGGGTGACTTTAGTATTGGCCTCTTGCATCCGTGTGAATCTGTTAATGAGTTCTTTGATATTGCGACATCTAACGGTTTCTCAAACCTAATTGACGCACCTACTCGTATCACAGGCACGAGTGAAACACTTATTGACTTATGCCTAACAAATATAAATACAGATGAATTGAAGTCACGTGTTCTTACGAGTGATATTAGTGAACATCTATCCATTTTTTGTCTTATTCTAAAACTGAACTCGTACGCTTGTAATACAAATGAAACGCCTGTTACTTTTAGAGTGATTACGAACGACACAATTGAGACTTTCCGAGAAATGACGGTTAATCGGGGCGGGTTTTCCAAACTAGAAATTTATAATTTACTATACGATTCCCTTTTGAGCAAAATAACGGAAATTTACGATTGCGCATTCCCAAGGGCTACAATAAAGAAATGCAAGAAGGCGAGAAAACCATGGATAACCCGCGAGCTTTTACAAAGAATAAAAGCTCGAAATGCGCTTTTTAACAAGTTTATTGTAAGCAGGGACCTGTGTATTTTAAAGAAATTCAGAAAAGTTACAAATAAATTAAATGCTGATATTAAGAAATCACGAATCCGGTATTATACTGACCGATTTGCAGACGTATCCCACGATCCTCGGAGAAGTTGGAGTATTGTAAAAGATTTACTAAGGAAAACACACACCAATACCCCTGTTGAAATGAAAGTAGGTGCACAAGTTGTCACTGGAAAGGCACTTTCTAATGAATTTAACGGACACTTTTTGTCTTTTGGAGCAACTGACTCAGTTACTGCTAAACAGCCTGAGGAATATATCAACAGTAACCTCGTTAATTCTATTTTTCTTCACCCCGAAACACCAACGGAAATCGTTGGCATTATAAGTAAGCTTAAAAATAATTGTTCCTGTGGATTTGATGGTATTAAGGCTGCACCCATAAAAGCTGTAGCGAACATTATAGCTGATGTAGTCTGTCATGTCACAAACGTTATTTTATCCACTGGAATTTTCCCGGATAAAATGAAAGTGGCGAGAGTCTGTTTTATATCCGTCAGGTGCCATTGATTGCATTAGCAATTATAGGCCGATATCTGTACTCCCTCTTTTTTCGAAAATAGTAGAAAAAGTTATTAGTTCCCGTATTACAAGTCACTTAAATGCAATCTAATATCAGCTAATCACTATGGGTTTCAGAAAAACAAATCAACGGAGATGGCTCTGTTAAATATTAGAGAAAAACTTGTAGACAACATAGAGAAACAGTTGTATACTCTAGGTATTCTTTAGTCTTTAGTAAAGCGTTTGATTCGATTAAACATGAAATCCTATACGCTAAGTTACCAAATTACGGCATAAGAGGTCTTGCACTTGAGTTGATACGGAGTTATTTATCTTATCGGAAACAGTATGTATTACTTCATAACATGTCTTCAGATACTGAATATATAAAATTTGGCGTCACACAGTGGTTAATATTAGGACCCACATTATTTATTCTATACGTGAATGACATAGTTAATATCCCCCACACACCAGAAATTGTGCTTTACGCAGATGACACAAATGTCTTCTTTCAATCCCGCAACATACCATCTCTTGTTTCCTTAACAAATTCATGGCTTGAAAGCCTATCCCAATGGCTGCGTTCCCATCAGCTTCACCTGAACCTTAATAAAACGAAGTATATAGTATTTTGTTCTATTAACAGAACTGTTACTCTTACTAATATAATTACTTTTGAATCTAAGCCTTTGGAACGAGTCTCTGACCATAAGTTTCTAGGTGTAGTATTTCATGAACATCTTCGTTGGGGATGTCATATAAGTTCTATGAAACGTAACATTGCCCAACACATTGCCATGTTAAGTACATTTAGAGCCCTTTTGCCTACGAGAATAAAAAAGCAACTTTATTTTGCCTATGTGCACGCACGGTTACATTATTGCTTACTTGTATGGGGAGTTGCGTCAAAATCACTCATGGTTGGCTTGCATCGCATGCAAAAGAAGGGTCTGCGGTTCATTCATAATCTCTCAAACTATACCAATACATATACATACTTTCAACAAGATTGCATACTTGATGTTCAGTCATTGTATAATCAATGACTGGCTGAAACGATTTTTCTGGAGTTCAATACTAACCCAGAGCTTTTTCTTTTTAATTTCACTAACACTGAAGTGGCATATAATTTCCGGCATAAAAACTTTATAAAAGCACAAACTAGAAATAATTATGGCACTCAAACACTTAAATGGCAAATTCCTAATCTTTTGAACAATCACCCTGTACTATTTGACATGGTTGAACACACTTCCTCGGTATACGCTTTTAAACGGAAAACCAAAATGTATTTTCTCCATTATTTGTAAGATTTTTTTTGTAGATCTGTTGACTTTGTGATTTTTTACGCTATATTACTTTTTCTGCGCAAAAACGAAGAGTGGGCACGGCAGTTTTATTTCTGTTACATTTTGTTACGCAAGAAAAGCGTGTAATTCTTTTCAGTTATGTCTTCTTAGTATGCTTTATTTTGGCATATGTTGCTGTTGTTACACCGGAAGTGTGCATGCTTGTTGTATGTATTTTGGCATGTATAGCTGCTTCTGCTGTCGCTTGTGCTGTCAGGTGCTAGGGGCCTAGTCAGGCGATTGTTGCAGTCGTCTTTGGCGGCAGCTGCTGCACCTGGGGCGACTGCAATGCCTCAATCGCCTTTTGCCTCAGCACCTTGGCAATTTTATTGTCAGAAGTTCAATAAGCAACAACGAGCGGCAGGAGTTGTGGGATACGCGGATGGACCGGAAAGCGACCATTCCGCGATAGCCACAACAGACGAACGCCCAGCCGTCGGCACCGCTGCCTCATCAGCCCCGTCGCGACGGACGAATACAGACTGCTCATATGTGCCGTATTTTTATTAAGGTTAATAATAGTTCAATTTCAGTAGCAGTATCGCTTATGCCAGTTGGCCGGTGTCGTGTATGGAAAGCCGTTCGCGCGAGCTCTCTGCTCCGACCAGAAAGATACGAGTGTCAATGCGCGGTGTGTACAGTATTTTTTTCCAAGCTCAGAGCGCTTTGACGGCGATTTCATGAAGTCGGCGACGAGCGCCAGCATGTCCCAGAAGTGAGCTAACGTAAGGGTACCTGCCGTAATCACTTCGTCGGAAATGAAGCGAGCACAATCGTACTTCCTTTAGCTTCCTTTCTTCTCCGTTTGCAAAGTTCACAAAACGTAGCCACTTGGTTCGCCGAGGTTCGTCGTTGGGCAGCGCATGAAAGGAGATCCCCTCACCGGTGGGGATGTCGCACTCCCTCGACGATTTGCCCGTACTACATGGGCATTTCTAAACGCAGCAGCGAAATTTCATTGTAAAGTACTCGAACAAACTGAGGTTTTCAGTGGTTGTAAACTGTAAACCAGCTCGTAACGACAGCAGCAAGCCAACACCATTCCGAAACTTTTGCGCCGACTGGCACTATCTCGTCGCTGCTTGCTGTTCCTTACTTCCCTCTTTTCTATTTTTACCTTTGCTGGTTGGCGATATGACGGCCAACCTCATGTCAAGGGATTAAGATACCAAGCAAGGTCGCGGCTGTACGTGCTGGAACGGTTCGTTGGCCCCGAAGAGCCTCGAACCCGAAAATTCGTCTGCGCGACGGTGAGATGTCGAGCTCGGCCGGCGGTAGTTTCGTACGCATTGGCATACACGTTTTCGTGCTTGTTCGGAACTTCAACCGTTTTCTCCACCGTTCTTAGTGTCATAAAAGGAATGTGCAGTATGTTTAACGGGCATATAGCTCACTATGCAAACTGGTAAGCCCTGCCTAACTTGCGTTTGCTTTTGCCGGCCTCCGCCAATCACCGAGCATTCTCGTGTGACATCATAGGTTCTGTTGCGGGAAATGAGTTGGTGGGTCGCATGGTCATTCCCTTTTTTCCTAATTATGTAGCTTATTTGTTCTAACGAGGCAATCTTTCGAATGAACCAAACTTGTGTTTTCTTTTCATGGCTCCTTTAACGCCCCGCATTTCCACAATAATGCAGATTTAGCGAAAGATCGCCCTAGAATTGTTATAATAGCGTAAATGGGGATAATTACTTGAACAAAATTTTGAAAAACCAAAACAATAAGTGCAATATACGGAAAATGGCAAAACGTATACCGCATTGCATTTTCACAATAATGCAGTTTTCGCAAAAACGTCTCACCTGTAATCATTATAATAGCGTAAATGGGGATAATTGGACACACGATTTGTTATAAAAACTATGAAACTATACACGGGGACCACTTTCTGTGGCAATGGAGACAAAGCAAAGGGGGGGCGGGGGCGAACTGCTTTGTGTTACTGCGCCAAAGTAGTTCCCAGTAAACTGGTTTCGGTTTCGGCGTGACGCATACGCATTTGCTACAGTTCGTTTCTTCGCATGAGCTCTTTGGTTGAGTGCGCTGAAACGCAATCACCAATCATGCAGGCATATTGACGTCTGCTTCTCTACGCTTCATTTGATTCTAAACAAAAGCCAACGCATTCACTGGAGAACTCGGACCGACTCAATATAATATAGCGTGGATGGTACCGTCAAACTCTGAACCGCCCAAAAACGCCGTCAATATTGTCAGCGCTGCAGTTTTGAGGGCAGGCACTGATATTTAAACTAAACTCTTCTTTAGCCGAAAACTGGGCAGCACAACGGGCACGTGAAGCGTGCTTACATAGTGCAAGCTCGCTATACTATTACGGCAGCAGGCGCAAACTACGGCGCGACGTGAAATCCCATTTGGATCGCGCTGAGTTAGGCAGGCCCCAAGAAGTTTCGGTGACCCGCAACTCGGAAAGCGTATAGGGGAAGCTCGCGCTGCATAGCCCATGAATCTTGCGCTCAATCCCCACGCCTTCCTATTCCAATATCTTTGATGAACATCCTTAGACCACCAACAACAGGACCAAGGACGAGGAGCGGCGACACAGACCAGCGCTTGTGGGTGCCGCCATTCTTCGTCCTTCGTACTCCTCCTGTCGCTGTAAGCATTAGTTAAACAGAGTACCAGCTCACCCAAGCTTTCCCGTTAATCGCCAACGATTATCGCGCCATGCTTGTTGAGACCCCAAGTACAGCGAGGCGGAAAACGCAAGATGTGAGCGTGGATACTATTCCGCTGAACGCTTCCCCTGTGCGACAGTGCAATTAATCCACACAGCGCTCCACTGGTCATCGACCTTCAATGATTAGAAGAGCAATACATTATTTACAGTGAAGCTTTCTTGCACTAGGTTCTGACCAAAATTGCGTCAGAATTGTGTCGACAATGAATCGCACGTGCTCGCTCAAGAGGTAGTGTCAAATGCTCTGTAGCTGTCAATGTAGTGTAGGTATTTTTTATTTATTTATTTATTTATTCATTTATTTAATACTCCACACCAAGTGAATGGTCCAAGCAAGACGGTAACATACTGAGAGAATACAGATGCACACACAATGCGATACTATATAATGCAATGACTACAATGGCGTAACATCAGAACAAAATTCGCTTACAAACATACGAAATAAACATGCCAAGGTGAAATGTACATTTCAGCACTGGCAGAGGTTTCTAATTCAAATAAAACTAAAAAGAGTGGAAATCAAGCACAAGTAAAGCGGCGTTAAAACCACAAAGGTCAGTAATTCACTAAAGGTCAGTAAAAGTCACAAAGGTCAGTGCTAAAATATTCTTGTAAGGCTTTCGTGAGATGATCGTGAAATATTGTGAAATTTCGTGAAATGTTCGTGAAAGAACTTATACTAATATTGGCCACTACGACGACTGTATTTTAAGGACTAGTTTTATTTACTTTTCATATTTTGCTCACAGTGAAGTCTTAAACGTCACAGAATTGTTCTCTGCTTGTCAATGCATGGCCGCTCACGAAAGCAGTATGATTATAGAAAACAGTTGTTAATCTTTTAGTTCGCACTATTTCATAATCATTTGAAGGATAATTGGCCGCTAAGACGACTCTATAATTACGCCAATTTCCATTTACTGTCGATAATTAGTTACTTAACAGTGCAGCTGTAAACGTAACAAAATTCCCGTTTGCTGTCAATGCATGCCGGTCTACGGAAGGAGTATGGTTACATAAAAAGGCAGTAACTATTGTTTCCTCGAAACTCTCTCGAAACAAATGATCTGTGAATTAATCTATGTGTATTTTCTTTATTCAAACCTTACATAAGTCACCATGCATAACACAGAATAGTTAACCACAAATACAGCTTCGCTAGTCTTCCATCTTCAGAGTAGTGGAAGGGCTCCATATTTTTTTAAGTGCAGCGCACTTGAGGCGCTCGCCTTCTCGTTCTAGCTCGCTCGCTGGAACCAAGCATATCTCCACGGCGTTACGGTGTAGCCTGTCACGGTCCCTTTGCCGCGGCGTAACCAAGACGGTTCGAAAGCCAAGCGGTTATGCCAGGATATAGGTAGGGTGATCTAATGTTCAGCTGGTTATTCTTAGCTTTCCTGGTTGTCTAGGATTAGCTGATTATTATGATTACTGCTGCTTATCATCCAATCCAAGTGCAATCCAAATCCAATCCAATCCAATGCAATCCAATCCAATCGTCGCGCTTGCTCAGCACGGCTATCCAGGAGCTACGCGAAACTGTTGAACCTCGGCCAGTGTAGCCAATCCAATCCAATCCAATCCAATTCAATCCAAGTAACGCTGTTGTTCGCGGCGTATCCCAGAGGCTTCGAAAGCCAAGCGGTTTATAAATAGGTCTGATTTTTTATTTTTATTTTTTTTGCCTGCTCCAAGTAATAAGCGTTCCGCGGCGGCTGCTTTTCTGATGGAGGCGAAAAGCAACAACGCCCGTGTGTACGAGATTTCGGCGCACGTTAAAGATCCCCAGGTGGTCAAAATTAATCCGGAGCCCTCCACTACGGCGCGCCTCATCTCCTGCGTTGCGTCGACGCGTTAAACCCTACAATCAATCAATCAATCAAGTAATAAGCGTTCGAAACTCGTGAAACGCTTGCGCTTGTCATTCATCCTCCCGTTGTTTACGCAATTAATGGGCAGCGCCCGCGTTCTTTAGTTAAAAACGCCCGTTGGGTTGGTTTTTACGAGAGTAAACGCGAAATGTGGCAGTGCAACGCCGGCACGTGCGAGGAGAAAAGCACGCAGAGAACAGAACTCCTGCTGTGGCAGTTTCAGGCAGGGGGCGTGCGAGCACTGCGAAGGCGGGAAATTTGAATTGCATGGTGTGGTAGCAGGAAGCGGATAACTGCGGTACAGCCCATTATGGTGAATCCCTGCTCTGCACTCCCGTCAGCTTTCAGATTGAGTGGAACGGCTTTAATTTTTTATCAGGCTCTCTTCCACCCCCTGTGTGGCCCAATGTCACTTCCCTTACCTAACGAGGAAACGTTATATTATGACGACCGGATTTTTGCGCAGGGATTATCTCACTTTATTAAAGGTTTTTCAGCATATGTTCGATAGGGGCCGACAGTTTATATATCTGTGTTTGTATTTATCGAAAATACAATTGTATGTCAGTGCCTTTTATCTAAATTTTCTTGCGTGTCCGAGTCGTTCTTGCGTTGTTTTTATATGACTCCACCCCGTACCCAGCCAAGTTTTCTGTTGTTCTGCAGGTAAAAAAGAAAATCACGCGTTTTTGGCAACACTACGGGTTAATTTGATACGAGTGTTCAAATAGTTGTAAACGGCGTCTGGAGCAGGATTAAGATCTGTTTCGTCATGAAAGACGCGCACGCCAGGAAGCAAATCATAGCTGTGTTTTAAACAGGCCAGTAATGCCACCATCGTTAAAGGTATACGGTGCGTGGGTGTTTGTTGCGCAGCCTTGTCATTTCTTCAAGGTCGTCTAACAGGAAAACATTTTACCAGCATCAATTTTGTCAACGCACGAAACGAATCCATGAAAAGAGGTGCCATTGCCGTGTCTCTTGACAACCTTTAACTGGTTCATTTACCGACGGAGTACTAGCATTTCAAAAAATGCTGTTTCGGCCTTGTATAAACAGATTGTGCGCACTCTTCCTTCCAGGCACTGTGGAGACAAGCAGACTCCTGGCAGCCTAACTTTGGCATTGTCGTGGCAGGCCTATTGCTGTGGTTATGTTTTCTGGTGCTGGTTTCCGGTATTCTCACTTTATTTTTTTTTTGTGTGTGTTACATTTGATCTCATGATGATCTGAATAAAACAAAGTGGAACAGAAAGAAAATTGAAGTAAATTGCATTGACGCCATCCTATTAGTTGCATTACAGAGCGCATATTTTATTCGTGCGAGTTAAAAAACAAATCTCGGAGCATCTCAAAAGATGTGAACGTCAGCGGGAAAGCACCGAGGCGCACTCGAACCCGTCTGCTCGGAAGTGCCCATTTGTTAAAGCTTCCCAGCATCACCTGCCCTCGATTCACTCCGGAGGCTTTCCATTTGGCGTCTGACGGTAATCAATACGACGGGGTCGACGCTGCGGCGACCGCAGGCCTGGGCGATGGTATCAAATTTATCTTGCTAGAAGGGAACACCTAAACAGTCCCGCGCCCCTTCTGCTGACGAGTTGAGTGCTCCGGTGTGCCACCTGTGCATTCTGGTGCGACCAGCGGAGGAGGGCTTAACCCGCCACCCGCCTTATTCGGAGCCACTGACTTGCTTCTCCTGTTCAAGGACTCTTCTTTCTGTTCTTTCAATACCTGCATTCCCTTTTGTGATTTAGGTGGCCACTCACAGAAAGAAAAATTACGTCCTGTGTCACCATTCTTGTTAATGTCACTTTCGAAATTCTTTATCCGCCCATTTTACTGTTACTTGCGGCTGGAATCAAAAACCGACCTTTTAAAAGCCCCCTTTCGCATACGCCTGGATCATGTGAGATATACGCCGGACGAAACAGTTAATATAAATTGGTGAATACACTAGCAGAGAATGAAGAGCTAGGTGGGAAAAGATTCTTAAATATAACAGCGCGGTAAATTACAAGGAAGCACAAGCAAACAACGCAAGCGCTGACTATCAACTGAAAGTATCTTTGTTTACTAAAGAAAGCGTAACAGTGAATGAGTATCCTGCCAAACATTGCTCGTAACAAGAACATCCTGTTCACATCCCGAAAAAACGTTATGCTGAGTTTTTCTTTCTGCTAAGAACAACAACCTTTAATTACTATAGAAATGAAAATATTTATCACATCGGATAATAAAAGCTTCGCTACTAGTGCAGAGCAGTATGCTTTTATGCTATAAAACCCTTTAATCTTTGCCACGCGCATTAGAAAGGGTGACGAGACAACTGTATCTTGATTTTAATTTGGGATCCTGCCTAGGTTTTGACAGTACAAAGAGCGTAATCAAAAGGAAGAGATGCAACATACTTCAATTATTTTTCAAATTTAAGATAATTTAACTCGGCAAAACTACGAACTCACCAGTTAGGCTTGAAACCGGGGCGGCCAAGGATAACGTCGCTTTAATACATCATATTAAGCCCATTACGGAATATTTGAGCCGCTTCAATAACAAAACCAACCCAGTGAAACGCCCCTTTGGCTGCACCATCAAGGAACAAAAGCCTGGTTGCCACCATGCGCGTTTTTTAATGTGTGTAACCTTGTGTAACCTTTGTGTTCACTTAAAAACACGTGTGCAGTGATGTCGGAACAAAATCTGAGTTCCGAAGGTTTGGAGTTAGAAATTTGAGTTAGGCTCTCGGAAAATTGTCGCCTGCTTGGTTACACCTTTGACTCCCAGTTGTCGTCACCTTCGCGCCTTCCGAGAAGTACACGGACAGCTCAAGAAGAGAAGACATAAGAACACCGGCGTAAATCACACGGACCTCATAAGCGTCTGCTAGCATCTCAACCTACTGCAGCCGGTCGATGGATACAGGACCCTGCGGGAAAGAGAAAACAAGAGAACGTAAGGGTGAAAAAATGCGCCAGAGGGAAGGTTAGGGGGAAACCCTTATGCAAAAACGCCCAACAAAACAACAAGAACAACTGGTAAAGCCGGAAAAGCAAGTCGAACGCAAGTCAGCCATTTTATGTGGCTTCTGTAGGAGGCGCTCAGGACGGCTCGCGGAACTGCCGACACAAGGGGGAAGAAAGTTTTGGTGTTGCTATTGTCTCAAGAAGGAAAAGATTAGGTGAAACGAGGGAACACGTGTGGGAAAAAAAGGAAGAGAGGCGTCGTCACTTTGTTGCTCGCACTGGAAGCTGGGGTGGTTGAGAGAGCCACAGAATTGAGGAGAAGTTGGCTCCCGTCCGACGTTTCCAGCTCTTACGCTAAGCAAGACAGAACAGGAGTGCTGGGGTGTAACGCGGAAACGACGAATAACGTGCTTTGCACAGCTCGAAAGGAGAATAGCAAGGCAGGGAAGACGAGATTCAAGAAAAGAGAAACATTGTGACGGAGGGTGTGCTCTACCCGCTAGAAAAAAAATACTGGGAATTCCACTGGTGTCAAGTTTTGGGTAAAAATGAGGTGCATAAGTAGGACGGAGGTGACATATAGCTATTTTGAGAAAATATGCTCGTGTTTCCCGAGTTCCTTCTCTGGCTTTATTTCGTCTCTTATCATCGCAGTTTTTTTTTTTTTTTTTGCTGCACGCAATTTCTCAATCGAACTAGTGTTTAACGACTTATCCATATTCAGCTCACATTTCTCCTTGTTTCGCGCTAGCAAAGTATAGGCTTATGCGCAGTGAGAACGGTGGGAAAAAAACAGTGAACACCAAAAATTTGAAGGCAATCGACTACAAATGGAGAAAGGAAAGCGAGAAACGCTGATCAGGACTGGGAAGGTGAAAACGACAATTGCCTCAAAACTCCCTCACTTGTTTCGGTGTGTGGGTAAGTGTTAATAGACCATCCAGGTATTTGTAGTGATCGAACGAAAGAAACGCGTGTATGTCTTCTTTTCGTCGTATATTAGGTGGACACTCATGTATACAATGTTTTCGTTCCTACAGGCACTTTTATTTCCTGGGCAGCGCTGTTGATTCTTTTGAAAGCTACTTACCGTATAAAGTTTGCTCGTTCGGATTATAGCACTCTTAGTGAGGTTATTTTTGCTGTCGCCATTTCCATGTGGCAAGTTCTCTATCCTTCTTTTTTTACCCTGCTTCCTTAATCTTTCCGGCGCACCTATATTGATGTCGCCATGTTTTGAGCTCTCGTCCGGTCCATCGTCTGCACCAATAATAAAGACTATATATGCCGGTTGCCGAGTGTACGTCAGCGTCACTTTGATGTCGCTGCTTGGGACGCATGCTCAATCCTTACCACTGCGCGAGAAAGCCGCGCCACTCCAGGTCGGCAAATATTCATTGCGTTATGGCTGGAGTTCAGTTACAGACTACCGTAACTTGAACGCCTTTGATGGCTGGCTTTGATGGAGTGCTGCCGGTAGATAACACCCGAAGAAAAAGTTTTAAGGATCATCTCTTGTATTTTCTGGTGTTGGATATGGTCCGCGCAACTTGCGCTCTGAGCTATATTGTTTATAGATCTGTTTAGCATGTTTATCAGTAAGCGAGGCCTTGGGGGATCAAATAACTCTCTGGGGTGGTTTAAGCTCTTGCCGCTTATTTTGGCTACACCTTGCCCCATCGATCAAAATTAAAAAACAAAAAACGTCGACAAAGTGGGATGTTTCTCACTCCATGGTTTTACGCACTTGTGTTTACGGAATAAAATATTACGGAATGGGTTTTCACGTGTTGGGTTTGGTTACACACGTCTATCACATAGTTCTATTGAAGTTCCATTAACATAATTAACAGAATTGTTGGTATCTTAGTTTGTGTTAACAAAAGGAGTGATCGAAATGTGCATCAGCTCTTGATATCGCAAAAATGGTAGTTTATTTTTTCAACGAGTGATCTGCAATTCTGTACGCCGCGAGGCAATAATAGATGCCAGTGCTGAAACAAAATGATAGTATAAAGAACTAAATGAAAAAAGACCTCCACAGTAATAGACCTGCGCAGATTTTTGTCCCTATCAGCTCTAGAATTATTTTATGAGCTTTTCTTCGCCAAACGTTTTTTATACGAGGCTTTGTTTCTTTTCAGAAATTGTGCCAGGCACTGCTTCCTAGCTCCGTCGTACCTTAGCCAGCTCTCGGAACGAACGACATAGTCTAAATCTCGTCAAGGACCAAAATACAAGCAAGTGAAGAAAATAAAATCCTGGACGTATCGCTATAGCCGTGAATGTTGGCCCTCGTGTAAGCGAGTTCTTCAAGGCTGATTTGAAATGAAAAGATAAAATGAACAAGAATATGTGAACAAGAAAACCCATGCGCATTGCGGGAAAAGAAAGACGGCGCTTTTTCCAGCAATGGTTTTCTCTGGCTTTAAGGCATGATATTGCCTTTATCGACGCCTTATCCGGCTCTTCTTTCATTATTAGCAAGAAAAACACTTTGGAGGGATTCTGTTTGTTGCTTTGCCTCTGATAGGTTTCTATCGTAACGTTCGATGCGCTCCTATAGCCACGTCTGGCTTGAGCACACGGTCGAAGCTTATTCTTCTTTCAGGCTATCGTTCTGTAAATTAGGTTGTTCGCAGCACCCTCCAGCTCAGCAGTTTTTTATCGACATTGAGTTTTTTCGCCGTATAAATGAACTCGATTACAAAATATTAAATTTGGGAGCAGCCTCCAGAAGTGGTAGTTGGTTTCAACCGTCCCCTCCCCCCCCCCCCCCAACCCCCAACACGCTCGTCAAAAGCCTAAAATGCCCGCAAAAAGGTGTGAACCACTTCTTCTAAAGTTCGCACTTGGACAAAGCGAACAACAACCACACGCAGAAGAAACTTTTTCATTGTGTCGGGAAGGCCATCCGCTAAATTGGGAGGACGGAATTTGATCAGTTTACACTCCAATGCTCGCCGTTCTGGCAGCGCTGTAGCTCAGAACGCTTTCTTACGATCACTTTGAGAACAGAAAGCTTGCTCTTCACTCGGGACGTGTTATTGGCAATAGGAGAAAGAAATGAAGTCGTCTGATCGAGCAAAGAGAAACTGCGCGATTGGGTGCCGCTATAGATATCGTTAAAATAAAATTATCGTTATCATCATCATCACCATCAACCTCCGCTCGATGTCCCGAGCCTGTTGAACACCTCCTTAAACTACTTACGTTCACAGCTATCCCGCGCCAGTTTATTCCATCCTCTGTCCGATTTTTGTAATCCCCCCCCCCCCCCCGAGTCTGCATCGTTCTGCTTCTTCAACCATTCCTAAGTACCTAAGCAGGGTAACCGTTACTTGTGCTGTCAATGTTTTCTCCATGCTTCGCAAAGCAGGATTTGCCTATCTTGTTTCCCCTTTCGAATTCTTGCCAGTATGAAAATCACTTTGCTCTATTCGGCGTTGTGAAGGGCTTGTACAACTAGGCACAGAACGTAACCTATTTTGGTCGCTGTTCTTCTCTTTTATGTAAGTACTATTTCTTCTGTTCATCTGTTTCGTGTAACACTTGCTTGGAGCAAGAAAGACTCCAGCGTGCTCAGTAGTCACGGCAACACTTGAAAGGAACGAGAAAGACACGTCATAGCGCAGGCCCCTCCCACGTGATGTCCAATGATTATCACTTCAAAAAAAGTGGAATATTCTCACACTTGTAGAAACAGTTATTGAGTAAAGGTTGTTGCGGCAGCGAGGAAGAAGCAAAGCAGTGCATTCGCGGACATAAACCTTCATGGTGGTCGTGAAGGTTGCGTACAGACTCGGTGCCTTCAAGTCTCATGCGTTAGTGTGAGCTTACTTCATTTTGTTACGTCGTGTACGGCCGCGAGATTCCTCTTTCATATACTTCCAAACGCTCCTATGTTGCGATGGCCGAGTCCATTCGTTGCCTCGCGTTTCCCTATTTCGTCCATACATTGCGCGAATAGTATTGGGCTACTCCTATTCTTTGCACTAGTTAGGAACTTTGCTACCAAGGTGTTCCCTTGTTGCGATTTAGCAATTTTTTATACACCACCCAATTCCCATTTTCTCTTTCATAATAAGCTAGAATATGTGTCACCCAATTTTGCCCTAGTCCGATACGCTCGTTTATCTAAAATGCCACAAACAAAATTTGGAACCCGCTTTTCTGAATTTAACCTCGCATTCCTATGAAAAGGGTTGGAACGAGGGTTATTGACCACCATTTTGTTTACCACTGAGATTATTCTGTGTCTCTTAAGAGGTATTCTATAGTGATTGACCTTTTACACATTACGTCTGACGCGGGTGGTTTTAAACTATTTATGCAACGAAAAAGCGCATCATTCATGTTTGAAGTACTTTCCGCATCATTAGTGTTTGAAGTACTTTCAGAGCTTAGGAAGATCCGTTGCGCTTTACGACCGCCATATCCCGCATACGTGCCAAAAGAGAACGC
This sequence comes from Haemaphysalis longicornis, assembly GCF_048455015.1. NCBI lineage: Eukaryota > Metazoa > Arthropoda > Arachnida > Ixodida > Ixodidae > Haemaphysalis > Haemaphysalis longicornis. Next base: position 122,339,037 of record NW_027526335.1, on the reverse strand, counting down.
CTATTTTCGTGTTTGAACGTTTCTGCAACTTTTGTTCTCCCATTCGCAGAGTGTACACAGGGTCTTCTTCCTTCTTTTTGTTTATTCTTAGTGGTCCGACCCTAGTCACTACGTTAGGTCTGTCATTTCAACTGTACTGCACAGAACACCGGGGGCTACGTCATACAACTGGTCCATACTTGTTTATGGACATAAAGGAGACCAGGCAAGTGAGTACCAGTATATAGGTAGTAAATATGTGCAACGAGTATATACCTTCGGAAGTAAAAAAAAAGAACCTCACGCATCATCGGACACCCGAGCCGTATACGAGTCGCCTGTGTGGTGGATAAGAAGACTCCAAGTGTTCTAACAGGGCCTCTAAGCGGGCGTCGGGAATATGACGGTAATAACGCGACTGCACCCGACAACCATTCAAGCGGAGCCGAGAGTCACCGCTGCGAACAATGGTCATGCCGCCTGCTTCGTCCGAGATAGAACGCGGCTGCTAGAAGCTTAGGCCGCCCAGTCCCTAGCATTTGCTTTGTGCGCGCCGGCAGTTTGGTATCGTTCGTTGCTCCGTGCTCCGTTATCGCCGTTCTTTCACTCCCCACCCGCTCCCCTCACAGCCACGCCCCATAGAGGTAGGGAGCTACGCCAATATCACGTACTTCTCTTACCTCTTCATTTCCGCTGGAATTCTTTTATTTCTTCTTTCTGTTTGCATGTCTCTGCGAGGGTATACGACGCACCTCGTTCGTGGTAGGAGTTACACAAACAGCGGGCCGTTACTAACATCGCAACTGCGTGGATGATGATTTGGTCGGCGAATGTGTTCGTGCTCCCGTCGTAACCGGGCCAACGTTACTAGCGCGGATCTTTTCGTGGCCCCGTAAACACCGAGTAAATTTTGTTCAGGTATGCGTGTTCCGGTATCCGTAAACACCAGCTATACATGGTGTTTGCCGACGCCAGTTAAGTGTTTTTGGCCACTTGCCAAAACCGTTTCCGAAATTCCCGCCAAAAGTTGCTTAGGACTGCTACTTGCCCAAATTTGCATGGCTTTGTACTCCCCGTAAGAGGGAGCAGCGTCTGAATCACATTCGTAAATTTAACTGCTCGTTGCGCAAGGACGAAGTTGAATTTTGATAATCTAAACCTTAAAAGCGTGGGTGTTTTTCGACGCCTGTCTTGGAGACGCTTTCTTTCCGTGACCGCTTGATCGGAGCTTATCTTCTTACTCCTGTAATCCAGCCGACAAATGCATCAGGCATGGAGTGTCCTTAGCCGTACCAATCTCACAAGGAAATGTTTATGCCGGCGTGAGAACTTTCTTAACAGGACGGAGAAATGAACTAGTGTTTTAAATTTTCGTGCTTCCGGGCAGGAACGATGGCCCCTTTCGATTGGAAACGGGAATTCATAACCGCTCAACCATGGTTGCTTTTCGTTTTTTTTTTTGCATCAGGCAATGCAACCAAAGCCGTTAAACGTGCACCCTGTCACATAAACAATTCGTTCACTGGCACGTAAATCAAAGGCCGGCAAACGTGGAAGCAAGCTCCAAGATGCAACAAGCTTGTTCAAAGAAGGGTTGCACTCTCCGGGAAAGCCTGTGGAATGAGGCGCGCAAGGGTGGATGGGTAGGCGGTAATTTTTATTATCCGTTGTTTTTAACAGGTCCATAAATCACTACACGAGGTATTTCATTTTTTGTCACCATCAGAAAAAACTGCCGCCACGCGTGCAACCAGCTTGGAAGCTTTCATGGAGACACTTAAATCCTTTGCACACGCAAACGTACCCGGTGTTCCTGAAATGCCTTAGTACGTATAGGTCGCGCGGCATGGTTCTGTATCATGCAATACTTCTACAAGAAGAGCAATGCATCTAGCACAAAACTATCCCTATCTAGCACAAAACGAGAAGGTACGGTTTTTTTGGGGGGGTCGTAGAAAAGAACAGGGTAATAGACGGCTTGATAGAGACACCGTTTATTTATTCTCCGGAAACATCCCAGGAAACAAAACAACTGTAGACGGCCGTGGTTTGTTGTGACTGCCCCATGACGCAAGTTTAATATTGGACGAAGCAGCACTGAGCCCCCTAGAGGAATGTCAGCCGGAATTTAACGTGGCAATGTAAATGTGAACATCTTCGACAGAACTCTGTCTCGTTGGGTTAAACTTAAGAGGAAAATACACCAACCAAGGGCGTTTATTCAATAAACGCACTTGGTTGGTGTATTTGAATAGACCGCTTTGAATAAACGCCCTTGGTAGGTGTATTTGCCTCTTAGGCAATGTAAATGCTTGAAATATTATTTGGGGGAAAGTTTGAAACAGGCTGTAGGCACGTGCTCCTGGCTCACTGGTAAACACTGCTATAAAAACCATTTTATAATTAACACTTGAGTAGGAGGAGACCACACAGTTTACGTTTTGGATCAATGCACGAGTTTTCTTCTTGGAAAATTCACCTGTGTACTTAAGTGAAAAACACAAAATGCAATATTGGAATGCTTCAAGCCTGCTGATGAAAGCTTTCAGGTGACTCTGGCATTATACTGCCGATATTTGCAAATAAAAGAGGCAAGCGGTTCTAAACACCTGATAATAAAACAGATAAGTAGTTGTTTATGGAAAATTATTTAGTAAGAGGGAATCCCTGACTACCTTAGTAACAAGCCAATTCACAAGACTAATACCACGCGATGTTAAGGTATTGAACTTACGAGACGACGATCCTAACATCTAATGCGACAACGTAGCGCAGCGGTAGTAATGTTACGACAAAATTTTGACACTGTATTTCTGTTGTATACTTTGTTAATGTCTTTAATATTTTACTGTCATAAAGGTGCCCGTATACATCATGTTCAGGCAAAGTACGGACTTTGCGACAAACCAATATGTTGGTAATAAAACATACTGCGACATTGGACAATTTTATAATCACACAACACACGAGGAAAGAAACAAAAATAAAGATAGCATGGAAAATCTAGTTGACCCGTACGGAGTCAAAGGTGCTTCTGATTGTCAATAACATAATTTTTTTTATCACGCGATTCAAATATTTTTGAGATAATTTGAAGTAAATTTAGCCAGATTCCTGTTTTTGTGTACACTTTATGGAAGAACCGGCTTCAGGGCAGGTTCTTAGACATCACTAGTAGCCTACTGGATATCTACTCGAAAGCATTCGATATAAAATCACATACACTATTATGCCGGTTATTTCGCTACAGTCAATAAAAATAATATTGTGTAGCGCTCAGCAACACTCAATGAACAATAACCCTATACCGAGACCTTTACAGGAACTTTTAATTCACAGTCTGTTGATAGCCTAATGACAGCTGGCTATCGATAATACTGCCGACTGTTTTTGAGACGAATAGTTGGATTTTTGTAGCACCATAACTATGAGCAATGGTACTACCAATGGAAAATGTATAGTTCTAAGAACAATAAAAAAACAAGTATTGCTAAATTTACAATCTTCATAACACAAAAGAAATTCTACCACGCTTGTCCACAAAACAACGGTGTAGACTTTATGAGTTTGACTTCTTTAAAATTGATAGATATTTCACACTAAATTTGTAAAACCGTTTGCCTATATCCTCCACATATTCAAAAATGGGAGTTCAAAACAAAGCAAGAATCACGAAGAAAACGGCGAAGCTTGTTGTTAAGTAGGTATTTCGCGGAGATATTGGAAAATACTCAGCGAAGCTGATTTCGTAGAGGACTCGTTCCTCTTAAATTTGGCAGGCAGAAAGTTTCTTCCTTATTTTTTTCATTTTTTTCATGTTTTCATGCTTTACTGGTAGCAGTTTGTTTTTTAGAACGTTGCTGTGGTTGATCACATGCCAGCACTATAAATACCACCCCCCCCCCTCCCCCCGAAGGAAAGCACAAGACCAGACACGCCTAACACTTCACGTCGCCAAAAAACAGTCGTGGTTGCGAAGGAACTGCCCGGGTCAGGTGTAACGTTATTTGCTGCTAATAAACAAAGCAGCCGTAAAACTGGTTTTTCGTGCGATTATAGGCTACTCTATCACCACAATGTTACAGCTACTGGCATTAGGGACGCAGCACCAACTCTAGGTTTTTGTGCTTGTGTTGTTTCCAACCCTAAACCCCGGACAAGCCCACGTTCACTTCACCATAACTGTTCTTCACCTGCGAGGAGCAGGCGGCACGCTTCTCCACTAGGAGCGTGCAGGCAAGGACAAGACCTAATGGGATGTAACGAATCACGCACAGAACACCACGTGGCTTCACTTTTATTGCTCCCCCGATAGCACAGATTGTGCACGCACGCAAATTTACGTGGACTTATCGTGGGCCGCAAAGTGCCGCTTATTACGGCGGCACGTATCTTAGGGACAGGTGCTGCTTACGGCTGCAGCACCGCTTTCCCGCGTGAGAAAAGCGATAAGGCTAAAGCACAGAATGGCCAGAATCTACGCTGCGAAGGTGATGGCATTTTTCACAGCTTAGCCACCAACAGCGAGCGCGACCCGGTCAGATATAAATAATGCATGAATGACGCACCTGCCTACGGGAGGCTCCCTAATTTTCGTTAGCAAAGGCGTGCTTTGTGAGCGCGTGCTCGCTATCTTGCTTCCGCACGCTTGGTGGTGCGCATTATATGCATCTTGCATAGTCGCAAACGTTTACGCGCCGCTAGCGCTTTCAACAGCCACATTGGTGTTTATCCCCATCACCGGAGTCGCTAGTGATGAATTCTATAGCTGCGGCTGTACTTTGGAGGCTACTACGGATTCGTAGAGCGTACGCGAAAGATCACGTAAAGGGTGCTTCACTGCAGCTATGCGCTTATGAGAGTAAGCCAACTTTTTGTTCGAGGACATAACGCGGTTCAATGTAAACCAACCAACAGGAAGTTACACAACAGCATTGCAACACAAAACTTTCCGGCACTCTTCGTATAAGGCGCACCGTGACGTCAAATACCCTGCGGCGGCACTTGCTAAGAGGCCCAAGGAAGTATATCTGGCGAGGATCTCGATACATCGAATGCCAGCGTAAGTTGCTAAACTAGTTCAGCGGCGAACGCTTGACGTTTCGTGGCAGAATGAGTTCAGTACCTGAGTACATGCGAACATTTTGTTTGCGCGTACACCCACGCGTGATTACGCATGACTCCGGTCACTCTAATCGCGACCCACACCTCGGCACGGTTACAGGTGTTACCGAAATGAAGTGAATAAATACGTGGCTGGTTACCGACAAAGAAAGGACACGCGTAGCGTCCAAACGATACCTCTCAGTTAAAATAAGTCGCGACCCTCACCGATAAAAACCCAAACTTTATCGCCCATTACCATGTGGTTAATGTTATTCTCCCTCGCAAATTAAGATCACCAGATTGTAATCAGTAACGACCGTTCATTACAGTGCAGGTAAAATATGAGAACAGTAGGTAAATCCAGAAATGTATGTATAAATGTTTATACATACATTTCTAAATGTTCCTACAAAAATTTCAAATCGAATAAGTTACCACCGAAATGCCAAAATACGGGAAGGCACTTCAGGACAGCTACACCTGCTTGGACTTCTACATAACCTCGCAGTCACAGGACAATATACTTCGTTGGGAAACATTTGTTGTACTCATTTTTCAGGGGGGTTGGGTGTTTGCGTGTGCGTGCACGAGCGCGCGCGCGCGCGCGCGCGTGTGTGTGTGTGTGTGTGTGTGTGTGTGTGTGTGTGTGTGTGTGTGTGTGTGTGTGTGTGTGTGTGTGTGTGTGTGTGCGTGCGTCTGTGTGTGTGTGTGTGTGTGTGCGTGCGTGCGCGTGCGTGCGTGCGTGTGTGTGTGTGCGTGCCTGCACGTGCGTGCGTGTGTGTGTGTGTGTGTGTTTGTGTGTGTGCTTGCACGTGCGTGCGTGCGCGTGCGTGCGTGCGTGTGCGCGCGGGCGTGTATGTGTGTGCACTGTAAGAAAAAAGGGTAGAAAAAGGGAGGCAATCGAGGGTTTTCTCCCCCGGACCAGCGAGATTCTCCCTTTAGCTAATTACAGGTAGCGCCCTCTGTACGGCCTCTACGAAGCACCGAAACGGGGGAGGAAACATTCTCCCCTGTCGTCTGCAATCTGCTGTGGGCGCCGACGCCGAAAACGAAACCGTTCATCGTTGCCCTGTGGCTTTCGCCGATCGGGCGCATACGACGACTATGAGCAACACCTCCCCTGCGGTGTGCTGCTTGCTTGTTTTCTCGCTGTCTTTCTTTTTTATTATTAACATGCCCCCGCCACGCTAACGTACGGCTCACCAGCCGTGTGTTAGAAGAACATTCTGTGGACACCGCTGCATGCTTGCTGTGGGCGACTCGCCTGCGCCCTGTTCAACGTTACTACTGCATTTGCGGGCGTTTGATACTGACGCCTAAGGGAAAAGAGGTCAGCCATGATAGCAAACTGACCCCTTTTTCGTCAACGAGCACGGACCGCAGCATATTTACGCATCAGTTACCAACAACAAAAAGCCCCCATTCGGTAACATCTAGTAACATCTTGGCTGAATGGTTGCCAGACCAGTAGTGCGCTCTACGCTAAAATAGAGGAGGCGAGGCAATGAGTGTCATTACCCAAACACACCTGCCGTACTGTTTCGTGAAACGTTTTTTTCTTCTTTGAGCTATTTTACTGTTTCTTACAAAACCTCAAATTAATAAAAGTTTGCAATTGCACGCGTTACATTTGATGAAATAACAAAACCTACCTAAGGCTTACGCACTGCCGTGGGGTATCGAAACAAGCAGCGATCTCACTGTTCCTACCTGCATTCTCGGCGATCAGGGTTATAAATACTTTGTCGCCGTTTCAATGTTTAGTTGTGGCTTATGATCATGAGGACATGTGTAAAGTGTACTATATGTTGGGGTGTATTATGCTTGCGATGTTGTGTGTTGCGTGTATTGTGCGTTGGCAGTGCCTTTAAAGGGGCACTGACACAAAAATTGTGCATCTTGTTTTTTTTGTAGCGATAAGTAGCTAGTGACCTACTTATAACCTGTAGAAACCTCATTTGCTTCAGCGTGCGACGGTTGTTTAATTAGAGGCATTTTCAATGCGCCCAGTCGCAGTTTCGGTTTCAGCGAGTGCCGCGAAACGATGGATTTTGTGTGAACAAAGCTGACCACGTGACCGTCGGAGGGATATCACGGAGCAGAGCCGCCGTAGCACTGTCGAATCCGCATCGACGGCAGTTTCTGGGAATGCCCCACGTACTGATCTCGTGAGGCACTTAATTAAAAAGCGACCGTGGATGTGACGCAGGCGCTGCGAGTGCAAATGCTACCGCGGGTAAAGAACGACGCGCGACGCTCGAGACGGTGAGTGGCAAGACGCGCGCTGGGAGCAGCCGGCCGGTCTGCCTACAGGTCCGCCTAAAGATGTGTTCGGCTTAGCACTGCGGCGGATATTCGAGTGCCGCTCTCGTAAGCGGTGCAGATGACAATTTTTAATGCAACCCGCCATCGCATCATTAACTCCTTTCTCATGTAAGCCACCATGGTCGGGACTTGGGGACAATTTCGTGCAGCGGTAACAAGCTATCACTCGAGCTACCTGCGCCGGCCTAGGCCACTTCGCGGCCGTGGCTGCCGCCTGCACAGCGACCGTGCGGCTAGCTCAGTGGGCTTTTCGTGCCTCCGGCGCGTTTTCGCATCCAATGGTAATAAACAGTAATAGAAACAGAGTGCCTGAAATCGCTGTAGAACTTTGGTCGCGGCCAGCTGCCCGATTAGCTGACGAAATCACGGCACCTCCGCCGCCAACGATCGGGTCGTTCCTTCTCGAGAGCAGGAGCTCCGCCCTCCGGCCCTCCGATTGGAGCGGCGAGCTGGGCGAGCCGGCGAAAAACGCCGGCAGTGCGGAAGCGGCAAACACAAACACGTGACGTGTTGGATGTGGTTTATTTACACAATATCCTCGGGATGTCGATTGCGCGTGGTCCTCTGCTGGCTGCTCGATTGCGTTTCGCACACTTTAAAATTGATTTTAAATATGTTCTAGGCTGTATTCGCCACTGATATTTTGCAGATGATGTATATGTGTTCCGACCAATCTATCTCCGAAATTATCTCGCCTTCAAACTTTTGTGTCAGTGCCCCTTTAATGAAGTGTATATCGCTGTGTTGTGCTATGTTTCTTCCCAATATGTGCCCGCCCACATGCGCCCTCCGTGATGTTGGCTATAATAATATACGTTATCCACAAAGGAAACCAAGCAAACCAAGGAAACCAAGTGCCTACAGATGGTGATGCTTAGAGCTCCTCCTCCCCACCCCTACTTTTTTTTTGCGTCATGTATTGGTCATTTTACGTTTACGATTGCTTTACTTCGAGCACGCTAGAGGACGAGCATTGTCGAGGATGCGACAGCGACAGATACGTTTTTCGTGTTGTCTGCGTTGCCTTTACGATGAGATTTACGATTGCAGACGATCCGCGTTTTGATGCATCGGTTGTAGCAAGGTAAGACGACTAACAACAACTAGTTGTTCTCAAACGGCCGCATTGGATGCTTGTGATCTCGTGTGTGGTGAACGGCGGGGTTACGAGCCTTTCGGAAATAAAGGCGGCATTTTGAAAGCAATCGGTATGACTTCTACTGTGTTTACGGCGGCGCGTTCGCTCTGAACGCGTAGGCGGGGCGCGCAGCGAGACGAATGCAAGAAGTCGCGCATATACGATTGGCGACATCGCTTGCCAACCGCAGTTCTGGTGCTCGGTAGGTAATTTCTTGATTATTTTAGCGCATTTTAAGCGCACACAACCACAGTAACCTACTTATTTGTACTCCCTCGATCCTCAAACCGATCAGCTCGCTAGGCCTTTCTCGCATGACAAGCCTTGCTTGGGTGACGCTGCCAGGGGAGGAACGCTCCTCCATTAGCTCACGAAAGGGGGAAATCTTCCTCCACTCTTAGGGGTAGAAACGCGCTCCTCCCTCTTAAAGAGAGAATCTTTCTACCTCTTAGGGAGCAATATATGATACATTCCTGTTTCCCCTTAAGGAAGAAACTACCACACCCTTTTTTCTTAGAGTGTGCGTGTGTGTGTGTGTGTGGGGGGGGGGGGGTGCGTGTGTGTGTGACCAAAAACATCTAGTTCAGCTACTGAGTATAAGCGGGCATTTTAAAGAAAATGGAATAAAAATTAAACAATACAGAGTACTTGTTTAAATTATAAGGTGCATAAAAATGTGGTTTCCCATAATGCTACTTTTATATATTTGTGGCACCAAAACGAACAGCCACTCCGATCCCCGAACAAAACCCTGCCCTTTTAGCTCCGACAATCGATTTGCTATACAATTTATTTTGTCCCAGCACGTCTCTCTTTTACAGCGAAAGCTGTGTAAAGTGAAAGCTTTCTTACTGGGACCGATAGGGTTCTGTCAAAAAACTAATGCATTTCCCCATAGACCAGTTGGTCGACCAAAAAGCTCTGATAAGATGTTTGAACACAGTGTGCGTGCGTGCGTGAAGCCGGTATTTCACCGTGTCGAAACAGTTACTCGAAAATCTCACAAAACGAACGATTCCAGATACGAAAATCCACGCATCGATCATAAAGTAGTGCAATAGCATACCTTTCGCTCATAAACATGCACGTATCGGTATACATTTATATCGTACGTAGATGCGTTTACTTATTGCGCGAAAACTCGACTCAGAGGTTCGTTTTCCGTTTCCGATTTGCGTCATTGGAGGTTTGACGATCGATTGGACGCACTTTCAGTAAATGGACGCACTTTTAGCGAAGGCTTTGACGCACCCTTGACGCAGTTTTGATATCAGGAAGCTTTCGCGCGTCTTTCAACTTTCTTAAGGAAGTATCAACTCTACCCGTGCTTACAGCTGCACCTTTTTGTTTCGTTAGAGTAGGCAATCTTCGTCGAGTCGCAGTGATGATATGGGCATCCGTCATCAATAACATGCGCAAGGCTTTCCCTGGTGAACGCCGTCTAATAAATACGTGCTTACTACGTTACATTTTATGGCGCAAATGTATCATCAAGGCAATGCCATACTTTCCCGAATTTTCCCGTTCGGGAATCTCTAAATACTGGAGGGCTTTCATTTCCTCAGTATCAAGGAGAAAAAGAAAACCAGATTCCTCCGGTTCCTTTGTCTGCCCCGTCACCACGCAAATATGTCCTGCTGAGCTATCAAACTCTTACATTTCAAAATAAATTTGTGAATCACGTAAAAGTTACCTAGGAAATCTATCGGCAGTTGACTGGAAATAACAAAAATAAAGTAACGTTAAGTTGCTAAGTTAATAAACCGGAAGAATAACTGCAGTAACTGGAATAGAGTGGTTGCACTTCTTACAAATTGAATATTGCCTGGTCGGTGGACAGGTATCTGTGCAGGCATGAAGGCAGTTGCCATACGTCGTTCAGTTTCCTACGGCGCTATATGTTTTGCCATCGGATTACTTGCGGCGGCATGTGCTTCGCAAGTGGCTTATGGGGAGCTGCTGCTGCCTTGGTGTTTGCCGTATGCTTTCGACGAGGTCCAGCGCTTGGTTGCTCTCATCTCTCAGCGCGTAGTGATCGCTCACCGGTGAGTTCGGCTGACAGGACTCAAGTTATTCCCTGTTGTGGACATGACCCTTCGAGAACTGGATGAGGGTCGTCTAGGACGGAAACGCATGCTTGACGTGCGGGCTGACTTATTGCCGCTTTGTGTGAGTTCTCACAGGGAGAGCACAGAAAAGAAGGGACGACTGCAGCCTAGGCGTTGGTCCTCGCATATAGCCCAACTGGAAAGGGGGCATCTTGATGCTTCACCTATGCCGGTTGTGGTGCCCGGTTAAGAGCAGCGCTGCGTTAATACCACGTTAAACTGTCCTAACTTCCAAGCTGATTTTTAAGCGAAGCTTGTATGATTAGGGGTCTACATATATTTGGTGTCTGTGAGCAATACTGTTACTTGGCGACAGCGAAAAGGACGTACACCGTGAGATGAATGAACGATACAAGTGCAGTATTTACATGCCAGTTAATATCGAGCCCGCGCTGGATGCGCGCCTTGCCAGCTTCTCCGTCCTCGGACGTTGGACATGTAGCACCATGTTTGACTCCTCAAATCGTCGTCGACTTCTCGCAACATCTCACGAGGCTTTACGTGTCTTTGTAGTGTGAGGTGTTATATAGAGCAATGCACTGAAAAACGATCATCACGGGTGTGCGTGCTACTAGAACGGGGTCACCACCAAAGTCACATGCCAGTAAAAACATAATTTCGACCTCAAACTTATACGTGCCTTCACTTGGATATGCATATTGAATAGATTAGGTTTTAACAGTCGCCACTTTCAAAATAAAAACATGTCTTACCTCTCGGGCTTGCACTTATCATTACTTGGAAAAGAATTTGGAGTAGATTAAGTCATCGAAAAACACCGTTTTAAAGATCCGTAGCGTCCAAGTAAAAGTGGGTGCATGTATTTATGTGTCTTTCTTGCAGCTGTCCGCCATCCATGCTCGATAAAAATAAATGGGTTGATACCTTCCACATAAATTCTGTGTCCCCGCTATGTTGCATGCTAAAAGCATAGCTGGTAATCCAGTTTTACACAGTAGAATGGCTCATGATTCTTTTAATATCCAACTTTAACTAGATTGAAACGCACACACTTTTATTTTTTTTTTTGTAAATTTGGCTTGCTCTTTGTTGACCATCCAAGGAGAACGTATCGTTTGTCTTGCGTGTCTGCGAAATGGAAGATGTCTAACAATTAGTTTACGAGGTATAATTTTTGTAAATTGGTGGAAATAGATACATTGGGTTACTGTTCCGTATCCGACATGCCAAGTTGGTTTTTTCAGCTGTTCTTATTGATGCGATTGAACTTTGTAGGTCAAAACGTGCTGTTCCGACGTCCAGCGTTCGTGGTAAGTTCGCACTTATGTAATTTCGTTCAAAAAGAACCTGCTTCTGAAGAGAAAAAATGGTGGTGGTGTATTCATATAACCTAGCAAGTAGCACAAACGTATAAATTTAGTGGATACGTGAAAATATGCTCGAGTGATTTACGCAGCTTCATTTTTAATACAGTATTAGCACAAAAAAATAAGCTTGCATGCTTTAGTTAAAATATTTCAAGGTGTCATTGGCACAATGCGGCCGCCATGTCTTTTACGCAAGGTATTTTAATTTTGTAACGTTGTTCAGTATTTATTGGCTACCGCGGACATCCTTCGAGATCTTGCAGTAAGATCCGAGGACACCCGTTCGACGTAATTGCAGTTCATGCAGCGTATTGAGCTAAGTGTTGGTCCGGCAGACTCCTAAAGACATGTATACTTTACAGTGTTAGACAGCGGGTGGGCTCCTTACGGCCTACTGAACCACCCACCGGTTACGTGGGCGTGGACCACTATGGTACCGCAGTATACGAACCTACCATAGATCTAAAATTACCATTGGGCCAGTGAAACACAATCAAATGCTGACATTTCTTTTCTCGCTGATTCTCGCACAGGCAGACCAGAGTTGTCGAGTATTCCTTAATAAAGACTGCCGTATTCGAAATAAATAATGGTACACTAATGCGACGAATAGAGATTCGGCGCCCAGCACGCGTAACAGGACGTACTTCCGATACAAACGTCCTCTCGTTATACCAATCGTAACATTATAAGACAAACAGTTGTCCTCCACACAATACCACAAATACGCACAATGTGTGTGTCGTTCTGACTTGGCTTCAACAAACCACTCTTTTTAAACAATCACCCACCGTCTTCTTTGGATACTTTATGTGCATGAAGCAAACTTTTCGGTTGATATAGATAATGAAATTAACAAAAAGAAGACAACTAGAAGTAACTAAGGTTTCAACTTGGGCTACTTGGGCTAGTTGGTTCGGCATTATATGAAGAAAAACAGCGCTTAAACGAGCCCAAAGAATGCAGTGCAGAAACACCAGCTCTACTGTTCTGTACTTCGTTAAAGGTCCTAATTTTAGCGCTGTTCTAATATATAACAACTGGAAGACAAAGAGCCAAAGCATCCAGAAGTGGTTTACCGTATAAAAGGAAAGGATAATTCACAGCTGACAACTATACCTTCAACGTTCTCTGAATGCATCGTTTGTATATTAGTACGAAGTATTCATGGTGTGCTTACATCTCTTTTAAGTATCCGCAGCTAGAACTTCAAAAGGGTGAGAAGCGCCACAAATCACGCTCTGTTTCGTTATTTTACGCTCTGTTTCGTTATTGTACGAAGCGCCACCTCCTCTTTTCATCACTACGCCTTGTCCATTTTATACGGCCGTGCGTAAAGTCGACACTAGGACGTCGTAGCTCCAAATCGGCTGACACAGACTGAGTGATGAAAGCAGGCTGAACTTTGTAATATCCATTGTTACTTTGCGAGCAACTCTAATCAAATCGTGACAACAAGAACAACAAAAATATCTATCAAAGTTTTTTTTTCTGAACAAGAAAAAAATGGCAAGAAGCGAGTGGATACATGTGAGCAGGAGTAAAACATTTTGCCGTGTATATGGTGGGATCGCCATGCAGCCTCTGCTATAGGGCTAGGGCGAGGTCTATACAATCGCTGAGAGGACACTCACGTCATGGGACTTGATAAATGAGGAAAATGGGTAATTTTGGACGAAGCCAGAGATATTTTATACCCTGGGCCTTACAATGCTCTGAATGTCGGGCTGGAGTGCCTCAGAATAATACAGAAGGTAGGACATGGTTTGTTTGCGTGCCTTGGAATATAGGAAATTAATGGAAGATATTGGTGTTTAAGGTTGTTTTAACGATGCAAGCACTCTACACAGCAGAGCATTTGCAGCACAAAAAATTAGGAAATTTGCCAAACACGAACAGCTATTTCTCTAGAACATCATGCAAAACTCGGAATGACAGGAAACCATAAATAACGCTAAATCTATCAACTAATAAATCGAAATCCCAAAGGGAACTCAACCGAAAGCTTTTGAGCCCCACGTCACCACCAATGAAGTTCACACGATATCGCAAGTGCACGCTGAATGGAGCCTTTATTGGAATCCAACCACATTAAATCACCGAAGCAAGTACGCCGAAGTAACTGTATGGACATGCAATTGCGCAACCAAAACCAAATTATATCGCATTCTTCGTAAAGCGGCATGCATGTTGTAGAATTTAAGTTTACGCCTGATACCTTAGCAATGTCAGTATAAGTATTTTCACTTTGAGCCATAAAAGTACATTATGAACAATAACGGGTTGCAATTTCTGTATTCTTGTGACAGCTAAGCCAAACTGAGGATTGCGTTGCAAATGGCTGGAGGCCACATGAAGTGTGATCGCATTGAACTGCTCACCAATATATGTTTGTGCCACAGGGACCTAAATATTTTGGGGAAAATGCGGAAAAAATGTTTTGGTCTTTTTTTATTGCAAAGCTGTACCCTTTTATTGAAAAGCTGTATGGACTACGTTCCTAGTATTTTACCATAATTTTCACCATCCGTGCAATTTTTCAGATCCCTTTTAGTATTCATTTTTATACAAGTTCACTTCAGCTTTTTTTTTATTTTATGACGTGAATTCCAGACGAAGGATGAGACCTTACAGTTATTTTTACTACATTGTACGACACTTATTCGAAGCATTTCTTTATTTAAGCCCTTGCTGTTCTCCTGGAGTAGAGTTTAGCATCAACAAAAAATATTTCCTACGTAGCTATTATTTGGTCATTGTTTTCAAAAACTAGCAAGTTTAAGCACGGTTTCCAGGAGAGCGAAGCAAACTTTCCGAAAATCTCGATTACCCCTTCTGCGTTCCCCAACAGATATTTTTGTCGAGTTAGCTTCCTCGCAATATTTAGGTTCCTCCACTGGAGGTAGATTATTTAGAACGCTTTGACCAACTATATTGTTCTACAGCAGAAAACATTTGTGTCACATTTAATTCTCCAGGCACCGGAAATTGGATTTACGAAGTACAGATTATTACATGGACCTGTATAAGCTGAATTAGTACGAATACGCCGGGGCCATGTCAAGGAATGCCGTTATGGACTCAGTGGTACAAAAGATAAACAATTCTTCATATTAAAGCATCTAACCAAAGCGAAATTTTATACGGGGGAGGGGGAAAACAACACGGGCAAAGAGGATCATTTTTCTTTAGTCTCCGGCCTACAGAAATCTAAACTACAAAAAGCAATGTACCGAAACATCACAGATGACATAAAAGCAATCATGCGAAAGCAACGTATTTTCAGCCTTCGCCCAAATTGAGGAGCTCCAGGCACTGCATAATTTCCAAGAAAAAGCTCACAAAGACTTGGACAGCGTCAAAATATTGATTGCGAAACGACCGAACTTTTATGCGGGAACTCGCGATGATTGGAAGCAAAGGGCTGGTGCTACGCAAGCACAGCATTGAAAACGCCCGAATATTAGGCATGTATGATAGCTACATGAATGTTAAAAATGTAGGACACGTTTGGACTTATCAAGCGATAAACGACCACATCAACCTGCATTCCTCGTTTCTTGAAAGCCTCTCGAAATAGGACGAAGATATGTGTTTTGTTTTAAAGCGAGGCCGGTGCGAGGCATTTCCCCATCTCTGGAACTGTATGCTCCGGAGTGGAGAGAGGAGAGAGAAAAGCTTTAATGAAGACCAGCGAGGTCAGCCGAGCCGTCGCGCTGGCTTGCTAAGCTTGGTGATAGAATAAAAAAGCAAAGAAAGCAAAAAAACAAAAAATATTAAAAACAAAAAAATCTGTAAAAATGAAAACATGTCATTTGATGCGCATAAAAGTTTCAATCACAAAAATCTGTCCAGTGTTGTGCTACGAAGAAACTCCAAAAGAGCTTTGATTGCAATGTGCAGCCTGATTGATACCCGGCAAAGGTTCCGAAACAGCCCTCAGTTGAAGTCCCGCACCAAGATGCCTGCATAAAGATAATATAAGTTTCCGTCTGTGCACGGTGTACTTTGGGCACACCCATATAACATCACGGATGCCTTCTCGTGAGCCTCACGGAAAACAAAAACGCAAAGATCGTATAGAACGAGAACGAGCGAAGGCAGATGAAACGAAGTCAATTTCAATGAGGCTTTACACGTGGGAATCGCAGGCCTAAAGGACAAGATAGTAATTTGGCCCTGTAAATGAGGCGCTCGATCTTAAGCCAGCATTTTTCCGAAACACACATGAGCCTGTTGGGGTGGAAAATATCCTAAAATGGTGGCCTGCCCGTCGGAACGCAAGGCGAGTTTAAAGGGTTCGTCTTTGATTGAAAATTAGCGGATGCATGATATCTTAGGAGGGAGTTACGCCCACTGCGAATCAGCAAGCGTGCGCGAGAGCGCGAAGGACAAAAGACAAATACGGCGCATTCGCAGAAATAGCCCTCACGCACCCCCATTAGTAGTGGCGCGCCGAGAAACCGCAGAGCAACTGCGGAGTACATCCTAAAGGGACCATGCAACACTTTCGATAAGCGCTTTCACTCTTTCCTTCACGTCTTGAAGCACTGCGAAAGCTGTAGTTATCGCGAGCACGAAGCGGCACTGCGTGATGGGCTCGTCGCACCAGATACGCCTTCCATTCGTGCTGTGCTTTTGTCGCATTTTTTAAGTTGCTATCAAAAGCGTTCATTGCTGCAACTAAAAAAAAAAAAAACCGGCCAGCAGCCGCTACATGGCCTTAGTGACGTAATTCGAGCGGTCGAAGAACGTCAAGACCGGGAAACAAAGAAAAATCTCTTGAGTGAGTTTACAAGTTATCTCATGGGCATAGAACCGTTTTTTGGCTGAGGTACTTTGGGACCCCTTAATCTAAGTACTAGGTGGGTTGAGTGACTACGTTCTGGAAGCATTTAAGATTTCAAAAAGAGTTTAAAAAAAGTTAAAAAAAGTTAAAAAGAAACAGCCGTACTCCAATTTGCAGTCACTAGTAGTCAACGTAATCGCTCCTTGCCAGGCTTTACAGGCTGAATAAAAAAAGGTCGCTATGATGGGTAGTCCTTCAATGCATGTGTGCCGGATATTGCAACAAAAAAGTCAGCTGACGTGTAAGCGCTTCTGATTGGTTCTCGACGAAACAATAATATCCAACTGAGCGGTCGAGCCGTGTTGTTTCCGTTTCGCTTCGTCGGAGAGTTTCGCAATCTTGCATTTGAGATTATTTGCTTTACCAACCGCCTTAACGCTTTCTAATGGCTTCGATATGATACCTACGCGTTGCGCCAATGCTCCTCGCGGCTGTGCCTTGGGAGTCGACGACAACGTTAAATTTCGGTGCCTCCGTGTTCGCCTACTTTGCCTAATAATCGGGGTGTACTGGCACGGCCGGCCACTTCGCTCAAACGCACTGTTCAGGCTTGCGCTATGAAATGCCTCGAGTAGTGGAACGTTTCCCACGGACCCATTTTACCATTCGGTTGGCCATTTAATCTTTTCGCAATATTAACGGGCCAATAAAGCAACCCTGGCTCGTCATTGTGGTATTTATGTTGATGCAGCACGCGGAATACTTGGCTTTGACATTTTTTCCTCACACTGCATACGAACGCAAGTAAGTGAGTACTCCGAAACGTTGACTTACTGACGTAGTACTCAGCACTTACTGACGAAATGCTTATTGAGTGCCGGAAAAATGAACTTCTGTACCCATGTTTCTCGCCAAGACGATGAGCGCCAATCTACCGCCACAGATGAAATATCGGTTCGCAGTCTCCAGGCTTTAAAGTGCTAAAACGATTAGACGATATTTCCTTTCAGTTTTCTGGGGCGATGTGTTAAGGAGACGATCGATGTTTAAAGCGGCACAAATTCAAAGGGCCTATTGTCTTTCGCGGCATTTTCGTAATCTCGCATTGAACAACAAAGCTATGTTTCTAACTACGTAAAAAAATAAAATATTCGAGCTTGCAAAACAATTTCGGCTGATCAAAACGTTTGCCTAAGTACGCCACAAATTTACCTTGCGACAATTTATTTGCAGTCATTCCTCACAATCATTCGTCAGTACCCTAATTATAACGTGATTTTTGTTTTATGTTTGTGCCTGTTTGGGGCTCTAGCGTATCACATACATAACCAGACGGTTAACGGAGACAACAGATCAAAGGGGAAGCTCCTCCGATTTATTTTGCTCCCTTCCAGTCTCTCTTCGAGAAGTTGCTCCATCGCAGATCGTATTGATTTGTCTGCGGCTATTCACTCGGTTGCTCCCCAAAGCTCAGGTGAGTCTTCGTTGCGTAAAACTCAAAGGTGAACGTTTGAAATGCTGTAGTGTGCGTTTTAAATAAGAAGGCAATAAACCATTCATTGAACTGAAAAGTCAGCGTCTGGTTTCGGAGTCCATAGCAGCGAAACAGCTTTCAAAATGGCCGACGTTATTAGTAGAATAAAGGAAGGAAATTAAGTGGTAAAAACATTAGGTAACTTTCAGTATTAAGGGGAATTAAAGCCCGAAACGCGATTCAAACACGCCTTCCCACTTCATTTGTACTGCATGACTGTAGCTAACTAAAAGTGGACGTATTGCGTGCGTTGTAGGCTTCGACCTGAAAGCGTCAAAAACCAATGCACACACCTAGACGTTCAACTAGGTTGATGTTGCTCGGCAAGTCAGTAGTTTTTTCATTGGGGTCACATCAAGTTAAAGCTGAATATAAGCCTAGGTACCCACTCAGGTGTATTCCCCAGTAATGATAACACCTGCCGTCAGAAGGTAGAGATCGTTTCACCGATTTTTTTTCGGTTATGACGCCAACATACCCGCCGACAGTTGTCACATACCCACTCAGTGGAATACGCCCCTGTCGTGGCAGGCTCACAGCAAAGGAATGAATAAAGGTAAAAGCAAGGCAGGAATGGTAATCAGGCTATCGCGTAGTCCGTTATTCTACAGATAGGAACGGGAAACAATGGAATAAATGTAAACAAAAGAGGAAGGGGGAAGGTAAGCAGAGAGTGTAAAGAGGTGTGCCCACTGTCATTGGCTTAGAAGTCAACATCCCTGCCCCAAGAACCACTCTGCGGAGTTCAATTGTGCATTAAGGCTTCCGTATTTACAGCTCATCAGAAGACGTCGGCCGGCCTCGGACTTTTTAATTTTGGGAGAACGGTCCGAAATGTAAGGATATGAGTTCTACATAACTGCGCTTGGCGTACGTTTTCTGTCTACGGGTCTTCAAAAAGTTTTGAATAAATAAAGCATTTCCACTCTCATTAGGCTATAATTAGGAGATTTAAAGTAATATTGATCCCGGAATACATGGGGTAAGGAGCAGTTTCTTTCGCTTGGACAACTTACGCCTGGTATTCCGCACGAAAGCGTACGTGCTTCTATTTTTGTTGCCGGTAGCACTCACCCAACTGTGTCTTCTCGATGCAGAACATGTGCTAATGACTGGGGATATTTACGCTAATATTTTGGGAACACTCAGCTTGAAACTCCCCTATCCGACTTGAGTGTAACGTTCACAGTTTTGCAGTAGTTAATGATCTGGAAGCAATGCGAACCAAAGCCGGTATAATTGGTTCGTTCGTTTTTATACGTATTACTTCATACACAGTATTCCCGATTGATCTTTTTGGTTTATAATGGGTATATCTAAATACATTTACAAGCTGTTGCTGCATTAGCTTAATCTAGAGTTTAATATCCGTTGCCCTATAGATTCTACGGAAAACGCTTAATCTGCCAGCTCGGCGCATAAATTTGTGCCAGTGACCGTAATTCAACCTCAAAGAAAACAAAATATGCACCTCCGTCTATTGGCAACGATGTTGAACGCCAAGCTTTCTCGTGCTGGATTTTTGTTTGGCCAATACCACGCCGCTCCAGAGGTTGGCAACGCTTTTCTAGAATAACCACTGCAACTGGCGGGTGTGCTCTCCGTAGGTCTAACGCTTAGGTTTGGGGTGTACGGCGCGAATTGGTACCTGCTGCTTGGCGTTCGCTTCGACCGCGTCGAAATGGAACAATTGCATGGACGCTGGCTTCTTAACGCGAGGGATTTAAGTTCCATTACGGCCACGAAAACCATTTTTAGGGGCGAAGCCCCTTAGGGGCTGGGGCGGTTGGCGTCTCCTGTCGTTGTCGTCGTCGTGGTAATCGTCGTTAGTCTCATGTATACACGGTACTAAAACACCGGGAAAGTTGTTTATGCCTCGCGCTAGAACGTAACTCGTACTGAAAAAGCACCGCGACACTTGTTTATGCCTCGCGCTGGAGCGCTGCCTAGCGCGTACAAAAAAAAAAAAAAAGAACACTGGAACACTCCTTTACGCCTCGCTTTAGAGAGCTTCTTGCTTGAAAGACAAGCGACATTTACAGCAAAGCTGCATACCTGTGCCCCCGCCCCCCCAACGGTGTCATCTACGTTGGCTAAAACGCGAAGGCGCTAAGAACATGCTTACACACTGAATACTTCGCCCCTCACCAGGTTTCACGTTAGTGGAGGTGGCCCCGGATTATTTCTTTCGCCGCACCCACGATCGTTCATCATCGTCGTCAGAGAAAGTTGGATTCCCTGCAGAGCGTATTGGTATATAATCAGTGAGGACACTAAATCCTCACCTTAATACGGTTATCATTTTTCAACTACACAAAAGGGATTTAGAACTCATAATTTCGGACGTAAATTGTTTTTTTTCAGCTTGCGATGTTGACTCGTTTCTGGCGTTGTTAAGAACAAACCAGTGGTGTCAACATACCCGGCCTCGAAGTAAACACTGCTGTTCATGAGCGCTGTTGTGATTACAGTCAGAATTAGGATTGTCTGCGCTGGTTTCTAACATTTTTTCCTGGTTGCCTTAGAGAATTCTCCATTCTCGGCTAACAGGTTGCCACATGACAGAAGCCTATCATGCTGCTGAAGTACGGTAAGTTTCGGTGGCTGTTAAAATAGGGGACCAACGTTTTTATGGTCAAAAACCGAAGTGACTCGGCCACGTAGAGATGTAAGGTGAGGGCGTTATTTAGGCGGCCTTGTCTTCTCGTAACTTTCGAATGGACTAGAATGAATTCACCCACGCAAATACACATAAAATAACATCTGGGTCCCAGACCTTATCCACCCACACAAAAACGCAGAAAAGGCTGTGATATACTTTTCTCTACTAACTTTATTTCTAGTTCGCACGGTTACTAGAGAAGTCGCAGCAATGTTAGCTAAAGTGTTCTAGTATGGTTTCTACATACGGATCTCCAGACGTGCTGTGCGATGGTTGTCCACAAATAAGGCACTTAACCGGATTGTGCTGCACGTCTTTGTTACTGTCCTTTTTGGCAAGATGAAGTGTCATCACCCGGCTGAAAGGGGAAACCAAATAGCAATCATCATCATCATCGTCGTCCCAAGTGGGCGTGTGGAACCGAAAATAAATTCTCATTGAATACAACTTCAGGAGCTTAAGGGGAGAGGAGGTTCCACAACATGTCTGCTACCATAGCTAAAATGAAAAATTGTCCTGAAACAAATTATGCCAAGTTTAGCCATTACAATGGCTATACAGTCGCCGCATTTTTTGCCTAATTCCTTGCTGTAGGCAAATACTAGTCGCAGGTATTAAACTATTGATATTACGTCAGCGTTCCCACAGCCGCTTCAGTTGAAAGGCACGTGGCTCGAGGGAACTGCCGTAAAATTATTTGAAATTAAAATATCCGGAACAAAAACCAAGGGAATGCCATCTGTTGAGAAAAAACCTTGTCGTTTATCGAGCTGCGTTACTTTACTTCAGGCGTGTTCCATCCTTATCCTTGAAAACAAGGGTAATTTCGTTTCACGCAAACGTCTGGTCGTGAAGAAAAGGCAGCACGCTGCCCATCTTTGCCGCCGACCACACCAGTCGAAAACAGTGGACGCCGCAGGTTAAGGTAAACGTTTCGTATTTGCTGTCGATCGCTTCTAATGTGTCTTGGCGCATTTAAATTGTTGGGCGAGTTGGAACCAGGTTGTGGGGATGTGCCAAACGCCACACGCCAAGTTTATAAAGACGAGTAAACGTGGATGTAAATAAACTCGAAGCAAAACGCGTAAAAGTCTTGAGGTGTAAGTGGTGTAGTCTACATTGTATCTTTGGGTCAAATAGATGCTGATTTGCCCTTTTATATTTACTTTAGATTTATTTATTTATTTATTTATTTATTTATTTATTTATGTATTTATAGGAGCTCAAAGGGAACTGTTCAGCGGTGTTAACTCGAGGGTGCGAGGTCAGAGGTATAACTTGCGTTTGAGTCCACAAAAGTAGTTGTTTGACGCGATAAGCAAGCGAACTGAACCGCGCAAGTTGGTTTCGTATTGCTACTTGAAACAGAGCTGAAGCGGTACAGGCGCGGGAAAGACATGCGCTGCTGCCAAGTTCTTAATTTGAAAAATACCGACTATTTAGCTGCTTGGATAAAACACGAGAGAAAGAATAAGAGGAAGAAAAGGTTGGTTTTCAGGATTTTTACACCCAGAACATGTTTAAGAAGAAGCGGGTAAAACCTGATTTCGCCCCGAATGGACCTTTTCAAAGTAGTACTCATACTCATTGCCGATAGTCAATACTCATTGACTATCGGCATGACTTCAGCGCTCGCTACCCCAGGCTGGCAAATGCTGCATTGACATTGTTGTGCCTAGCTGATGGAAGCTGTGATGTCGAGAGGACGTTCTTCCGGCTGAGGTACTTTAAACGAGAGGACAGGTCTTCAGGGGAGACCGACATGTTGCGCATACAGATCTGATAATGTATGTAAAAAAGAATGTGTAAAAAAACTTCCAGCTTCTTGTGAATAAAATGTGTATTTTCTCAGAAGTTAATAGTACTCTTTACTGTCGTCATTATTAATTCATTTCCAAACGAACGCCAAAAGTCGGAGAGTATTTGCTACAAAACCCTGACAATCCCCCGATTACCAGCTTGAAACAAACACTGATTTAGCCGCGTTAGAGTTAAGCTCAAGATACTTGCTGATAAAATAAACTGCGTTTATTACTTGGCACATCTGTAGATTTAACCCGAAAAAGCCGAACTTCGCAACGGTTTTACTAAAAAATTCCCGATTTCTCCCTGATTATAAGTTTGAGAAATAACACCCGATTTTTACTCCCCCCCCCCCTTTCCCGATTTCAAAAATATATAAAACCCGACAACGAACAACCCTGTCTATAACTTGTCCATAATAATTCACAGTACTCGGCCCCCTTCTCGAACAAATCTAGAGTGGCTCTGCTGCAGTTCGTCTTTCTCATGCCATGCATAGCCATCATACGTTGCTCGCGATAGCGCTTCAAGATGGCGGCGTCATCAAAGGCCGGCGGGTGGTCGTATCTAAAATAGACAGTGACTTTTCTATGTTGCCTGTGCCTGTAGTGAAATATTTTGAGCACTTTCTGTACCGGAGAGGGGTTCCAGAGGTGAGTTTGACACGCATAACTTCTGCTACAGAAAAGCCTACTCTCATAAACCCGCCCTGTGCGCATTCTCCAGAACGATAGGCATGCTTCTTGTTGCATTTTGTGGCTGTTAGAGGCTCTTCCTATCACTAGAATTCCAGCGACGCTGATCCCCTCGGAAGTGAAATGCACCCAGGTTACTCGCACTGCCACATGCTTTTCAAGCGAAAATATCTTTGGCTGCAGTTCCGGTTATTCCGGGGCCACTGCTGCTTCTGCTGCTGCTTCTGCTGCTGCTTTCTGACAGTGACGCGCCACTGGTGTTATCTTGCACCAGATAACGCTGGTCTTCGCGTAACGTGCCCGCGTTGTAACGGGCAGCGAATGCCAGCGTGGAAGCCCCACTTCATGCATGTATCACGTTCTCTGCGTTTATACTGGTAGTGTCTTAAGAGCAAGCTGGTAAGCAAAGTGTCTTCAAAAAACAAATCGTGAATCTAGACATGACCGACGAGGTGTACTACACGGTTGCGATCCTTTCTTGCGATGTTTCCGACAACGTTTCCAGCGTATACCTTAAAAACATGCCGGGCGTGTTGTCCGCTGATTCCCATTTGCATGTGCTCTCCGCCAAATTCTCGGTCCCATGTGGTATGCGATATGCTTATGAAATCACTGCTATTTTGTGGTTAGGATGATGTCTAAGAATATTCGTGTGCGGAGCTTGTGGATTTACGATAAGAAGTACGCTTCCGGAGCCACCACAGCTCGAGCGCTAGACTTGCAAATCGCGCGATAGACGTGTAACATTTACCCTTGCAAACTTGTGTAGCCGATATCTCTAAATCTGTGAGGGACGAACAGTGAAGAGGATTTCGCAATACTGATAATAAAATTCCACGTTAAACTGACCTGAATTGGAAGGAAAAAGCAGCAGAAACCTCTTAGGGGAACCACATGCGTGTTACCAGCAAACAAGTTTAGGACAAACTGGCAGCCCAAGATAAGGTGGTAGTCCGATGGGAACTGTTCCGATCAGACAAAATTACGAAGGCTATCAAAGAAAGTCGGGACTTTTTTATGGGACCGCCCTTGAAAATGGCCAGCGAGAGCATTGCAGAACTTCAAGGTCATCCACATATCGGGAGACGCGAACATTGACCACACAGGTACATGAGGCGAGGCACCGTCTTACCTCGCCAACGGGTCACCTAATGGAGGTAGCAAGCACTATAATTTTCTTCAATATGTTTTTAATGTAGCTCTAACCGCTAGGTTCAAACAGGGAGGAACGTAAGTGAAAGTGAAGCCACCTTCCTGGCCGTACTACTGCAGATACCACAAGAGATTTGGAAGCGGACGGCGGAGAAGCTCGCCGATTCCTTCTTGCACCACAACCAGGAGTTCTTCGTGGGGACGCGAGTCGTAGATGTCCGTAACGAACACTGATGCGGCTGCCACTGAAGCAGCCACAACTGTTGCAACAAACAAGAAATCTCCGCGTGCGTTATCACAAGAAACGGTTTATTCACGGGCACCGCACATATGGGCGCGTGCGGAAAAGCTCTCGCCACCCCTTGCCAAGCCCCTTTTAAAGAAGCAATGGAGGGTACAGGGCGCCCTTACTAATGGCTCTTTGCCAAGGAAAAGTTTCTAAAACAAACAACCTTACTCTTCTTAACCCATTCCCTCAACCGTGTCATGCCCACTACTTTCCAAAGCTTTAAGGCTTTCCACTTTACTCCAGATGGCCCTAAGCTGACTCGGCGAAAATTGTCCTCGCCAGCGGTGGTGGTTTAGCGGCTAAGACATTGTGCTCCCGAGCACAAAGGTGCGGGCTCAACTCTTTTTCTGATAAAAGTGAATGACAAAGCACACCATACGACAAGATTTGGGTGCACTGCTGCACTCTCAAGATTGCTTGAATTAATCCGCAACTTCGGTGAGCAATCAACCTTAATAAAAATTGGCTCCAATCCACACTGTGAAGGTGGTTGGCAAGAAGCTTTAAACGACACCAGCAACAATTGCCAAAGCGACGTCACTAGAATTCACACACGTAGTTCTAGGCTCTACAAAGAGGGAAACCAGATATTCTGCCTGCCGCTACCTCGAATTCGCGGAGGCGATGTCACGATAGCAGCAGCACGATAGCGGCACCGGACTACAGCGGCGAACTAGAGTGGCGGACGCCGCCGCTCTAGCGGACGCCACCGCTGTAGCCCGGCCGTGCGTCGGCGGAAAGAAAACGAAGCGGAGAGTCTTTCGAAGGGTGAGACAGCGGAACCAAGTCATCCTGATGTGCTAGCTCGGGGCTACCGCACCGCGCAACACAAGCGCACACAGCGATACAATTTGGCATGTGAGTTTAGCGATTCCTATTTATGCCGACTTAAACGAGTTATTTTTAGTAAGTTTGATAGTTGTGAGAAAGATGAGGGAACTTTTATAATCGCTATTTATCTGATCCAGTTGCTCCTTTCGCATTTTGTAATTACTCTTAAAACACAATAGAATTTGTATCCACCAATTTAGAAAACGGAGTCCCATTCGTGGCAAGCAGTGCGCAAAAGGTAGCGTTTCTCTAGCGGCCAGATGCCTGCATGTGGTCTCTACACTTTGTTTTCCCGCCCTGAAAACGAACCCTTAACGTATCTTAGCCGTACGCCCATTTAATTCCGTCGGGTCCGGGTTATCCCGGAGGTGCTATGGAAAAATTTTATCAAGCTGTGCGAAGAAAGCACGCAATGGACGCGAAGCAGCGCCAAAACAGGCCAAAAAGAACTGTCGCTAAAGCACACGACAAAGTCGTCCCGCCGACGTGCCCGCCGGTGCGAGCAGTCACCTGCGTGCGAGGAACGCTGGGTAATAGCGCCTTATCGCCGCGCCATCTACACTGTGCTCCGTGAGTGAAAAGCACCCTTCCCATTCCCAGCCGTGTTGGAAGTTTCTTGTCCCGCACGCCACGAAAGAACTGTTGGCAGGTAGCGGGAGAAAGCTTTGCTTTAAAACTGTAGCCTTCAGAAGTATTCAGGATAGATTCCTTATTGATTAACACAGAAATCATTGAATAGAGGAGGCTGGCACTTCCGAGTGCTCGAAAAAACTCGCACGCGAAAACTCGCCTACAAAAATACAGCTGGAAAGTTTTTTTCCTTTCCTCGCTGCTCTTGAGCGAAGCGGTCACATGCAGACTTCGTATCAAAGGGAGAACGTCGACGGAAATGAAGCAAAAAGCACAATCTTCTGAAAGTTGGTCTTATTTTTCTGTGGCATATCTCTGAAGTGTTTTGATAATGGGCTAGCTGCCTGGCTGATGAAACAGAAGCTTCCAACAACAGAGAAGTAATCAGCTAAGACACACGAAAAATTCGCCCACTATCTGCTCACTACGCAGCAAATGTGTTCAAAAGACAGTAGTATCCTGCCGCCATTGCCCTGTAAAGGCTTCCATTTTCCTTGCAGTGGTCCTTTCACGCTCTTCCCCTCCAGTGTCGCTCCTCCCGTAATCAACACAGTAAATGTTTTCTCAAGTCTATTCAATATTGCCTGGTTCCACTTCTTACGCAAGATCTGCTGAAAGATTTTGTCATTTTTGGCGTACTTGCAAGGCCGCCGCGAAAGGGCCCAGCAAGCGTTTTCGGTATTTTCGGGTGAAAACATTTTTTCAAGGCGTATTTTATGATTTGAAGAATCAGGCAGTCAGGTATTTTTAATTAAACGAACACTGCAAACGCCACTTGCGTATTGATATGTTGCTACAAATATGGCTAATGTTTTCGTTTTGCTCAACAATGTTGACAAGTATGAACACTGCCAGCAGATTAAGTAGTTCGAAAAAGTTTTGGCTAAATAAACATCTCGTTCAAGAATTTTTTCAAGTTTTGGCCGGGCGGGTAAATCGAGGGACAGACACACAGATAGACCAACTGACAGACCAAAATGTTCGCGATTAGTAGCAAAAGAAAGACTACCGCCTTTAAAAAGACAATCGTCTTATAAAGGATTATCGCCTTTAAAAACAATTATGCCTCGTGAACCGTATTCTGAGTTTTAACTGCAGGCGTTACTCCTATTTCCTGTTTTCGAATAACAGCCCCTAAATGAAAACCATTATCATATTTGAACTCACTTTGCAGCCGCAGTTACCACTTCATACACAGTCTTCCTCAAATGTTTTACAAGCAGCAGGGTTAGGTGTTCTTGTAAAATTGCTCAATCTCTTGAAAAACAATTACAATTGGGCGTATGCGAATGCTTACGCGCAAACATAGAACCAAAATGTTTGTGTAATATGATTTTGATATTAAAACACAGAACCATTTGCCTAACACAGGTAACAGAGATATTGTCAGTATCAGGTTTATTGCGTTTATACCTGCTTTTTAGCTGAAAACGGGGGGTCACCGTTAAAATGCATTAGGTAGGTATGATTAATCATGATATTACAGCAAGCATCCATGGACAAAGAAAGTAGTTTTTGCACGTGGTGCCATTTTTAGAATTTTGTGACAATAAAAAGAAGCGTATAACACATATTGACCGTCACTAAGAAAGCACTAACATTCACAGTGCAGGCTAATAAAGAACAAAACCAGAAGTCCTAACCTTCGCTCTTCTTGTGCACTCTGACTGTTCAATGCCACCAAAAGCATTGATTAAAAACTAGGAGGAGGCACAGAGGAGGTAGGCTATTAAGCGGAAGTTCTGCTATGTGCATTTTGGTAATGCTTGACCCAAGGTACAAACGTAACACTCAAGGGACAACTACGCAACGTCATTCGTCACTGGTAAAAAGATTGACAAGCGCCAGCATGTAGTGATGCCACCGCAAACCTTCGCTCCTTCGAAAACAGAGCCAGTGATGACGCCATTGCGAAAGCAAAGAAACAAAACTCCTCACAAAAAAACAGAGAAAAGAGGAAAACGTTTTTCCAATGGCCAAACCGATGTTGATGTAACACAAATGATGCGAAGAACACTGTTGTTCCTGTAGATTAAACGCAAGAACTCCGAGCAATTGCAATGGTGAAAATAAATGCGAAGAAAATGAAGACCAATAAACGAACACGAAATCGCAGTAGGAAACGGCGGGGAACACAAATGACACTGGGCGTGGGCTTGTGTAGGCGCCTTATATGTGTCGTTGTTTCTTAGCGGCTGCGAAGTGTTACCAACAAGGAACCGGCCAGGAACTCGCCACTTGATGTGGCTGTCTGACGTTCGTCTATCATTTTGCACCGCCTCTACTTTGGGAGAGGGTCTCCGGAAACCCACAATTTCCGCTTCCTCACAACAAAAATACGGGGTTAAAAACGAACACAGCAGAAGCCGTTGCGCTTGAGCTCTCTGCAGGACTCCGACCATGTTTCACATTTTGTGTCCGTTCTTTGCGTCCAACTCGACGCTTCACTTCCAGGTTTTCTTCTTTTTACTGCACCGTTTTGTTTTCTTCGCTTATAAATAAAAGTACTCGATGCCTATTTATTTGTTTTCAATCACCGAGAAAACGTGATTTTATTTTTATTTTTTTGTGTGCCCTGACAACCAGAAACATTGCGAATGGTATTTTGCGTATGCATCCAACCTTATTTCCGTGTTATTTTTTTCGTACTGGCCACTGGCTCAGTTATTACCCTTAAGCAATGGTGAATACTTCCATTCAACCTAGGAGGTTTTGTTGCCTTTGTGTTCCTATAAGGCATTGTACTGGTCACCGTGTGGTCATTAGGGGGAGAAGGAAATGGCATCCACTCACCTCACAGGACGGCAGCAGATGGCGCCGCATCTTTCAGCTCAAATGGCCTCCTTAGAATCACTCTCGGGCAAAAAAACAGCGAGCACAAAAAAAACAGCTATGGAGCATGCACCGCCCGCGCGCTAAGAACGAAAAACTCATCGAGATCGCCACGACGCCTACCTCTGTACTTTCTGCGGACCCTTACATAGCGCAGTGTGCATTACATTTTTGTTTTCCGGTGTTCCATTTTTCTGATGCAGTGCTTTGCCTTTTTGTCAGCTATACTGGTACAGCGGTACGGCGACGTCATTTGGACTCCAGTGGGTTCTGTCCTTTGCTGGAACATGTCCGCCGCGGCACACCAATGAGCTGTGTGGCGCGCGAGGCCAGTAATCTATAAGTTGTAATATATTGATCCTCAAAACTCTTATGAGGACACATTGACACGAAAAATGTGTAATTGCAATTTTCCACCACACTGCAAAAGCAGCAATACAGCTGCGATTATTTGTTTAACATACTGACACGTACATAATGTAATTTGGTCTACCATGTGAAACAAAAAGGGTACAAGACTTTGCAGCCCATGCTTCACAAAAAAATGGTTTGAATAATTCATCACTCAATAGGTCCTCTTCCTCTAGTATCCGTAGAGAACATATCACAAACTAAACAGGACATTTTACGAAGCTTATTTTCGGAAATATCAACGCGTGCGTATCGCAATGTGTTCTGAAAGTTCAGCCTTTGCCTAAATTTTGTATATGAAGTAACTATTTCGAAACATCCTATCATATGAAACGTATGGGCTAGAAAAACATGCTCGCATACGTTTCTTCGGCATTCAACTAGGTGTCGTGATAGACAAGATTTTAACCATTGCGTTTTTCAGAATTCAGATATAGATGCATTGCGTAGAGACATTCTTGAATATCCTCAACACCTGGTGACCTTAGCCCATTTTGGCGTTGCCAGTGACCTGGCGAGCGTGCTTCAGTGGGCGTTCACCACCCTCCCACTCCCTTTCTTCCCCTACCGGCAACCTCTGTCCTCCTTTTCCTAAGAAAAGAATTTATCATCATCATTTTTATCGTTGTATGAGAGGGCTGTCTAGCTCTGTGGTTGTGGTCTCGCGTGGCAGTTAGGTTCTACGGGCCTGTTAATTTCCCTGTTACCTTTGTTTACTATACATAATTCTAACAAACCTGTTCTTCGAATAAGTGCGGCCTGGGCACCGGTAATGGCACTACTGGCTTCTGTGGAACAAGATACGAACGGTAAGCTCTCAATGCATCTTGCGCTTCTTTCGTGTTTTTATTGGCTGTTCTCCCTACGCCCAAAACTACCTGCCGCCTTCTAGAAGCCCGCGTTTCACGAAACTCCATCAAACAGAAATACTCCACTCGCCACCTAGAAAATGACCCTCAGACTGGAGAACAACAGCGGCACCGGGAGTGACACCGGAATTTCTTTTACCCTTTTAGACGTGCTGCCCAGCACCCTGCAAACACGTTGTTAGTACACGGCCTCGCACGTTAGAGAGTATTGATCCCCGAACTGCTGCCGTTTTTATCTCGAACGGGGTGTCCATTTGGTGGTGCGGGGATCACTCCTCCGGAAACTACGTCGATTAGACTCCGTATTTCGTTCTTACAACTATTAACTGCGGGGTTCCCTATTTCTTTACGTTTTCTTTAGCTGTATTCATTGGAGGAACAAGTGCTTCAATTGAAAGCTCATACGCGGGAGTTCATTGTTATATTAAACAAGGCAGTAGAACAGACACCGCCTTGTGAACTGCCTTGCTTGTTTTTTGTTTCTAAGATTCCTACTTGACGGTGGAAGCGGTGAGGGGGACGTTCCTCTTACAGGTTCGGGATTTATTCCTGTGGGAAAGCTGGGTTGCCAAAAGTGTGGAAAAGAAGAATAAAATTCCGAAAGACTGGGATGTGGAACACCTGAGAAACAACCATTTATCAGGAGGCGGTCTAAACATGTATTTGTGCTGGTGCACCATATCACAGCGGCAGAAACCTCGGGGTATAATAGCTAAAGCAAGGCTCGGGAAGAAACCTCAAGAAGCTATACATGGAAGGGTGTGCTTGATACACGATGTACACAGAGGTTGCGGTAAGCACATGCTTTCCCCGCTCTGAAAGAACACTGGAGGGAGGTTTAAGCTTTGTCTGATTCTCTCACCAGATTAAAGTTCAGAATTTGCAGGCTATGATTTGTGTTCTTGCTGCGTTGTAATACTTTTGACGAGATAAGTAGGCTTTAAAGGGCTATACGTCTATTGCGCAAAAAAGTAACGAAGACTCAAGAGATACGACACGAGACAGAGGACTCTTTAAACAAGCCTTATTAAGAAGAAATCAAAGATTTATACCTTCCAGTCTCTCTCATACACAATCATCCAAGAAACAAGGAATAAACACGTCCTCCCCTCTTTGCATTACCACACTCGTAGGGCACGTGCCACTGCGATTGCGGTTTCAGGATAAACGGTTGTCTTCCCTTTGTACAGCATGGATTACCGACTCGCCTAAACCTGCAGCTTTTAAGGGGCTACTTCCCTCGAAGCTTCGGGTATCTCGATGCACTGGCACTTCCGCAAAGCTAAACTTTATTGCAAGCAGTTTAAGTACAACCTTCGCGGGACCAAACAAAGCTTATATTACAATGTAATAAGAGACGTGTTTGCCCCCATGCTCAGGGGAAGCGGATTTCAGGGGCTAAAAGAGAGGGTAGACAGAAGGAAAGAAATTGGAGCGGGAACGCGCGCTCACTCATGAGTCTCTTCCTAGGAGCTATTTACATCCGTGTGAATCTGTGTCGTTAAAAAGACGTAGAAGGCGTTTATTAGCGTTATTTGAAATTTACGGCAGCAACCGATGTCCTAGGACTGCCTCTGCCATAAAATGCCGATCATTCAGTAGGCTGAGCTCGGTTGCATGCACGGTTCTGCCCTGCGTTAATTAGAGGCAACGGTAAAACACGTGCCTTATTGTCTCTTTAGTCCCACATGTGTCGCAGTGGACGATGAGGAGTTGGCGGGCTTTCGTGAAACTTACTCCCAACGAAAGCCTACAAAGTAAATTCGAGTCAGGTGGAGATGCTTTAAGTGTTTTCCTCCATATGTGGGCCTCGTTGTGTCTTCGATTCAACGGAAGGCAGTTTGAGTCAGTCCGGTTTGTTTCAGCGTACACATCATTTCTCAACGTTTTCCCTGTCCTCTGTCAAGTGTTCCAGAGCTCACTGGAGGAGAAGCAATATAGCAACATCCGTATTTTGGGGGTTTTACCGCTGGTAATAATTCCTAACCCAACGCGCTGAAGTCGTCGAAGCGGTTAAAATCAAATTTGAGTGAGCGCCTCACAGTTCTTTAGATGCTAATTTTGATATCACTCCGATAGAGCGCCAAGACGTGATCGCCACAGCTTTTCAAAATCTCAACAATGGCAATATAGTTTCCAAAGGCAACGTCACTGCAATATAGCATATCTTAGAATGTAGTAATTGCCAGCGTGTTCCTGTGCCCTCTTCACCAACGATTGCTATAAGTTGGAATTATTTGGCTTCTACTTTTACTGATTTTTGTGGCTGCGTTTCGAGAAACCCGTGAAAAGATCTTTTGAAGAGCTCCTTCTAGCTATTTTTGTTTGTTTCGTTCTCGAGCTTTTCCTGGAAACTTTTTACCGACTGTTGTGTGGAAGTTTAAGATTAAATACTGAGGAATAGAAATATAAAATACGAAGGAAAGTTGTTTCGGCAAATAAATGTTTATGTGCGCCAATAAAGATTTTAGGACACCTTTGCGACTGGCCTTTGTAACATCCTGTTGTGGAGAAAATTTTGTGAACCAGATGGCCACCATCAAGAACAAGTGGCATTTGCCATAAAAAGGCCGTATTGTTTGTCAACAAGCCATAGGGGTCAACAGCTGACAACGGCTGTGTAAAAATTTCTCAGCAGACTAGCAATGGCGTTGCTCTATACTTTACGTAATTTCAAAGGCGAATCATTGCCAATTAGGCACTGCAGTACGTCGTCAGAGCAAGTTTATGTTGTTAACAGCACGGGGTGACTCCGCTTCAGATGAGCATAGCCAAGGGAGAGATTGCAGCCACCACGCAACAATCCTCGAGCTTTCCAGCACTGAGCCATACCTAAACATTGTTACGAGATGAATTTATTTACAGTAAGGTTGGAAGATGTTTGACAAAATGGTAGAGCGGTCCGTGGGTGATGGTGCCAAGCCGAAGACCAATCGCCTGATCTTCATCTTCCGTTCAGCCTGTTGAGATAATTGCCCGTTGAGATGTCACGGAAGCATCGGCCACGAATATATGGCGCATAATGTTTGCGCAACATTGCCCTCATCTCAGACGAAGCCCCGTTGTCTAGTCATCTTACGGAGCGGTCTTCACAACGTTTGAGCCGGGCAACGAGGATTAGATGCGTTCTTTTGCTTTGTCAGCCAGTCGAAGTCAAGCAACAGACAACGTATTTGACATCGCTGAGACGTTGCACTACAGCAAATAGGCCGCTGTGTTTGGCCAGAACCTTCTCACACAATCCACGCATACGCAACGCGCCATACTAGATCACCCTGCGCGTATGTAACATCACGCCGGCGACTGTCGTAACGCTGCTTATAGCGCTCTTGAGAGGCCAGGATAGGTAGGCCGGCAAACCGACGTGCTCCTTCGGCAAGGCGGACCGTTCTAGCTAAAGACAACATGCCTAAATAAAGGGAACTTCGTATTGAGGCAGCTACCGGTCTGGCGAGCGTAAAGTACGAAGAAGGGGCTGCAGACGGTTGTCTCGTGCTCCCAAGTGTTGTATGAGTATGTTATAAACGAGAAAAGATTGTCCCAGTTCTTGTCGTTCGAGCTTACATACATTGCTGTGTGGCAATATGCACAGGCATTGCAGTTATTGTGTCGGTGTGCTTTACAAATGATTCGTAAGCGCTAAACAAGCGTTGTCAATTGTTTGTATCTGTGTTAAGGTGTCATTCAATATCAACCATACTCATAAAATACACAAACCATTCAAGGTATACTACGACACCTTATGGTAAAACGCACTGTAAGTACCATCTTTCTTTGCGGTCGTGGATTTATCTTCACCGGATGAATATCTTTACCGTGGATTTATCTATGCATATTCAAGATGTGAGCGCTTCCATGGCTTTAATCATCCGCGTTTTCAAACTGCAATAAAACGAAAGGACCGAGTGAACTGCCTAAGAAAGTATACCAGCTCTTACTTGATGACGCGACTTGCATTGGAGAAGTCACTCATCTCCAATAATATTTTATTTTGTAAGCGAATCAGTAAATTTATTTTTACATTAGTATTAACTCACACGTCACTCCCATTGCACGTCTCTTCTAAATACTAAATCATGCGAAAGCAATATGATATCCCACGTAAGGTGCTTATAGTGTTGTTGAGTCCCTATAAAATTGGTAAGAAAGGAAATGGAAGCGGCCGTTAAGCACTGAAATCGGAATACAAATGGTGGAATCTTTGGCTACGTCCACCATTGAATATCGCGGACACGCTGATCTCTTTGGGAGGTTCCCGTTTGAACCCATTCCCATTTCACCCTTCCCGCTTGTTCCGTCCCGTTTCAACCCGGCGCAAAACGACCTTCCCGTTTCGCCCTTTCCCACTTGGCCCGTTCCCGTTTGAACCCGTTCCCATTTTAACCTTCCCGTTTGTTCCTTCCCATTTCAACCCGGGGCGAAAGAACCTTCCCGTTTCACATTTTCCCGTTTAGCCCCTTCCCGGAATAACGTACCCAGTTTATGAAACGTTATAAAAACATTTTCATATTGTTTTTCATTTATGTCCGTTTGTTCACAGCCGCTGCGATAGCATGCTCAGTACATCCAGAGTCCTCAATTGACTGCTTTTCAAACCTGGGCTTCACTTTTTGAATCTAGAGACGACGACATTTGGTTACAATTCGTCATACCAATTAACAAATCTTTTAAATTAACAAAGCCTAACAAACAAAGTAACAATTAACAAATTAATAAACAAATCTTTTAAATTAACAAACAAGTCTTTTAAACTAACAAACCAAAAAATGATAAAATAAAAAAGCCCAGAAAAGCGCCGCGGAAGCACAAATAAAAAATCGCAAAAACACCCTCACTTTGAAAGAAATCGTATTTGGCGGACTAACACATGTAATCGTTATAATAGCGCAAGTGTACATCAATGTCAAAAAGAAACAGATGAATACTATAAAAGATAAAAAGATGTATAAAAATAAAGTAACCCTATGTATCTGGATACATATGCCACATCTGGCTATAAAAAATCGCAGTCATGAGAAGCGGCGAAAAATATAAACTTAGCTTTGCGTTTTATTGATTCTGTTTATTCCCGTCACTCTGGCGTACTCAGTTTGCATAGTAGGGCAAACCTTCAAAAACTTAAGCAGCGCAGGGTCGTCTTAAGCCTAAATTTCCTTTACTAAAGAAACTTAAAATTGTCGCGAAAATACTACCTCTAAGGGCCTTTCAGACGTTCAGCGAGAAGACATCATAGTAAGACTATTAGGCAGCCAACCAGCTGAACGGGAAGGTCGTTTCGGAAACTGGCGCACACGGGACGGGTCAAGCGGGAAGGGCGTTTCGGGAATGGGTTCAAACGGGAAGGGGTCAAACGGGAATGGGTTCTTTCGGGCTACACCCATTGATTGTGGCTTGCTTAGGATTTCTGCCTCAGTCTTAAGGCGAGCTGCAACCAGTTTTGTGAAGCCCATTTCGCCACTTTGGATGCAGATAAGCCCGGACTGAGCACTTCTGCAGTGCAGCCTCAGAAATGCTTCACCTCGTATACGTTCATATGCCTTTGTAGATATATGGGGCTGAGAACAACACAGCGACAAGTTGCTTCCTCGGACCATGTCGGCCTTACTTTCTTAAAATTCCTTACTTGTTCAAGCAAGAATAATGCGGAAGACACGTTTTCAGCGGCCTTTTGCCGTATGTACGAAAGGTCCGCACTGAAGGAATCCTCTCTCAGCTGTTTCAGCGGTTTAGTCGCACAATTTGACTCATGAGGTCGCTTTCATTCCTCTTCCACTTAAAGTTTTCTGTAGTCAACAAGGTTGACGCCGATCTGCTGTCAACATAAACACCTCCATCATGCTTGTCTTCAAGGATCACCGCTCCAGGCTGTCCCGAATATCCATCTGGTAGCGTGTCCACGGGGGCGTCGTCAGGCAGGGTTTCTGTTGTGGCAGCACACGGAAGCGGGATAGAGCAAGATGTAACAGCTGACGAAGCGTCAGCGCACCCTGCGTCCCCAAAACGAGCCCTTTTATTCGAGCGCTCTTGATGTTCCGGCGAGCTCCGGTCCGGTGCTCTGGCTGCAGAAAATTGCATGCAGATAACAACGAACGCGAAAAAACGATGAGAATCAGAGCTCTTCGCCTTTCCCATTTCCCCTGTTCCCATTTGAACCCGTTCCCATTTGAACCTTCTCGTTTGTTCCCTGCCGCTTCAACCCGGTACAAAACGCCCTTCCCGTTTCGTATTTTCCCATTTAGCCCCTTCCCGGAATAACGCACGCAGTTTCGACTGAGGTGACTCGAACCGAGGCGTGCGATTTTTAAAATTAAAGTTGCGTCCGACTGTATTTTAACCTCATGTTTTGAGTTAAGTTCGACGTAACCGAAAGTCAGAAACTTGCGCCCGCCGTAACCTGAAAATCAAATTGAAGTTACGTCAAACGTATTTCACCGTAAAAAAACGTTACGTCTGGCGGAGCCAAAGTATGAAGACGCCGTATGAACCTGCAACCTTTTTGCAATGGTCCGTTTTACGATACGCAGCGCCAATTAAAAAACAACACGTAGGTTGCTGCGTTACGTCCGACCCGGAACAGCACACCTTCCGTCTGCTTCTGCGTTGGTCGAGCGCGGTCTGGAACGTGTTACTCGCATGCGAACGCCGCGGCAGCGGTGATGATGCCAGTCCGTACGGTTGCATAAACGAATGCACTTATATGCAACGCACACAAAAAAAGAAAGACCGAGAATTAACAAAATAGAACCTTTCCGCGGTCGCAGTGCCAGTCTGTAGCGCCCGCAGCTCTTCTCAAGAATGAAGTTGGGGTTTTAACAAATGCAACTATTAATTTATTAGGGGTAGTACAGGTATACTGTTTTATTTGCAGGAAAAAGATATCGCGAAATATTATTACCAAATCTGAACCAACTACAGAAAAAACTTATTTTATGAAAGCGAGAAAGGGGCAAGCCATGGTGGTACGATCCATTTTAATGTGTACGTCGCTAACGGTCACTTTATATGCAAATGTCTGTAGAAGAATGGCCATTGAAGTCTAAAGCTGAAATTTTTCCTCGGAGGAAACGGTTCGCACATATTTTTCATCCAAGCGTTAAGAACACGTACCCCAAGCCGTTTTCTCTTGCGTGTACTTTTTACGGGTAATACATAAGCGGGCGCGCAGTGCGTGGAAAAGCAAAACCACACATTTAGGTAGTTATCCGTCTGTAATAGCGTTTTAGCATATCGTTACCGTGTTTGCGTCACCGCTTACCGTGTTACCGGGAGCGGGAGTTTCCGTTTGCCGCTGAAAACGGCATGTATTAGGCAGTTTTAGCATATCGTTACCGTGTGTGCGTTACCGTTTACCGTGTTACCGGAAGCCTCTGGTGACGGTGAAGCCTGTGCCGGCAAGTTACCGTTCGCGGTAACTCTCGCGCTGCGCAGTCGACTCCCGCAAACACGGTAAACGGTAACGTAAACACGGTAACGCTATGCTAAAACTCTTTTATTTAGCACACCGTTTGCGGTTTGCGTATTTCGGCCGCCGCGGCGCAAGTAGCGACATCTGATGAATTAGTGTCAAAGCAAATCACGCATAATTTTTTTTGCTGATATCTATTTGCTTTTGTTTAAAGTAGCTGGGATATTTCACTTTTCGGGTGAAGCGTTCAAAATAACTGTAGTTGGTTTGACAATATAGCCTTCACCTGTAGAGCTTAAAAAGAAAACGTGTCGGAAGGACCCTTTAAAACTAGTAGAGTTAGAGTCAATAGGCAGTTTTAGCATATCGTTACCGTGTTTGCGTTACCGTTTACTGTGTTACCGGAAGCCGCTGGCGACGGTGAAGCCTGTGCCGGCAAGTTACCGTTCGCGGTAACTCTCGCGCTGCGCAGTGGACTCCCGCAAACACGGTAAACGGTAACGTAAACGCGGTAACGATATGCTAAAACTGCCTATTGAATCTGGTTTAAAGGGTCCTTCCGGCGCGTTTTCTTTACCGTTTACCGTGTTACCGGAAGCCGCTGGTGACGGTGAAGCCTGTGCCGGTAAGTTACCGTTCGCGGTAACTCTCGCGCTGTGCACCAACACGGTAAACGGTAACGCAAACACGGTATCGATATGCTAAAACTGCCTATTGCAAAATAGAATTTGCCCACGCGCTAAATATTTAGGCAAGAAATAAGTAAAATATGTTGTAGTAACTACTCAGTAACTTAATTACACTACCTTGCCCAGCACAATTTTGGAGGCCTAAAAGCCCACTGAACACAAAACGTCTTATAGATGTCCACCATGGTCTTGCAAGGTCTTAGACATCTTGCACTATGCGAGTTAGCTATAAGACGTCTATTTTTTATGTCTCAAAGATGTCTTAAGAGAGATATCTACAGGACAATTGTACAAGATCACCGAAGTCTTGAGCTCCGTGAGATGTTGATAAGTCATCTTTACTGAGATGACTAGAAGACGTACGAACCTCAATGTGTACAAGACGTTCCCAAGCAGCAGAAATTGCCAAGCCCAAGCACGGCAAATCATCAGTGGCCAATGCAGGGCCGGACCCAGAGGGGGGTTTGGGGGTTCGAACCCCTCCCGAAATCTTTTCCAGGCAGCACGTACACAATACTTACTGTTGCTTTCAGCCAAATTACCCCCTTCCCAAAATTCATAACACCCCCCGACAAAAATTTGTGGGTACGGCCCTGGCCAATGTGTGCGAGCTTGGCAATACTTCGGCCGCCATTATTGGCTGGCGCTTGGGAAAGTTGACAAGCCAACAAATGGCCAAGCTCTGGAAGGCCAATATTGAACAAATCTTGGCAAAGTATGTTGCCTATGGGTACACCCCGTGAATTCTCATGCACATTTTTGGCTTTGTGGCCAGTCTTTATGACCAATGCCTATTTAATGCGCACTCGTTAAATAATTTCGTGTACAGTGCATCTATAAAACAAAAATCGGACCGCGAGGCACAATAAACAAAATGCATCAATTTTGCGAAGCAATTACGGGACTTGCAAAACAATTCACAAAAAAATCACCAGGTCCCTCTGTGTAGTTGTTTTTATTATGCACATCAAATTTACAACAGGAAACCTGGCTTAACAGTGGCAAGAATAGGAACACAAACACGAAAGCAAATAGAAACACAATAGTCGAGAAAAAAAAGCGCAGCTCATGAAGCGCGAACCGATTATGCTTCGGAAGACAGCTACGCCGCAGTGCCAGCCGCAGGATGGCACGAAGGCGACAGCTGTCTTTCAACAAGCCCACAGTAAGATAGCTACGCCGCAGTGCCAGCCGCAGGATGGCACGAAGGCGACAGCTGTCTTTCAACAAGCCCACAGTAAGACAGCTACGCCGCAGTGCCAGCCGCAGGATGGCACGAAGGCGACAGCTGTCTTTCAACAAGCCCACAGTAAGACAGCTACGCCGCAGTGCCAGCCGCAGGATGGCACGAAGGCGACAGCTGTCTTTCAACAAGCCCACAGTAAGACAGCTACGCCGCAGTGCCAGCCGCAGGATGGCACGAAGGCGACAGCTGTCTTTCAACAAGCCCACAGTAAGACAGCTACGCCGCAGTGCCAGCCGCAGGATGGCACGAAGGCGACAGCTGTCTTTCAACAAGCCCACAGTAAGACAGCTACGCCGCAGTGCCAGCCGCAGGATGGCACGAAGGCGACAGCTGTCTTTCAACAAGCCCACAGTAAGACAGCTACGCCGTAGTTGTAGTTGTAGTTGTAGTTGTTCCAGGATTGCCACCGTCCCCCGTCGGTCAACAGCTGCGTTGGCGACGAGGTCCTTCCGCAGCATCCCCAGGGCACGGCTCAGCAGCTCGACGACATGAATGTGAGGAGCACCATTCACCGTTCTTCGCTCTCCCGGTTACAATCAAGACGTCTGGCGGATCAGCAGCCGCATGTGGTGGCGCTCACACCTACCCCGCCCAGAGAACGAAGTGAGGACGGGTCCTACCACTTTTCAGACATCACGACGCCCACATCCTTGAACAAAGATAACGTGAGCCTTGGAGTGGAGCCCTGCAACAACTCCAAGGTGCCAGTGAAAGACCACATTCCGCTTACCACGATGGGTAACATGAACACCCCAGGAAGAGAATCTTGTGCCTACCAGAAGGCAAAAAGACGACCGATACCAACATCTTGGGAAACTCATCCACAAACGTTTATGAAAAATCCATTGAGGATCAGGACATCGTTTCAGCTAAAAATGATGAGGCCGAAGCCAGCGGCGAGGTAGCATCAAACGCCAGAACGAAAGATGAAAAGCACGACGAACATAAGGATACACCTGCTACAGACAAGGATGCTTTTGCGACAAT
Source organism: Haemaphysalis longicornis (assembly GCF_048455015.1). NCBI lineage: Eukaryota > Metazoa > Arthropoda > Arachnida > Ixodida > Ixodidae > Haemaphysalis > Haemaphysalis longicornis. The sequence continues at coordinate 122,298,229 of NW_027526335.1, read as the reverse complement.
TACCGATACCGACAACAAAAAATCTTGAAGGCAAGCACGTGGACAAAAGACGGACTTACGCATAAATGAAAACGAGAACCAAATGACCACGAGAGAGAGGGATACCTTCAAACAAACGGACAGCATTGACAGCAGAACACGCCGCTTAGAAACGCCGGAGAGGATCTTTCTGGAATATGCAGTGAAGAATTCCTCATCAATGGAAACAAGCTTTGCTCTAGCACTGGCCAGAAAGAAAGAGACGAAAGACAGAAAGAAACCAACGGGAAGAGACCTGCAACGGACTCTTTAGCCTTTCATGGGTCTGTCGAGACAGAGCCAGGGGCCCATGCAAACAGCTCGGTGGTGCACCTCTTTGCAGTGTGGCCGAGTGTAGAGACGTAAAACATCAAGCAAAAAGCTGAGACCTAGGTCACGGGCCAATCCACTACCAAACCGAGGAGGACAGCCGACGAGTGGAAGTGAAGGAAGAAGCGGGGAATCCGTCCTGGGGAGAACAAACATGGCGTCTTGAGAATCGGACGTGGTGTTATATATATATATATATATATATATATATATATATATATATATATATACATACACATATACATACATACACATATACAATATATACATATACATATACATATACACATATACAGTAGGATTCTACATTCCACACACTAGTTATTTCCCACCCCGCAGCCATCCGCGCTCAGCAAACATGCCTTGCGAGCGCCGGCTGCGTACGGGTCCGTTGTTTGCGGAGGCAGACAAAGGCAGGAGGCGGAGAGGGCAAAACACCATATGGCAGCATTTATTGCAAAGTGCAAATCAAATATACTGCAAATATACTGTAGGCCATAACGGTAACACTGGGAGCGTGGCATTAAACAACGCTAGAGATCGAGATGGTTTGAATCACCGATGGCATACCGGAGCAGCGGAGCGCTGCGCGTGCGAGCGCGGTTGCAGTCTCCCAGCTCGCCCGGACACGTCCCATTGTGGCGCGTTTCCCAGGTCCGGACTGGCCGCCGAAACGTCCGCGTGCCACCGCATCCCCAAGACAAGAGAGCGTCCTCACGTCATGCGACAACCCACCAGACCTCGCCATTTGGTGGCGCTAGTGCCGAGGAAGAACTGGTTCTCAGGTAAGGCAGAGGGGAAAAGGGTCAACGCCTCCACCCTGGCGACAACGAAGACTCCGGTCGCTGGCGCCCTCTCGTATGGTTCCCGTCGCGCGAGCGAGGCGCATTGTGCAACGCCAGCCGCGATGGGAAGCTAGCCAGAAAGGGGTTCGCGTGAAAGTCGCGATCCCCACATCCCTCCCTCCTAAATTTCTTGCGTACGCCGGCGAGAGCTGACTACAGGACTAGAGGCGACGTAAAGTTCGTTCGTCGATTAAATCGTTAGTCACTGCATAGCGTTCCCTACGCCGGCTTCCGCTTGTCCAATGCCACCGCTGGCAATGTTCCAGCAGGCGCGGTCATCACCCGCTGATGTCTGCAGGCAGGTAGATCCGTGAAGAATCGCACCAGCCAGCCCAAGCAAGCGTTGCTAAGGTGGCGGTGCATCCGTGATGTCCCGTGGCCGCAAAGAAGAGACTGCCGACTCCCTCGGCCAGGCTGCACCACTCCGCTTCAGCAGGCTCGCCAGCTGCAGACGACCCGTCGTCCGGCGCAGTAGTCAGCAACATAAACACGCTCCATCATGTGGTCCAAGCCTGGGTGGCTCAGCTGCACAAAGAAACTCCCCGCAACTTCAGTGTAGGGCAGAAAAATAGCTCTCCGAACGCACCGCCTTTGTGGCGCGATGCTAATGACAACTGCCAGGTTGTCAGCATTGTCATCGCTCTGTTAATGTCAACAAAGCCTAATAAATTGTCCAAACCCTAAAATGTATACGGCGGGAAAAAACAGGACCGCGTAGCACCGTAGGAAAAGGGCGCGTGCGCAGGTCGCGATTTATAAAGCCGGTCGTGCTCCGGCACACCGCGCACTCCGGCGCCGCTGGAGCCATCTTATTGACCGGCGAGTCCTATGCCGTGCGTGCAATGCTTTTAATTTTTTTTATTAATGCGTGCTCGATTCGAAGGCGTTTGTTGTGCACTTTCGGCGTTGAGAGGCCGCGATATGGATTTACGCGAACTATAGTGTGAGAGCAGTCTGGAAAAACTAACCTGACCTGGGCAATGGTCGTGCTTGCGCGAGAAACGCGCAGCGCCCCGCGTCGTATGTTGCACCTGGGCGTCAATATTTGTGTGAAGCACAAAGCTACATAACAAGCTGCCAGCCAGCGCCCGCGCGACTGCACAAAGGCAATCGTAGGTAAAAACTGTCGGCAGCTTATTTTAAGCAACGCACGTACATACCGCGGTTTGCTTGTGCATGTTTACGCCATTTGTTTAGATACTCTTATTTATCATCGCTAGGTAGCTACTCCAGGATACTGATTACTAAACCAAACAAGCCGCGGATCTAGTTAGGGGCGAACGGATCTGATAGTACGGTGAAGCTAGAATGTCTAGTTCATATCGTAGCATCGCCCCCGCTCCCCCGCCGACCTAACGCTTGTCATATTCGACCCGCAGCCGTAGGACACCGCGGGACGCTGCCGCTTCCCACCATTTATTTAGCCTACGCAGGAATTTAGATCAATGGTCATAATATAGTTTTTCACCTACAATTTCATTACCCAACAGCGCTTGCGCAAGATTATTCAGCTTACATTTGAAGTGACCCCAGTTTGCGAACTGTAGTGAAGCAATATTCAGTCAACTGGGGCGGGTGGATCGCCATATCCCCCCTTAACAACAAGTACCCATCTTCCAGCCTCTCCCTCACACAAACCCCTAACAACTCCACAATTCCGTAAATATTTTAAAATTACTGCAAGCCAAGCAGCCTCATCAAGAAATGAGCATTACTAAGCCCTAGGAATACCCATGCACGCTCCAAACGAAAAATATGACGCGTTGGGTGCGCGCAACACTTTCGAAGAACAAATCAAGGTGCAAGCCGTGCAACACACTGCCCACCTGGAGCACCTCACCAAGATAACCGCGAGCAGACACCTATTAGACAGCCTCCGCATTTTACATGAGAAGACCTCCAGGAACTCGAGGAAATCTGCACGTTGTTTGTATTGACACAGCCACGTGGAGCTATGGTTTCAGCCGCCACCGACTGCTCGAGCAAAGTTCTTGACCCCTGCTCCACCCAAACCAAACACCCGAAGGAGGACGAAGAACTGGCCTTTGCCCTAGCCCGTTCTCGTTCTGCACGTTCTGGTCCATATTTTCATGTTCGCGTTTCATTTGATGCCGACAGTACATCCCAGCATGTAGTGCAACTAGAAATGATCACTTCTTTCGCACTGTGAAGCTGAATGTGTAAACCATGCGATATGGGAAGCAGATCTTGCATTTCAGTATTTGTTAAATTAGCATTATTTTTAATTGGTTAGCAATAGTAGTTCAAACCTAGAAGTTAGAATTGGTGTAAACTTGTATGTGATTGCAAAACAAAAAACTGCTTCCCGTGTTTCATTCTCCACAACTTCTGGTATCTATTCATGTCTTGGTGGCAATCTTGTTGAATAGTTTTTTTTCTACTGTTCTCATAAACAACCAAGGAATTTTTTAAAATTAACACAGAAACTAGTTGCCTCACATCAAAACTAATTAGATATTTGAAATCAGCTAAAAAAACTGAACAAGCCTATGAAGTTTTGGTTGGAAAGCAAAAAAAAATGTTTCTGGAACCAGTGTTTCCTTAAATGGAAAGCCTACAAAACGGCCCTTCAACTGCCCACCTTTACACCCTCACAAAAACTCTTGGGCACCCACAACACAAACTCACTCAAGTTCACCTTCAACTTGCCACCTAGCATAATCAGAAGTTCCAAGCAGGAAAATTGACCCAGAATGCAATACTGCACCGGCTAAGGAAATGATTACACACTTGGTGAAGGGGCGTGTTGGCTATTGAAATGACCTTTACATGAAGTTTTATTCACCACGCATAAAATTAAAGGTAGAAACTAGTAGACACACTATGCAGAAACTAGCAGACACCCGAGACAAACTATGTCACTGCGATCGCTAATCAGCTATAGTGTCAGCTCTCAGATTTTTTAAAATTAAAATTCGGGATTGGATGGGAATAATACACACGCCTAAAATGCGATCCCAGGACGCATCCCCGTCGCCAGTGTGTTTTATGGTTCCAGGTGAAGGTGGGCCTTGTGAATGCGTTGTGGCTTTCTACTTAGAAAGCCGACTCGGTAGCCGACCTGCAAACCTAGCAGCTACTGTAACTGCTGAAACGTTTATGTACGTATTGAAAACCTTTCAACACAAGTATTTGTACAATGTTAAATTGTATATGTATTTCTAAACATTTACAAAATTCGCAGATCTAAAAATTTCGATTTAAAAAGTTCTAGGGCGTTATCAGCAAAACCGTTTCTCGTCAAGGTGCTTTAAGTGATGCCCTTTCATTTGGGATCGAGAATATATACTCGACAATAATCGGTTGTCTGTCCCGTTAAGATGCCTCACTTTAATGCACCATGAGTTGCACTTGTATGAAGGCGCGTGCTAAATGTAATGGGGAAACGTATTGTGGCGCGGAAACTATCAAGGTCGCGCCATAATTGAGGACGCATGCACCTATTGCTTCTGTAAGTCAGGTATGAATGAGCACAGCAAAAGTTACGTAAACTACGCAGCTATTCGTGCTGGCACGCATACGAACAAATCAGGAGCAAGGATAATCAAACGGCCCATATTCAAAGCTTTCATAGCTTCAGACTTGTCATATGGAACTACTCTATTCAGAAGTTGCTTGTAATCGGTCGGCCTGAATTTGTAGTTGGGATAACATACTCTGCACGCGAAACAATACTATCACAGCCGTGATATACTATTATAGTTACAAAAACATCACTGTAAAAAGGACCCATTAATAAATGTAGGTACCACCTCCACGGAGGCCAGGAGCCGTTGCGCATTACTGGCTCTATGGAGTGGAATCATGGGCATGGAGTGGAATACAACACATGCTGCAGGCATTTTTTACAGCAAAGCTGTATACCTCTACCCCGCCCCCCCAACGTTTTCATCGACGTAAGCAAAAACGATCCTTGTGGGCAAAAAATGCCCGCCAATCCACCCTACGAAGGTGGTTTGAAAACGAAGCTGTAAACGACACCTACAGTGATTACCCATGCAACGTCACTTGAATTCACACACGTGGCTCTACAAAAGATGAAACCAGAGACAAGTGAAATGCACTTAACCATACCCTTTCTTGCATGTTCTTTGTTAAGGTTAAATGAATGCAGGATTTATGAACGGTGGTTGGTTGAGTTGTATCGGTGTAGCACATGAGTGGACACTTTTTTTGCAAAATGAAGGAAACTCAAACCCGGTGTTAGACGATCTCACTTCTGTTTCCGTCGCTTCCGACAGAGGCGACGGGATCGGTGGCAGAGACGAAAGAGAAGTGCGATGCCATGCGTTGTTGCGAGATTCCTTTTATATTTATATAACCGCATCCTAGCGCATGCACAAGGAGCGCACACGGCCGCCACACGTGCCGTGAGCGGAGCGCACAGCGGCGCGAAAGGTAGCGTGACGCTATCACATGGCATTCAGCGAGAACGCAGGGGGTAAACCCGCAGATGTGCTCGGTGAGTGCACCGTCTGTCTCCCGCGTGGGCTCTCTCCGTGTGATACCTAGCCCTTCGGTGAGCAACATTAGGTTGGGTTTTGTTACCGACGTCTCCATCATGACTGCAGATAACAAAAGTTCCGCTCTTAGATGTACTGCTTATATCTAGAAAAGTCCTCGACTACCACGCAAATTGCGTTAGTGCTCACATGAAGTCAAACAAGCCGATATCAGTGGGCATGGAAGTGCAGCAACGATGCGCATCTACAGCGACCCTTTCGCTTTTGTTGTGCAGATTTTGACCTTCCTTGCCTCGTGGAAAATTCTTCCGCTCCCGCCTAAGACACTGCAGCCAACTGCGCAACTCGGCGGCAAAGGCTTCCAGGCGTTGCATTCTGCAGTAAACACTCCGGACTGCCAAGCGCAGCAACCGTTTTTGGGGAACGACTCCCCGGCCCTCTGCCCACCGCCGTCATCCAAAGTGACCGACGCATCACCGCAGCTCTACTTAAACAGCTGGGACCCGAGGATCGCCTTCAGTGGGCATGGAAGTGCAGCAACAATGCGAGTCTACAGCAACCCTTTCGCTTTTCTTGTGCAGGTGGGTTCTGCTCCTTCCCTTTATAGCAAAATATCAAACAATGTTTGCTTGCTGCTGCTTCCATGCCCTTGTGTAATGATTGCTGTGACAAGCGAATGTGTTCATGTTGTAAAACTGCTGATCATGTCTGGCGATATTCAATCAAACCCCGGCCCCCCAAAGGATGTTCCTGACAAACACTACAATGAGCTGCTTTCCCTTATTAAGTCATTGCATAACAAGATAGATGTAAAGCACGATGAACTGATGGAGTCTATTAATGAAGTGAAAGAGGCGCAATCATCCCTTGAGCAACAGATTACGGATCTCGATAATAGGCTTTCGGAAGTTGAAAAACATGTCAGCTGCCCCGAAGGGCTGCCCACGCAAAATTATCAACCACAAGTAATGGCGCTGAACCAATGGCTAGATGACTTTGAAGATCGTTCACGAAGGGAGAATTTAATATTTCATTGCCTTGCAGACAGCTCTTCCGAGACGTGGGCATAACCACAAGAAAAGGTTTGTGCAGTTCTGAATTCCCTATTGAACTTAAACTTGACTACTAGCGACGACCGAATATCTCGCGCCCACAGGTTAGGCAAGTTCATTCCTGGTAAATGTCGGCCAATTATTGTAAAGTTCTCTTCATCCAAATGAAGAAACAGCATCTTGAATTCCAAAAAAAGCTGAAAGAGTCTGACGTGGTCGTGAACGAAGATTTTTGCAGGGCAACGAGGAGCATGAGAAAAAAGTTGTACGAGTACGGAAAGGATAGCGGCCAGCAGTTTACCATTCGCTATAACAAGCTTTACCTGAACAAAAAGTGCTATGTCTACTCTCCTGCTACCGATAGCATATGCGAACTGGAAACGAACAAGCCAAGGCAGATCGATGATACGTCCGGGGGTTCAGATACCGTGTCATCCTAACATCTGACCCGCGCCCAAAAAATGACGACAAGAACCTGTCAGTCTTATTTTCAAATGTGCGCAGCGTCACTAACAAGCGCGATGCCTTGTTTTCCCTTTTTGATGACTGCGCTGCAGACATAGTATACTAACGGAAACTTGGTTGTCAAATGAAACGGCAAACTCGGAATTGTTTTATTGCGATAAAAATTACTTTGTATACCGAGCTGATCGTTGTAATCAACCTGGTGGCGGTGTATTGATCGCTGCAGCCGAATGTCTCACTTCCAGTATGGTCAGTGCCCTGCTCTGCTTACAGTAATCTATCAGGAGATAGTACTACATTTTTTTAACATGTGTCTCGACTTTAATTTGACTCAGCTAGTTGACAAACCAACCAGAGTGGGTCCGACGTCCGCTAACATACTAGATCTGGTCCTGAGAAATGTTCCAGATCTTGTGCGACTCCTAATTTTCCTTCCTGGTTTAAGCGCTCATTGTTTCATTCATTTTACCTTAGAAGCTGAGGTTTCGCGCCGGCTAACACACAGCAAAGCAATAAGAAATTACGCCAAAGGAGACTACGCTTCAATTAATACAGAACTCGAATGTTTTATCGATGCCTACATGGTAGGCTTTTTTGATCGCACGGTTGAACACAGTTGGCACTTGTTTAAAGAAAGAGTTACGTTTTTGACTAACAAATACATTCCTTTAGTTGTTATTTCTGGCAAGCAACGCTCACCTTGGTTCACATCTGATCTAAAACGACTGCAAAACCTAAAGAAACGCTCATTTCGTGTAGCCAAACGCAAAAATGAGACATCCCGCTGGTTTGCTTACAAAAATATTTCCGACGCTTATCGTGCAGCCATAAAAAAAGCAAAGGACGTCTTTTTTACAAACACTCTCCCCTCGCTTCTCCAAAGTAACCCAAAAATGTTTTGGAAGACAATTAGACCTAATAAAAATGAACTTATATCTCTTAGATATGCTGACAACCAGGTCATGCGCAGTGACGAATGTTGTCGCGTTCTGAATCAAGTATTCGCCAAGTCGTTTTCAAATTGTCCTGCGGATGTTGTGCCGCAATTATGCGATTACAACTTTTTTCCTATGGATCCTATTGTAGTCGATCCTGTTGGAATTATGAGGCTAATTCATGACCTTAAACCTTCCAGTTGTGGCGTAGACGAAATTAATCCCAAGCTCTTAAAAAACACCGAAGTTTATTCGTCAATAATCCTGCCACACATCTTTTTTCAATCCCTTCAGTGATGTTCTGTGCCAATTGATTGGAAGGTGGGGAAGGTCGTCCCTGTTTTCAAATCCGGTATCCAAAGCTCTCCTTTAAATTACCGGCCAATAGGCAGTTTTAGCATATCGTTACCGTGTTTACGTTACCGTTTACCGTGTTCGCGGGAGAAGACTGCGCAGCGCGAGAGTTGCCGCGAACGGCAACTTACCGGCACAGGCTTCACCGTCGCCAGCGCTTCCGGCAACACGGTAAACGGTAACGCAAACACAGTAACGATATGCTAAAACTGCCTAATATCGTTAATGTCTATTTCCTGTAAACTTTTAGAGCACGTCATTTATTCTAACCTTCTATCATTCCTGGAATCCAACTCCTTTTTCAGCCCATTTCAACATGGCTTTCGGAAAAATTACTCATGCGAAACTCAGCTTCTAACATTCACACACGACGTTGCATCAGCTCTGGATCGCGGTTCATCTGTAGACTGCATCTTTGTAGATTTTCAAAAAGCGTTTGGCAAAGTGTCTCATCAATTAGTACTTCTTAAGCTCAGTAGCCTAAACATTGACCCTAATGTGTTTAGGTGGATAGAATGCTTTTTGACCAATCGCACCTAATTCGTGACTGCTAACGAATGCAATTCTTCCCCTACTGATGTTAAATCCGGTGTACCACAGGGTTCAGAGTTAGGTCCTCTGCTATTTTTAATATTTATTAACGACCTTCCTAATGGTGTAAATTCCTCCATAAAATTATTCGCTGATGATTGCGTAATTTCGCGAAATTTGTGACCGAACGGACAACTTTAATTTACACGCCGACCTCGACACTGTCTCTAAATGGTGCAACAAATGGCACATGATACTTAACACAAACAAATGAAAAAGCATGACCATTACGCGCAAACGTTATTCCCAGCAGCCCTTTAATTACAAAATTACTGGAGCCACTCTCGATTACGTTACATCCTACAAGTATCTTGGTGTTCATATCAGCAATGACTTAACATGGCACACACACATTAATTATGTCTGCAGCAGCGCAAACCGTTCCTTAGGATATATTCGCGGTAATTTCTCTCATGATCTATCCCCCCTCAGGTTAACACTTTATCGGACACTAGTTCGCCTTAAACTAGAGTATGCCTCGGCAATCTGGGACCCTGCACAACAAAACATAATTTCTCTTCTGGAATCTGTACAAAACCGCTCAGCTCGATTTATACTTTCCGACTACTCCCGTACCTCCAGTGTTTCACTAATGAAAAATAACCTGGTTCTACCAAGCTTGCACCATCGCAGAAAAATTTCACGACTCTCTCTGTTTCACAAAATCTATTTCCATAACCCATCTATAAGACGCGACCTTTTCTCACGGCCCACGTACATATCATCCCGCATCGACCATCCGTTCAAGGCAACGTTCCATCTGGCCGCACCAACGCATTCTCAGATTCATTTCTCCCCAAAATGTCTGAGGAATGGAACCACCTTCCCCACCACATTGTGTCCATTGAAGATCCGGCATCATTCAAGAATGCACTTTCTGTACATGTAATGCAGTAACCTGGTTTCCGGAAATATGCCTGTGTTTACATACTGCTTGTACTTCTACACTGTTACCTGTTTTCATGCACTGTACCCACCCCCTCTGTAACGCCGTAAAGGCCCTGAGGGTACTCTAATAATAATAATAATAAAACCGTGCTCTCACCAAATCCGACGCCAAGACCAACGCCGACGTATACGCTCCCTTCCGTCGCCACCGCTGCCACCAGCTGCCTGGACGACCGCCGGCTTGCCCAAGAAGGGAGGCGACGCACGTAGTTCCAGCAACACAATGCCCGTCGTTCCTTCAGCGACGCCTATTTTGTGCGCTACCTAGCCAATCAGAGGGTGGCAAAATAAAAAAAAAACGAACTAAGCGATTACAACCGCCCGAAGACGGGACACGAGAAAGGAGGAGACAAACATGTGCACTGACTATCAACCACATCTTTTTTATTGCATTAGGGCGACCCTTTGTACGAAAGAGTCAAATCTACGCAACAATAAATAACAAATAGAAGAAGGCGACGGTGCTGTACGAATTCTTAAAGCACACAATGATGGTAGGAAACCCGTATCAATTCGAAAGATATGCGATCCCTTTTCCGTTCACGCGAGACACTGGGCATACGAATACACTCGTCGCAGCATTGTGCGATACAGAAAGCCTCGTAGGTCACGCGTGCCCTTTCTTCTTTTTTTTTCCAATGCACAGCAAGCTGACTGCCAGCATGACCCTTTGAGAAAGTTCTCGTAGTCACGCAGGCGATCGTCAATGCAACGTCCTGACAAGACTGGGGGATTTTGTAAACAATTCTGTGCCTGCATTCCACAACCGAGCATATTTCTTTTCGCAAGACTTTTCTGCGTTATGCACTGCGTTCCAAAAAAGTGCGGGCCAATTCACCCTGTGGAGGGCGTTTCGAAAGCGACGCTTTATACACCACCTACCACGGGTGCCTACGGCCCGGTTGCGTTATTCACACGTTACACTGTACCTGTAACACGTTATTTATTATTTCACTACAGCACAATGTTCAGAACGGACTGATGACCGGTGTAATACGCACTCAGACTTTGCGTTTTCAGCGCAGTTATATTATTCGTGAAAGTTAACTCAAAGCACATTCCACGTATGGTAGTCGGTTGTTTGGTATCGGTTTCGCACACGATTCCAAACTTTTCGAGGTCTACCTGGACAAACCACTGGTGCACACGGCCGCCACACGTGCCGTGGACGGAGCGCACAGAGGCGCGAGAGGTCGCGTGACGCTATCACGTGGCATTCAGCGAGAACGCAGGGGGTAAACCCACAGCTGTGCTCGGTGAATACGCCGTCCGTCTCCCCTGTATCTGCGTGTGCTCGTAGCTCAATTGGTAAGACAACGGGCTCTCGCTCCGTTTCTCTATTCGGTATATGCACGAACAGGAAGTTATCGGTTTTCAGAAGGTACCTTATGCAGGAAACACTAGAGTAGGTGGTGATAGAAAATTCCTCTTACGTCTCCTCTGTGAGGAACTCGCTTGGATCGCCGCAACTTCTTTTAACATCTTCCAAGTACATAGGTATGGTAACCTCCAGCCACTCAAGCCTGTCATAGTCAGCATCGCCGTAGTGCCGGACATCGGGGAACTTTTGGCGCAGGTGCCGGGTTGTATTGCTCATGTCCAGAAGTATGAACCCCTGATAGAAGTTCCTCATGAATGTGATGGTGTGGCCTGCAGTTGCGAACAATGGGCTGCATGTGTGCCTGGCTTGTTCTTTTAGGTGTTACAAGGCAGCGGTCACAGCCGGAGGCAGAACTTGAATGGTCCTTCTCACGTTCATCTTTTCGATATTATTCGTATGGACGCGCTTTCGGTGTAGATAACGGACCGGTTTCACCGTCAGGTTCTCCTGCAGGTCATACACATATTTTAGGTAAGATACCTATATTTTCCCCTTAGGTCCTACGTCATGAGCGTGCGTTCTTCATTCTTCAGCACATTGCGTGAGTCGAAACTTAGGAGTACAGGTTTGTTACAGCCGCACGGGGGTTCTGCTTCAAACGCCAGAGTGCCCTGGTCCAGCATCTTCACTTTGACTCGGTGGTGGTCGGTGACAAGTTGCACTATGCGGCAACCACAGGTTTTTTTTTTTCCTTTTTTCATCACAAAGAGTACTAGCTCGGGAAGCTGACACCCGTTGGACGTTTAGTGAAGAAGTAGCCTACTGGGATTGCGTACGACGAAGACAGTCCACTTAAAACGAAGCAGAGGAGGGAGTGGGCTAAAACAACATCGTTGCTGCTAATCCAACATCCGCTTGCCTAACAAAGCATGCAGTCCCGCTGCTTGTTATACTGAAGCTTTTCCCTAAAGGCCAACTGCATTAAAATGTTCGACGACGTAAAAATAAGGCCATCCAACAGGGCCAATAAAAAGAGTGCGACATGCAAATATACTGCGTTTCAAGCGTGAATTCGCGCGACGCAAACAGCTCGTGAAGATTAGTGTTTTGGGAACCTAAACTGAAAAACGCGGCCATTACCGGTGGCCGGGCGTCACATAGGTGATGGAACGGAAGCATGCGCATCATAATCAGAGGCCGCTCACAGCAGCCTCCAAATGCGCGTGATAACACCGCGTGTCCCATTGTTATTTCCACAGAAGAAGTCCCACTAACGTCTGCCCAAGCTAATGAAGTTAGGCGCAATTCCAACACCACGTTGCTATCGATCAGGATGAAGAAGACCGTCCGACAGTTATTTTTGCATCAGAAAAAGTTGCAGTGACATGTTGGACGCGATAGCGTTACTTTGACGCCGAATGAGCGTTTTAGAAGGGAGTTGCTGCGTTTACAATTTCTGCTTTCCAGTTACCGAAGGTTAGCCAAGATGGTTTTAAATTGCCCTGACACACAAATAACAGACGCCATCTACGCTTGTGTGGCTGAACATGTGGGAGTGAAGGTTGCGGCTGCTTGATCTTGGTCAGTTTCAGCGACAAGGCGACACTATCTGTCGTACAAAGCACTTATTCCCTCATGCCGTGGCTCGTCTAAGCGTTTTGGTTTTGGTTTTTACTCTACGCTACCTCGAGCAGTATTCGCGGGGTACCCAGTTTTGCCCTTACGCGCTAGAGGTCAAACCACACCCCCTTCCGTAAGCGCCCGGCAGCGTATTCCCAAACCATATCCCGTAAGGACCAGGCCGACCCCCCCCCTAAATAGCGCCCCAGCATCGTGATGTCACCGACGTCACTTCCACTGTTGCTGTAGCCAAAATGGCGGCGCCCATTTGAAAGCAGTCCTGCTGTGGCGTCTCAGGCTCTCAGGCATTGCGCTTGCTTTGGATCCCAGGATGCGTGCTTTGACAAACTACGCGCACCGCTACGTATTGCTCAAGTCGTCGCTACGCCTTTGCGAAAGTTCGCTGCACGTTTGCTTTTGTCGTGAGAGGAGCGCAGCGCTGGCGCAGTTAGAATCTCGGTGATTTGCACGTAGGAGGCATTTGCACGCAATCTTTTGGCTGATACCTTCAGTGCTAGGTGCATCTACTCCAAATCATTACGTCCCCAAAGCACTGGAATCGCGAAACAGTAGCCTATAATCGATATCGGCGCTCTGCATGTAGGTAGGGGGTAAGTGATTGCTATCACATGTACTCGCTCGCACGCGTACGGAGTGAATTGGCGTACAGCTTGCCGACTTACCGCACAATTATTCTTCCAAATCTCCGCCTGCGCGTCGCTTAGGCCTGGGCGGTGCTCTATAAAATAATTTTGCCCTATTTTGAGCATGTTAGATGCGTTTTGCAATAGTGGCCAATAGGCAAGCTTTGAAATTGTTCGACACGTATGCATATTGCGTAAGAATTCTGGCCTGGTGCAGAGGTAGTGCAGAGTGCTTCCCCTTCTCTACACACACGCCCACACAAACATTTTGCAAAGTATATTTCACCTTACGCGCTGCGCTGCAACGGCGTACCCGTACGAAAGCAGTCGCTGTTCGTTTTAATCAAGACAAGCTGCTTTCTCAAGCTGATCCACTTTCAGGCGCGAAAACTCTTTATTCCTTAAAACAAACTGAACGTCTATATGTACCCTTGTTTCATCTTCAAATAGGCAGCGTTGGTATACTGTTGACACATTTTATAGCAAAGTTTTTTTGTTTTATAGCAAAGCACTGATATACTCGCACGATGCTGCTAACGAACTGACTGCACACCGGCATAAATCTTTTGTTGAATGCCGGCGTCACACTTACACGGATGCTTATCAGGTAGGGCAAAATCCAGTATCAACAGTGTTTCCTGATTAGAACCGCTATCAATCATTGCAGCTCGTTATTCCACATTCAAACAACCGCGCCAAAAAGGGGGCAAGATAATAGCGCCACAGGCGGCTGCTTTACACAACAAAACAAGTGCGAAGCTGTGGCAGATTTGCGAAGCTTATGCGTGGGGAAGGGAATATCGTGAAGGCGGTGTTTTTTAGGACCGCACACAAAAAGAAGAGTAGGTTTTGCTAATAAAGCCGTACAAAATTATTATGAATTCTGCAATTATTTTGCAAATCTTTTTTTAAATTTAAATGTGGAAGAAATTGAGATGCAACTTACTGATTATTTTCAAATTTTCAAATCTGGGGTGCAGTGAATGCCGGGAAGCCTCCATGCCAGGAAGCCGTGTTGCACCGGGAATGCGCTCTAGCTGTGTTTCAAACCGTTTCCTCTTTTGTGGTATTACATTTAGCTGAAACCGTCCTTCCGTGTCGACGTCTGTCGTTAGCTGTGCCAGCGACTACAGTAGGTTTACTGTCAGCAGCGATAACGCTGGTAGTGTGTGCGAAAGAAAACTGGAAAGTTCGTTGCGCTCTCAGCGGTGGCTTCTCGTTCACTGTAGCGATTTTAGTGTGAACATTGTATTGGTGATATGACGCCTTCAGAATTTAGTCGAGGTGGCAGAAGTGGCGTCGTCTCAAGAAAGAGGTGTGCAACTTATGGCTCCCAGCTCGGACACACGCGGCTTCGGGAAAATGTTTTGTTGTAATTCTTCTGGGACACACTTAAGGTGAGTGTACGCTTAAAAAACTTTCCCTGCCAGACTATGAACTTCCAGCAGCTTCCAGTGTGAGGCTTGTGTTATTCGAAAGATTTCGTGTTTTATAGTGCCCCCAGCGCTTGTCCGAATGCAAACGACGCTTTGTTCACCGGGAAATTAATCAATTTAAGTTAAAAGTTTGATTTCCCCTCTAAATCGTGTGTTTTTGTGGTCCGCAATGACATCACAGACCGCCCTGCAGCCTAGGGTCCCTTGATTCACGCGTCCGCCGTACAGGGTGGCGACACGTATAGGCGGTATTCAATGAAAAGTTTAGCGGGCGATTTCTCCGCCTGGCAACACTGAAAACCGCCATGTCGGTGGCCACCGTGCCAGCGCATGCTCTTTGCGCCCGGATCTCGAAGAAGAAGAAAAAAGAAACACCAGCGCACGTCGTCTGCTGCGTTTCAGACCGATTATCGGTAGTGGCGTCAACAGGTATAATATTATTCGCACTCACATTAAGTGGTGGCGCTCTTCCTACCCTCGAGCACTTCGAATCCGCGGAGGATGAAACCGCGGCGGCGAACGGCATAAGTCTGACGCTGCCTTTGGCTGCCACCGCGGATGTCGACCCAAGTGCACGCGCACCGCATCCACGACTTTGTCTGGTAGGTGCCCTCTAATACGTGGTTGAGTACAGAAACCGAATACTTTCTTTGGAGAAATGGTTCACGCGTACACAGATTTAGCGCTGGCTTTCTCGTGCGCTAAATGTTTCACACCCAGCAAAACAACTCACGTCTGACGTCAGAGCGCGCAGCTGGCAATCAGCCGATCTGCGGCGGGTACTTCATACGCGTCTGGCGGTAGGTAGATCGTACTGTGCTGCACTCAAGTACACTTGGCGTCGAGGTATTACTTTGTGTTCATAGGGCAACAGTTTGCTAATGATGCAGTAGTTCCTGCTGTCAAGCGGACCACTGCGCTCACGTTGCAACCTTTGTGCCATGACCGACTCGCACTCGCTCGTAGGTGTGCGCGGAGGCTGGGGTTGAATTGCAGATTTGGTTGTCACACTCATGAGCGGAATCGTGACTTTTCGTGTAACACCCGCCGCGGTGGCTCAGTGGCTAAGGCGTTGCGCTGCTGAGCGCGAGGTCGCGGGTTCGATTCCCGGCCGTGGCGGCCGCTTTTCTGATGGAGGCGAAAAGCAAAAACGCCCGTGTGTACGAGATTTCGGCGCACGATAGAGATCCCCAGGTGGTCAAAATTAACCCGGAGCCCTCCACTACGGCGCGCCTCATCGCCTGCGTTGCGTCGGCGCGTTAAACCCTACAATCAATCAACTTTTCGTGTAACCAACGCTATCGCTAACCACCACACTACCGCGGCACAACTGACTATCGAATCACTCGCACACGCATTGCACGGGAACCCAAGGTCACTCGCGGCCCGAGGCTGCATCCTGCATGGCCGCCATGAAGGCATGGGTATGGTGTACTAGAAGGTAGACGTGTGTCGTCCGGGGAGAAAACCAATGGAACGCGAGGGTTCCTTTTGCGATGAAAAATTGTAGGTGGCGCTGGCTGCAACAGGAGTTCCCAGGCGACGGCCCGCCGGCGCTGTGCCGCTTGGTGTGCCTGCTTGCTCCGCGGGTTGGTAGCAGACGACACGCGGGCTCCTTTTCACTTTGATTGTTCCGAAGAGTGCTCTTTCCCGTTATTTGACATGTTTTATGAAAATTGATGCAATACAATGGAAATATAAGACTCTTTAGTGTTATAAATGTATACAAATCCTCACAGGCGATGTAACAGACGATACTTGTCGAACTGATCTGCCACCTCGGCCTATTGTCGTCTGCGGCTGCGTATCTGCGTCGTCGTTCTGGTGCAAGAAACTTACAGCCGTTTCGCGCATCGTTTTATCGTTGGAGATTCAACACAGTGTGAGAAAAGTCTCAGGAGTGTGATTTGTGCACGAAATGACGGAAAGGCGCCGGGATAAGAGGGTCAGCTCTTGCTTTGTGCCGCTCTGCAACAGCGGACTGCGATCATGCAAAGAAAAAAGGTCGCTTTTTCGGGTGCCCGTGGAGCCCGATCGCCGTGAATTGTGGTTCAGGAATATAAAAAGAGTTTACAGGCCACTAGACGCAGGCAGCGTTGTCTGTGAGAGGCACTTTGAACCCCAATTTATTAAGCGGAAATTCCAAACAACAGTGACCGGTGCGCTCGTGGAAATTGAACGAGAGCGGCCGTTGCTTACAAATGATGCCGTTCCTACGATTTTTCCTGACGCACCAAGCTACATGACGAAGTCACTTCCTAGGAAGAGCAAAAAAAGGAACCTGTGCGACCAGCATCTACCGGCAGCAAAACGACAGAAAGGGTTGCGCCTCGAAAAGGAAAATTCTGCGGAACCAACTCAAGACGTGGAAAGTGAAGAAGCTTGGGTCGCCGAAAGGCAAAGGGTATCCTTCGGCAACCTAAAAATGCCCCAGTCCTGGTCCAAAATCACCCTTCCCAGCTGCCTAAATGTGTTCCAGTACGCCGAATGTGAGTCCGATGCTTCTGGAGAGGAGAGCAGAGTAGCTTTCAAGAAGATGGTAAGAGTTGAAATGGCAGGTTCAAGACAGGATGAAAGGGCAGTTGCTACCGTATACCTGAACGGTAAAAAGTCGCAACAAAAAGAGGTCGCAACACCAGGAGAGGCTGAAGCCCTCATCAACGATGTGAACAGAATGGCCTTATGCCTTGGCGCAGGGCTACACCCGGTCGCGAGCAAATGCTCATCCTTCAACGGGAAGTTTTTTTTTCCAAGTAGTGTTCTCGCACAGTCAAAGATGGTCAGGCGAGTTGCATTCACTGCAAGTATCAGCGAAAGCTAATTCTTAACCAGCTTGCGCGAATAAGATACCGAGTAAAAGCTAGGAACAACACAGTTGCTGTTCGGCGGAACCTGAAAAAAATGAGGGCGAAGCTAAAGAAAGCAAAAATTAGCATAAGCCAGATGAAGGCGATGAATGAGCAACTGCCGGAAAAGCAGTTCTCAGAGAACATCAAAGGCCTCCCTTCTAAACAACAGGCCGCCGTTCGAGCATGCTTTAAAGCAGGCAGGAGAAAGTCTACAAAGGGTATGAAGTACCGAAATGGCTGGCTGCTCGAGTGCATACTAATGCGTATGCGAAGCCCGCAGCTGTACGAGCACTTGCGGCGCCACGAGATCTTGGTTCTACCTGGCCGCAGCTGCATAAGGAAAGCAATGCAGCATTTCAAAAGCGGCTTAGGATTCAATCCAAGTACCTTTGATGCCTTGCGTGAGAAAACAAAGACAATGGACGACTTCAGCCGACATGGGCTAATATTATTCGACGAGATGAAACTTTCCGAGAACATCGAAGTGAAATCATCAGGCTAGTTCTCTTCATATATTTTACCATACCAATTAACAGAAATAAAGCATTGGTCTTTCTGAGGTACACACAAATAATTGCAATCAGTGTTGTTCCTTACCGTGTTAAACGATTAAACCGCAGGCTCCATCGAGGGATTCATCGACCTCGGAGGGCTCGGAGAAGAGAGTTCTGGAGGCGAGCTTGCTGACCACGGCCTGGCGGTCGTGTTCCAGCCTTTCACAGGTATGGTGTATACACTGACGATGCACCATGCGGGATCGATATTGTGCGATATATCCGTTTGCCTAATTAAACTAAGTTACAATATCAATTTCTGCGGTTAAGTTAAATTGTAATATACTGCTTTACTGTGTTCATTTTCCAGGACAGTGGATGCAAATATTGAGAGTATTTGCGTCAAGGGGCAACGTCAAGGCGGCTGCACTGTCGAAAGTTGTGCTGGAGGCGACGTTACTCTGTGAGCAGGCGGGCATTTTTGTCGATGGTGTGACGTGCGATGCTGCCAGCTGGAATCACAGCATGTGGAAGCTTTTCGGCATAAGGGGTACGTTTAAGCACAATGCACCTCGCGCTGGTAACGTTGGTAATGGGATGTCATGTTTCGAGTTCATAATTATTTACTCGGTGTATTCTAACAGGCTGTATAAAACTTTGTTGTTGTTATTTTTTTCTGCATTCAGGTTCCTCAGCAAGCATCAAGTGCAAATGCCTCCACCCAGTTGATGAACGCCGCTTTTTACATTTTTTTTTCAGACTTCCCGCATTTGATGAAAAACGTACGCAATGACTTTCTAGAGACCGGCTACGATACACCGAGGGGTAACGCGCATGCTGGCTTCATAACAGAAGCATGGGAGAATGACCGCAGCAGCGTCACACTCAAGGTCATGCCTCACATAAGCAGGCTGCACCTCTACCCGAAAGGCTTCGAGAAGATGAGGGTAGGCCCAGCTCTTCGCCTCTTCAGTGAAGAAGTATTAAAAGGCCTATATTTTTACCGCAGCCAAGTAGAAAAGGTCTATGGACCTGCACGTGAGACGGAAGCATTTATTTTGCGGATGTCGAAGTTGATCGCCATCATGACATCACGCTGTGCAAAGACAAGTTTGAGACCGGACTCTGCCAACGCCGCATACTTGAAGGAGTTTCTGATTTTTCTGAACGAATGGGAGCTCGTTCATATCCGCGATTGAAAAAAGGTGTTCCTAAGTGCGAACACGGCGGAGGGCCTCCGCGTGACTGTGCAGTCAACGTTAGATCTTGTTGCTTACCTCTGCGCCGACTGCAACTTTAAATACGTACTCACATCGAAGCTCAGCCAGGACAAGCTGGAGAATCTTTTTGGAATCGTCAGGCAGTTCAACGGCACTAACGATCACCCAACCCCAGCACAGTTTCTGGCGACATTGAATGTCCTAGCGTTCTACAACTTGGCACGGCCACCAAAGGGAGGAAACTGTGACCCCCAGGGGCCCAGACTATAACAGCGTTGCTCGGTGAGGCAAACGCCACGTGCCGTAAAAGCTGCCCTGATGTCGTCAGTAAGTTGGACAAGCTGGTGGACGTGGGAAATCTTGAGGATGCAGAGCACGCCATGAACTCGTTTGCACCGCAGGACCATGAATACATCACCCAGAATAGTCCGGCTCGCCTTGTCTACTATATGTAGCAGGATACGTAGCCCGAAAAATGATCCAGAAGACAGACTGCCGACCTTGCTCTGAAAGACTCACTATTCCTGGGGAATCTGCTCGGTCAGATGCACGGAACGAGTTTATTGAAGAGTTTGACCATGGTGGCCTTCTTTATCCGTCTGGCTAGCTTGCCAGGCTTGTGACAACTCTGGAGGACTCGTTTACCGTCTTTTTTAGCCACAACAAGATCACCGCATCAAGCATGACAGACCTTGCCACCTTCTTGCAGGGCGTGCAGTTGCCGAAAGTTGGCTGTTGCGACCATGAGCGGGAACTAACACTTGCAATAGAGAAGTTTTACATACTTTTACGATTCCGCTTCTATGCCAAGTCTTTGAACCGGGAGAGAGCGTCTAAAAGAGAACAGCTGAAGCATCTGAAGCTGAGGGGGGGTAACTAGGTGGCATGCTTGGAAGGGCTGGTCTTTCCCGCTATTATTTGTGTAAGCATTTTATGCATGTAAATGCGTACCGTTAAGGAAGAGCACAGTAGAGAGACTCCCATGACTTGATTTGAACTAGGTCCCGTGTGACGATGTCAATTATTTCAGGTGATTTGAGCCTATTGTTACAGTTCTCGAATGAGCCTCACACTAGTTTGTAAATACGATTTACTTTTATTATTTCATAAATTTGTCTCTTTGTCTCCACTGATAAGAACCCTTGTATGTATACAAAATATACCAAGTTCACAAATGAAAACATGTTGTCTGCTGTTTATTTCACTTTTAGGCATGCACGCATGTTGTATCGTTTAGCACATCTCTTTGGGTTCTCTCGTGAAACATAAAAAATTCATGACAGGCGCGGAAGCGTACCGCACTGATGCTGAGAAGTAAAGTTCTTTAGGTAAATGAGTGAATTCTCTCGATGTGAAGGTTATCAGTAATCCCTCGTTAACACTATGTTGTAAAATCCGCCGAAAATTTTGATATAAGCGGAGTTTCGATTTAATTGAAACGCTAAGAATTTGTAGTTGCGGTAACAGAAGCTCTACTGCATAGGGGGGCTTTCGTATACAGACAAAATAATTCGCAGGAAAAAACCATTTTTGCAATTAAGGAAGTAAGAACCGCGTGGTGCTCGGTCTACTTCTCGTTCGCAACTATTCCCAGAAAAGCGTTCTCGAGCTGCTGAATGCATCGCATGTTGGTCGCCGTCGCTACATTCAACTTCGTAGCAAAGCTTGCGCAGCATGTTGGTTATTTTTGCCGTTGCAGGAACATCCGAGGGCTCCTCGTCGTCCGCATGATCAGCTCATTTGTGCACAGCTATCTCAACGATGTCGGCGTGGGACACCATATTACAGCGTGTACCCCGCGTAAATTCACCATTCAGCGTAAATTTGAACGTTCCGCGCATACTGGGAGCTAAGGATTCAAACGGAGACATTATCAGCTGTCTATAACGGACTTTTCCTTGTGTACTCAACATTTCAAAATATTCGTGGCCTCCCGAAAAAACGTTTAGAGACAAAGGGGGACAAATACATATCGCCTATAGCAGCCATATATAATTGAGCGGTGTGAAAAAGTTTTCGACTTTAGCGATTTTTCGAGCCTTGCCATTGCTGGCGCCTTGCAGGTGTCGTGAAATTACCCCTCCTCCCCCACCCCCCTACCCAAGACTGGCGACCAACCATGCAATGCGCCACAGCTACTGCACATGTGAATATCCGACTGCCGCCGTCGTGATATCCCTGCCATACTTAGCGTCACTATTTAGTGACGCTAGCCATACTCTTGAAACGCGGCAACAAAAACAAGGCGCGCGGAAATTGCCGTACTCGCTCTCCGGCGCGCGCCCCGTCTCGCAGCCCGAACTCTCACACACCCCTCGCGGTTCTAAGTTTCATCCCGCCACCGCTTCCTGCCTTTGCATATTATTTTCTCTCCCCGTTCCACTTTCACTTCTACTCCTGCGTCCTCATCTATTGTCTACTTTTCCTCCGGCACAACCCGCGCTAATCAAACACTCCTCCCGGTCGACGCGTACGCTGTCGGCGCGCGTTGGCGATAGAGTACGGCAATTTCACGACGTCTCACTTTATTGCCGGGCTCGCGTAATCACAACGCCCGTAGTCGGGCCGCGGGGCGGTTATCCCTACATTGAAACTTAGTCAAAGCAATCTTCCACGCAAATCGCTCAAGATAAGTGCATAGTTCGTGAAATGCAAAGAAAATGGTTCAGAAAGCACGGCACTGCATTTTAACTGCACCCACCAGAACGCTCGATCAGAGCTCGCACAGCGAGCAGCGAGCAACACACGGGAAGCAGCGACCGCGGCGGCCGCCGCTGCCGCCAGGGGCGCTGCTTACAACAGGAGTTCCTCAGCAGGAATTTTCATCGCAAAAGGGACCCCCCTCCCCGGCCCCTAAAACGACACACCTTGCCCTTCTAGTACACTGTAGCATGGGGGAGAAGAAGGGTGCCTGATCTGGGGGCCGGGCGCACAACGTCGCCTTGGCAACAGACGCTTGGCCACAGATATGGCGGCGCACTCGCACGGTTGCCTGCATGCATACCACGCTATTGAATACTGGCTATACGCTGGCGCCGCCATTTTGGGTTGCTCGCTCGCCGCCGAAGCAAGTCATTGTATCAAAACCGCGCTACAATTATCGCCGCAACGCGGTTAACTGGCGAAGTTTGAATAACCTTATCTGTTTCGCGTTGCTGGGTCGCGTGGGAAATGAAAAGAACGACTCATTGAGCACGGTCCCTTTGCAAAAAGGCGGACGACACTGAGAATTCAGCGGTGCTAACACTGGTGGTGAACGCGACGACGCCATTAGAAAGGAAGCAGGTCGTAGCAACGCCGTTGCGGTGGCACGTTTTCGCCCACGGCTTCACGAGTCTGTTGCCCCACGACGCGTATGCAATTACGTGGACGGTGGACGGTAGTTACTCCATAGAAACTCTGTGCTCGCAGACTTTTAGCTTCCTTTCTAATGGCGGCGCAGCGGGTGCCCAGTGTTGCCAGGGTGGCTTGCTGCTTTTCCGCCAACGATTTGGCCATTTTGCAAAGCGGCACGGGACCGTTCAAAGGGTGTCTCCACCCTGTACGGCAGCGTTGCCATCGAGGTGCTCACGCGTTTGTTTACGTTAAACCTAGATGGCGTCACCATACCGTGGCATGCCGTTTTGTGTCTTTGGTTTGTTTTTGACCTTCTTTAACCTGACTTGTTCTTGTTCTGGGAGAAAATCGTTGCCTGAAACATAGTGCTCGCTCGATAAATACGGTCACGTAAGACAACGTAGCGTCAATCGATCGGCCAGTATCGTCTGAGACGACACCAAAGCTGCGCAGTTCTCTGCAGCTAAACAAGCATAGTGCCCGCAGTACCAACAGCAGTACGCATCGCTACTTCTATGTTCATATGTGCTTTCGTAACTTACACTGTTTGTCCCACCATTCTTTACATTTAAGCGCAAACGCTCGTTCAGCAAGCTTATAAACTCTGCCTAATTTGCGTTTGCTTTTGCCGCCCTCCGCCAATCGCAGAGCTGTCTCATGTGACATCATAGGTTCTGTTGCGGGAAATGAGCTAGTGGGTCGCATGGCCATTCCCTTTTTAGATGCGAAGGCATCTCATTCACCCGCCGCGTCCCTGCATCCGGCGCCGTCGTCGTTGTCGGCGTCCACCCCTGCCCCATTCTCCTCGCCGCGCCAGCTTCGCTCTCCGCCGCTCACCCCGTCTCCTCTCCGATAGCGAACACTCTCTCGCGAGGGGCATTGGATTGGATTCGATTGGATTGGATTTGGATTTGGATTGGATTAAAGTGGATTGTGTTGGATTGTGTTGCGTCTTAGCCGCGGCAGACGCACTGGCACCGGCGCGTCCCCTCAACGTTATGCGCGCTATAAAACGCGGTGCCTGCGTCGCTCCGCTCCATCGTTCCAGCGCCGTTCCTCCGCTGTCCTACGCTGCCTTCAATGGAAACGTGCTGTGAACCCCCTATGCGTCGCATCTACACAGGGGTTCCCGCGAGGGGAGGTGGGAGTTTTTTCCTAATTATGTAGCTTATTTGAGCGAAGTTTACGATAAAAGTGGTGTCGGTATGATTCTAACGAGGCAATCTTTTTAGTGAACCAAACTCGTGTTTTCTCTAGAAGGGTGGCGTTAAATTAAATTAAATAGCGTTTGTCCGGCCGTCCAGCGGCGTGCTGAATATGAGCCGGGAAAGAAGAAAAGTGCGTGTGTAGTAAATCATGTATCACCCTTTGTACCGTGCGTGCTCTGTGGCAGTTGTTTACAAGATTCCTTTATCTTGCGGAAAAGTGTATGTTGGTCAAACAGGTCGCTGCTTAAAGGAGCCATGAAGAGAAAATACAACTTCGTTTAGTTTGAAAGAACTAGGATTGAGTATTTCACTTAGCTCCATTACAGCCAAAAAAGATGGTTTTTAACGAAAAAAAAGCAAGAAGGTTTTAAAAACTTTCAAATTATGCGCCACAGTGACGTGTTATGAGCAAGAATGACGTCATACGGGCCAACAATACAACATAATTTACAGTGCGTTAACTGCACGTTAGCATTCTAGTGATGCGGTCGAATGGAACTAGATTCCCCATTACAGACGTCCAGTCATGTGTCGTCGCGACAGGTCAGTTAGGCGGCCGCCAATCGCACAAACAAGGTTCCGTGACGTCACAGAAAAGTTGCGGGAAATTTGCTAGGGGGTCGCGACTGCTTCACAAGTTTTCTTTCACATCTCCGTTATTTGTTCGAAGATTGTGATGATATTGGTATCATTGTTATCGGGACTAAGCAGTCTTTCTAATAAACCCAACTTGTATTTTGTCTTCATGGCTCCTTTAAACGTTCGTTTATTGGAGCATCGCAACAAGCTTAAAAAAGATGGTTACGCACGTCTGGCCGAACATTGCCACACGTGTAAGCACCGATGCTATCCGCTTTTCCGCGAGACTGATATCCTGTTTAAGCATAAAGACAGGCGTACTAGAGAGTTGATGGAATCATACTACATCAGAAAATGGGGGAGAGATTGTATCAGTGAAACATCAGTTGTCCTGCACGAAAAAGAATTTGGTTATTTGGAGCGGTCGTCGCGATAAGGTGTTCCTTGTTGAGAAAGGTGCGTTGTCAACAGTGGAGTGTTTTGGTCTTGATAGTATGTCATTGGCTGGTGTGGGCACGTGGCGTGGTGGGGGAGGAGGATTCTGTGTATGTATGTATCTACTCGTCGCAGCGCGCTGCCACCATCGGCCGCGGAGGCCGCAACCCGGAACTCTGCAGGGGAAGTCCCCGTGTTAGTTTCGCCATCAATGTGAAAGCGGTACTCGCTGCACGCGCGCTTGGCATCGGACACGATCAGCAGTGCAGGTTTTGTGCTATTCTTGATCTACCAAAACCACTGCACCAAAACACGTTCCACAACATTGCCAAGAAAGTAAAGTTCATGCCGCGGCCACAGAAGTCGTCTCTGACAACCATGCTGAAGCAAGGCAAGTAACTGTGTTGCAAACTGGTCAGAGTGACGTCAGTGTGATGTTTGATTGTACTTGGCAGAAACGAGGACACAAAAGCCAGAACTGTGTTGGCACTGCCATTTCTCTCGACACTGGTCTCTGCCTGGATTTTGAGGTGCTGTCAAACTACTGTCAAGATTGCAGCCACCCCCAAAAGCTTGATTAGCAAGAGGAGGAAGTGTGGCAAGCCTTTCATGCCCCTGTGCGTGAAAAAAATGTCGACTACTCACCCATGGAGACAGAAGCAGCACTGCGCATCTGGCACAGGACGGTATCGTACAACCTGCAGTCCACTGTAGTGGAGACTGCCACTGCTCTCACGGTGTTGTGGTTCAACAGGGGCCACACTAGCTTTGAGCAAGTTCTCCAAGAACTGGGAATCTTCCCTTCAGAAGAACTGGTTAGACTAAGCAGTGCAAGTGACCAGCGGAGGATCAGGCAGATGTTTGCCAGGCTGACTGCTGCGGCTAGGTCCCATCGCCACAGCCTGGTGAAACGGGCCTGTACCGAGGACTCCACCCGCAAGAACCGTGAGGGTGCAACTTATGCAGCAGGGGCGTTCTAGTTTTAGTACCTCAATGTGGACATTTCAGACTATATCCCCACCAAGTTTCATGTTGTTTGAGCAAGAATGTCTGAATCTGCCAAAGAAATAAACTTTCAATTGCGTTTTTCTCAGTTTGATGTTTTTGTCCGTTTTCTGAGTTTGTGCACACTTATTTTCCCACTTAAAGTTGTTGTATCACGATGACATTTTGCACACATGTTCATTATAACACGTAGAGTGCACAAATCTTGTTTATTATGCTATTTGTGTCCTTAGATATTTCTGACGGTCATAAAACAAAAATATACAGAACAAGAAAAGGCACACTACCAGTCTTTTTTTTTTCGTGGTGAGGAAAATGAATATGAGGCTTTTTCAGGTAGTTTTGTGCACTCTGCAGATCCTAAGGAACCACCCAGGCTATTTTAAAAGTTTCAGGAAAAATGTTTACTATAAAAGAAAGTGTGCACAAAAAAGCCATTTTTCTGCAAGTCATGCTGCATAACATTTTATCCGGAGCAGCTATTCTAAATCTGATTGCATATATGACCAGAGGAGCTCAATCTCTACAAGATGTTAAAATGTCAGCCTCCTAACTTCATTATTAAAAAAAAAGTTGTTTCGAGGAGCATGTCCCCTTTCATAACGCCGTGTTCGCATTTCTTATTTGGTGGCGACGTAACTGCCTCCTTTCCATTAGTATTCTGATTGTGCGCCTTTAGGCTAAATAAAGCGAAGCTAAGCCGTATCTTTGCAAGGTATGACCTTCGCGTTGCGCACATGCCGTCATACAAGCTGAGGAATCAGCTTGTGAACGTGACAGATTGCTTGGACAGCAAGAGATACCCCGGTGTTGTCTACAAGATACCATGTGCAGACTGCAGCTGCAGTTACGCCGAAAAAACTGGTAACTTCATCAGGAGATAAAGGAACATAAAAGGGACGCAGGCAAGAACAGGAAAGTGCCGAACACGCTGGCCGAGCACGCCAATAATCATGGTCATTCCATCGATTGGGATAACGCCACCAGTGGCGTAGCGAGGGGGGGGGGGGGGGGCTGACCGGGCTTCAGCCCCCCCCCCCGAAATTTTTCCGGCCGTCGCCGTGCTGCCAGTACGCCTGGTGCGTCGCCTGTGAACAAAGCTGCATATGCTTCGAAAGTGCCACCAATGGCACTTTCCACGAAATGCTACGAAAATGCCACGAAAGTGCATCTCTGCCCTTCCCATGGGTGTTTACACAAAAGCACGGCCGGACTCGACTCTTTTTCCGCGCTGCGGAAAGGGAGTCGAGTCCGACCGTGACAAAACGAAGCGCCCGAGGGGTGCGAACCGCTGAGGGATGATTTCGGAGGGGTGCAGCCCCAAAAGCGACGGTGCCTTCGGGTAAGCTCAGCGCACGGTACGCCAAAGGCATGCGTTGTACCCCTTGTGCGAGACATGCAGCAAGACAGAGAATAATTGGCCGGCTGAGTCGTTCTCAGCAGAGGAGATTGGCTCTGCAGGGGAAGCAAGGAGTGGACCGCACTAACTCGCGGCGGAAAAAAAGAGGGACCGCCGGCCATTGATGGTTGAAGACTGGTACAATGCAGGTCCGATAGGAAACAGACGATCTTTGTGTGTTAAGCAGAACAACGTGCAAACGGGGGTGGCTGACCACGGCCGCTCCATCTCCTAGAGAGGGAGAGATCAAGCGGCCATGGGCACACATTCAATACTCCTTCAAGGTAACTTTAAGAATGCGACGGGGCTACGTTATGGTTGAAACGTGCAGTTTAGCTGGATGAATGCCGTGCGCGGGCAGATGGCCTTTGCGAATGAGACACACAGCACGGTACGCCCCTCTTCCTCGCGTCAGCCCTTCATTCTTCCTATTTCACGTTTCTGTCGAGCCCGGGAGGGTTTTGTTGGAGTAGACTCAGATTGCGCGCACTGAGTGTTGTCCCCTTCCGACGGCGATGTTGCGACAATTAATTTCACCCCTGCAATTAGGCAGCTTTGTTGGGCGGTATTCTCCCCTAACCTAGGAAACTGGAGAACAGCGGGTCGACAAAAAAGGCGCGCTGCGGCTCCTTGAGCTGGTCCCAGACTTTATCCTAAATATGAAGACACCACGGTCGCCAGTCCTGCCACAAGCAGACGGCGTCGCGACAGTAACAACCATCAGATGGCCATATTCTACCTCGATCACAACTAAAGCCCCTCCGTTGCGTCCACGACCGCTTTTTCCCTGGACGGCGGCTGCCCAGAGCAGTGTATATTCGGGCCGGAGTCACAACGGCGATATCGAATTGTAAGTCATTTTCTTCCAGTGAATAATATCCTTACATGATCACTGATGTCTTTTGACGATGGAGGTTGCATTGTACGTTAAGTTGTGCGGCGCAGATCAATTATGCATTCTTTGATATTTAAATATTCACTTCCTAATATTTACACGATACCACAGTACCTTGTGTCTCCGAGATAAAAAATGCCTATCTCGTTTTATTTCGAATGCAGTATTTGCGTTTGAATTGGTAATTGAAAGCGCCCACGGTGGAGCGGTTAGGCGACTTTTAATGAGGGAAAACGTACATTCAACTCCTGTAAACGCCCAAATATTTTATTATGCACGAAGTTGGAGAGGATTACTCAGAGTGTATCGGGACAGCGTTAGTATCAGTACATGAAGAGTGAAAAATATATTTGTTCTGGCTGCAGTTTTAATAGTTTGCTTTTACTGGGACGAAACTCCATGTGAGATAGCCGCTGTCGCATGGTGTGCCCGTTATTGGGACTTTTGTTACCGCGTTTCATATCGACGCGTGCATCTACTGCTACACCCAATTTTAAAACCAAAGCAGCGTGCGCAGCGCAAGTGAAGGACCTTCGTACTGGTGGCGAAGAAACGAGCGTGCCTTTCTGATAGAATTTTCCTTTAACTCTTCCTGGCCTTCTTTGAAGTTCTGTGGGCGCAGGAGTATCGTTCTTTCAAGGCTCAATCAGTCGTGCATGACAACAGAATTTTCTAATTAAATAAACGGGCCGCATACAACAGGCCATCTCAAGAGCACCAGCACACCTCCACCCGCCTCCTCCCCTCTATCCACCCCCCCCCCACACACACACATACGGGTGCGCGCTGATGTGATTCTTCCTGGATCCACAACTGCAACGTATACATTCTAACATGTTGCATGAAGGACATTTTGAGCAATCGTCAGCATTTCTTAAGTAACCGAAACAACCGAGAATTACCACGGTAAATAACTTTGCAATTTTTATCCAATCTATCCTGTCGTAGCCTGAAACCATGCTTTAGTTTGAACATCATGGTCGCTGTCAACCAAGGAAATAGTGTAACTGTGTCATTACTGTCAATTTCATGCTAAAGCATGGTAGTCTTTGGTCTTTCTGTATGCGGGGCCATGCCAATACGCATGTTTTTTGGTCCACTCCGGGAAACAAAATGCTGACTTGTTTCGGGCATCGCACCATGCCCGAAAATCATGCTGGCTCTGCACAGCTGCCCAATCCTCCGTTTTCTAGTGGACCAAGGAGATTTCAAACATAATTTCCATTTTCCGCTTCTGCAACGAAATGTACAAAACTTCTGTGCGCCCTATACATTCCAGAGCCGCCCATGCTCATGAACTGCAAATACTTTTTTATCGTTTAGCTTTAAAACCGGCAGTGTGTTCTCGGCTGAAAAATCGCAATGCACGCGTCAGCTAAAAAAACTATGTCCTTTCATTAAAGTTTGAAACCAAAATGGCAGGACCGCATTATACAGTCAAACCCGGCTATAACGAACCCGGATAGAGCGAATTATGCTACAGTCAAACCTGGCTATAACGAACCCGGATAGAGCGAATTATGCTATATATCGAACAAAAATAATTCAGTTACGGAAATACATGGGAAACATATTCCCTATAACGAAGTTCACATCCGACATATTGAACTCTGGGCGCCTAGAATGGCCACCGAAATGCATGATTTCGAGCGGCGATTGAGATGTGGATTGGCCGCGACCACGGAGCAAGAGCCGCGACTGAGACATTGCGCCTCGCACGGAGCGACGTGACGACCAGTACTTTCCGTAACTGTTTCCGATGCGCTGGACTCGCGACCGGGAACCCGCCCGGTCAGCGAGTTCGGACCAAGACAGCAGCATCGGTGAACGGTGGGAAGAGCTCGCCAACGTTCCCGATGATGTCGCGAGTGAAATCCGTCCGACGCTTATATTGAAGCGCTTCGGCAGTCGATGTGCTCCGCCAATGCTTCTTAGATTTTTGAGGACGCGGAATCGAACTGGTGCAAACCATGTTTTGTGTCGAGAATGCTGTGCTAGTTGAAGCCGCCAAAACGAAAGTGAAAACAAAAATCACCGTTTTTTTGCAACGTGGGCAGTTAAGGCGGAAAGTAGCTTTATTACTTGCAATAAATGGATTATTTTGGTATGGTAATGGCTACTGTACTGTGTTCGTTTCTGCATACGCGGATGGCGGAGTTGGGGATGGGGGCGGGGGGCTCCTGCGGATTGCGAACCCGTAACAATAAGCTCGTTATAGGCGGGTTCGGCTATATCGAACTATTGGATATTACCGAACTAATCGCGGTGCATATTGCAGTACGCTATAAACGGGTTTGACTGTATATATCGAACAAAAATACTTCAGTTACGGAAATACATGGGAAACATATTCCTTATAACGAAGTTCACATCCGATATATCGAACTCCGCGCGCCTAGAATGGCCGCCGAAATGCATGGTCTCGGAGCGGCGATTGAGATGTGGATTGGCCGCGACCACGGAGCAAGAGCCGCGACTGGGACATTGCGCCTTGCACGGAGCGCCGTGACGGCCGACACTTTCCGTAACTCTTTCCGACGCGTGGGACTTACGATGGAACCCGCCCTGTCAGCGAATCCGGACCAAGACAGCAGCATCGGTGAACTGTGGGAAGAGCTCGCCAACGTTGACGATGGTGTCGCGAGTGAAAGACGTCCGATGCTTATAGTGAAGCGCTTTCGGCAGTTGATGTGCTCCGCCAATGCTTCTTCGATTTTGTAGAACGCAGACTCGTACTGCTGCAAATATGTTTCGTGTAGAGAATGCTATGCTAATTGTAGCCGCCCAAACGAAAGTGAAAACAAAAATCACCGCTTTTTTTTTTCAAAATAGGCAGTTAAGGCGGAAAGAAGCTGTATTAATTGCAATAAATGGATTATTTTGGGTATGGTTAATAGCTACCTTACTGTGTTTGTTTCTGCATGCGGAGATGGTGGAGTTGAAGAGGGGAGAGGGGAGGGGGCTACCGCGCAATGCGAACTCGTAACAATAAGCTAGTATAGGCGGGTTCGGCTATATCGAACTATTGGATATATCAAACAAATCACGGTGCATATCGCAGTTCGCTATAAACGGGTTTGACTGTAACTCTTTCCTCAGATCTCACGACAAAATTCAAAACGCAGCAATATTTTGCTCAGCTTGCACAGAACATGCCTAACCGCAACAGTATGGTCAGACATCGCCGTATATGCGTTATTATTTTTTCTTGCTAAATATAAAGTTCGATACAACATTGAATTGCGAACTTTGCAGTGACTTGCTCTATCTCATCTGGGAGTGGTAACTAAAGGGGGTGGCGGCTCCAGAAAAGGTATAACTTGACAGTACACGCATTCAGGCAGATAATAGGGCATTTATGCACAAAGCATTGGAAACTTGACCGGTAGTAATGCAACTATTTGAGAACACCAAGCTCATTACAGCAGACTCTACATTTGAGCTGTGCGGAAATGTCAACCAGATTCATTATGTTACAAAGCACAAGCTTCTCATGTGCGTCCCGAGTTCTGGTAGAAGCTATAGTATACGAAATGGACCACGTTGAGACTCAAAACAGAAGCGCAAATTTAAACTGGCATGACTTAACAAATGCCGATGGCTGAATTATTCCGCTTTGCGTGTGGACTAATACTGCCAGGTTCGTGTAATTTTCGCCCTTAACTGCGCTGTTCTTGCGCGTGGTGTCTGTCTGTTTAGGGTTGATATTTGTTGAAATATTGCTGGTGATGTAACGCTTCTTGCATGCATAATTCATAGCCACTCGTTTTTTGGAGATAAGACCTGCGCTACACATAACTCAAGTGCTAAGATTCCATGTATACTGCACAGAATGAGCTCCATCGGCTTTACACTGGCAGCTAATGTACGGACGTTGAATGCAAAAACATTTTACTTTGCATTGTGGGCAAGAATAACTAAATACAAAATCTAATTCTTACGGCCTACGTCATTTTATTGCTGATGTCACACTCATCATACTACACACGTTGAAATAAAACAAGTAATTGCATGAAACTATGACCGTTTAATGCAATGCCTGCGCAAGGTTCCCGTGCGTGCAATGTACGTCCCGTATCACGGGCATAGATTTGTACCACCCGGTCTGCGTATTTTCGCCCAGTTTACAACTTAACCTGGCACAAATACAATCATAATCAACACCAATATTATGAGAGAACCTTAAAGGGCCTTTTAAAGACAAAATACAACCTTGTTCAATTGAATAGCAACTAGCCTTTGGTATAACTCGCACAGCTCCATTCCAATCACAGGCGTTTTTTTTTAACCGAAGCAATGCAACAAATGTCAGAAATCTTCAAATTTAGCGCTGCAGTGAAGTGATATCGGCAGGAGTGGTATATATATAGGCTGGCACTAAAACGTAGTTATGAGTGTGTTAACTGCACGTTAGAATTCAAATGATAAGATCAATGGAGGATACAATCGCGCAATCATGTTACTTGGCGGTGACTTAAGTCGTTGGGCGTCAATCGTACAAACAAGATCCTGAACTGTCATAGTGAAATCGCCGCCGGAAAGGGGGCGGGGATTCGCCATTGCTTCAAACGTTTAACTTATATATCGAATATTCCTTTGAAGTTTGCGATAAAACTTGTATCATTGTTGTCGGGACAAGGCAGACTTTTTAATGAACCAAACATGAATTTTATCTTCATAGCCTTTAAGGGAGCTTGCAAACTACCGCGTTTTTTTTTTCTTTAGGGGGGGGGGGAGGCGGAAAACAACCTTTGCCCCCCCCCCTCCCCCCGAACAAAAATCCTGGCTACGCGCCTGCCTTTCAGTGCCAGCAACCCAAACAACAAGTGAAACGCTGTTTTCGACAACGGGTGCCATTGTAACCTGCAGAAGGGAGCACCTCCTTCCCCAGCATGTGGAAGAACTAGTTTTTCTCCATGAGAATTTCTGAATGTTGTTTTATTAACTGTACCTTTTACTTGCATGTAGATCTGTGATATATATTTATTGAAACGTCATCAAACAAGTTCCTGTTTTTTTTTTTCTGTGTGTGGTGTAAACTTTTAACTAGTAGATATGAGTGCCTTCTTCACTGCATGTGGAGCTGATTGATGGTAGGGCTTAACTCGCCGACGCAACGCAGGCGATGAGGTGCTCCATAGTGGAGGGCTCTGGATTAATTTTGACCACCTAGGGGTCTTTGACGTACACCGAAATCTCGGGCACGGGCGTTTTTGCTTTTCGCCTCCATCAGAAAAGCGGCTGTCGCGGCCGGGAATGAAACCCGCGAGCTTAGCAGCACAACGCCTTAGCCACTGTGCAACCGCGGCGGGTGCATGTGGAGCTGCTAGTCTATATGCCAATGTTTTTTTTTTGCCTAAAATATGTAGCTAAATTTTCAGATTTTTTTTGTTCTGTGTTGTAACCTTGAAACTAGTCACAGGGAACGTCTTCTTCACTGCGTGTAGAGCTGCTAGTCTTTAAAGGAGCCATGAACAGAAAATACAACTTCGTTTAATTTGAAAGAACTAGGATTCAGTATCTCACTCAGCTCCATTACAGCCACAAAAGATGTTTTTTTAACGAAAAAAGCAAGTAGTATTTAAAAACTTTCAAATTTTGCGCCACGGTGACGTGTTATGAGCAAGAATGACGTCATACGGGCCAACAATAAAACATAATTTTTAGTGCGTTAACTGCACGTTAGCATTCAAGTTATGCGGTCAAATGGAACTAGAGGCCCCATTACAGACGTCCAGTCATGTGTCGTCGCGACAGGTCAGTTAGGCGGCCGCCAATCGCACAAACAAGGTTCCGTGACGTCATAGAAAAGTTGCGGGAAATTGGATAGGGGGTCGCGACTGCTTCACACTTTTTTAATATCTCCGTTATTTGTTCGAAGATTGCGATGATATTGGTATCATTGTTATTGGGACTAAGCAGTATTTCTAATAAATCCAACTTGTATTTTGTCTTCATGGCTCCTTTAAGCCATTATTATTTTACTTGAAATACGTTATCAAATGATTTTCTGTGATGTTTTATGCATGTGTGTGTTGTAGGTTGTTTACCTGTGTAGAAGGAAGCATGCTCCTTCTACGACTTGTCTGTATATAGAAATCTTTTTTATCATGTTATCACAGGATTCTCTGTGATGCCTTTGTATGTTCTAACCTCACAAATAAAAACTTTTGCATAGAACAACTTCAACTGTTGTTTTGTTCTTCGGACACCTGACAACTATTCGAATTCATCTTCGCAGCGCACAAATGACAGGACAAAGAGGAGGAAAACACTGGACAAGCGCTGGAGATGAATCCTGCCTTTCCTCCCCTTTGTCCTGTCATTTGTGCGCTGCGAAGATGAATCTGTACCAACTAGCCCGGTTTTCTACGCGACTATTCGAATTCGCTTCGAAAATATTCGACCCCAGGACTAGTTGCTTCGAATTCGCTTCGAACTAAAATAACACTCTTCGCTCAAGCCTAATATTTTGTCATTGCAAGATGCACAATTTTGCCAAATGGTCAGGTGTCCACCACAAAAAAAAATGTTCCATTGTGGGTAGTAGCCTGGAAGAGAATGCAGCCAATATTCCACACCCCCTGTGTTTGTGTTGCCCCTCTTCTAAATTTGCTTTAATATTGTGGAAATTGATGAAATAATTTTATGCTGCTTTATATTGCCTAAAATAGTTGTCAAGCAACGTTTTACTATTTCCTGCAACTAATTTGGATTATTAACCTGACGTTGTCATATTGGGCATATTATTGGCATCTTGCATAAGTGGCACTCTGAAGCCTCTTAAATGTATACCCACTATCCCCCTTCCCCTATCATCAGTCGCTGTTGACTTCCCCTACCCATGGCCTTCCATGTATCAAAAGAATGGTTCATTAAAAATTTTTTCAGCAAGAGTTCACTGGTTACCTGTAAAATAGTAGCTACCTTAAGCATTTACCTTTGCATTGCCTTGTGGTCTAAAAAAGTCTCCTTACACAAAAATGTGTCCATCGGGTGTTTCATTTGGGTGCGTGTCTGTGTATACTCAGATTAGTGTGTTTACCCCATCGCAGGAAGGTTAACTCTCCGTCATTGGATCAGCCTACCTGGATTTCCAGCACTTCAAACATCATCAAGACTCGGCCACTTTGAATAGGTTTTCACTGTAATGCACATGTTTTGATATATTTCCGGTGATCCCTAACTTATTTTTTATGATCATTCTTTTTAGTTCTTGCAGTTGACTTTTTTTTGCTATAACATTGAAAGGCTGAAAGGCATTCAGTATCTAGTCATTTTTATAAGCATGTTTTAATTGCTATGGCAGCCAAATAGAACGGGTTGTTTCTAATTTTTGCCTTTTATGCATATCAAGTTTTTTTTACTCCCACATCTTTTGGCCACCTTTTATTCTATTTTGACTTGTCATGTGTATTTTGAATAATAAAATTGCTAGTCTTGCAAAAGTTGCTCAGTGTGCTTATTGCTGCATTTAAGGTGTGTCTAGACGCTTTAGCTCAGTCATATTTGTCAGGCCACACGAAATGCAGTAAAATGTGGTTATGCTGTCCCATCTATACAATATCAAAGTTGTTTTAGATGAAATAAGTTATATATGTGCACTCTTATTCTGATAACCACATTTCTATATACCCCTGGGCGTAAAACAGGAAGAGAGCTATAAGAGTCGTCTTGATGACATCTTAATAAGATGATAGCAAGATGGCTACAATGCCGCTGGCGTAAACTGCTGTGAGAGGTTTTCCTTTATGTCTCCACAATTACTAGAAAACATCTTCACAAGACATTATGTCTCTATCTGGCATGCTTAGAAGTCTTCTCGTAGATTGCTATTCAAAATTTTTGAGAATGTCGTCAAAACGGAGAATAAACGTTTTGTTGCTTTCGATCCAGATAGCTATGAGGTGTTTAGTATTCGTCCTGTAAACGTCTTGTTGGAATTTTTAGCAGTCTCTGAGATATCATCAAGAATATCTTGCAAGACTTGTAGCTCAGGCATAGCGTCGCGTTAGCCGAGCTACAGGATGGCTATCTCCAGTCTTGGCAATGTCTATATAAATCTTCAGGTGTTGCGTAGACATCTTGGAGGTCTTGCCCAGATGTCGTATAGAAGTGTGGTAGCTGTCCTAATGTACAGATCAAGATGTCTTGGACAGCTACACAAGATAAGTTTGAGAATTCTACAAGACGTGCTTGCGTTCACTGGTAAGTGAACGGCGAGCTCAGAAACTTATCTGAGCTATTCGAAGCGGGCGTTTTGGGAGCGGGTTGAAACGGGAAGGGTGTTTTGGGAACGGGTTGAAACAGAAAGCGGCCAAACGGGAAGGGCGTTTTGGGAACGGGCGTACACGGGACGGGCCAAACGGGAAGGGCGTTTCGGGAATGGGTTCAAGCGGGGCGGGTTCAAACGGGAATGGGTTGTTTCGGGCTACACCCATCTCTTTGGACCAAACGACCGATTTTGATGCAGAAAGTTTGGAATCAACATCTGGCCATTTTTCGACATGCTGCTAATAAAATTCCTTGCAGTCGTGATTTTCTTGGAGCGTTGGTAGTTCTTATGTTGGGTTGCGTGTGAGCGTAGGTGTTCTTGCATACACCGAGTATGCCCTTTTTTTTGTGAACCTTCCACATGAATGTGTCGGGTTCATGGTTCGTGATTTTGGTGACCATCCAGATGACCATCCAGGTTAACTTCAAATATTTATTTTAAGACATAAGCACCCGAGCATCGTTAGCACAACGAGAATTTGCGGGGTCTGCTGCAACGCGCGCTGCTCCGACAGCTTGTCCAATGCTTTGCTCATGCAAGACAATCAGCCTGCGTGGCACAGTCGGTAAAGCATCGGTCTGACTACTTTAAACATCCAGGTTGCATGGCAGCTCTGGCACCCCAGAAACACTAGGTCAGAAGAGGCATCGCTGAGACAGAAAAGCAATTCATTTTGTTAGGCTACTTAAGGCTTCGCACAAAACTATGCTTGCAGGAGTACCCACTGATTCATGGAGTCTTAAGGCAATCGCAAAAACAAGAGATAGGCGATGCATTATGGAAA
The DNA here is from genome assembly GCF_048455015.1 of Haemaphysalis longicornis. Classification (NCBI taxonomy): domain Eukaryota; kingdom Metazoa; phylum Arthropoda; class Arachnida; order Ixodida; family Ixodidae; genus Haemaphysalis; species Haemaphysalis longicornis. The sequence goes on along the minus strand of NW_027526335.1, from coordinate 122,260,707 downwards.
TCGTAGACGACTAAACGCATTTGGGAAGCGCTAAGTAAAACTATTTCTAGTTCTAGTTTAGCAGCAACTAATTTTTATTGGCCCACATAAAAAGAGGATCACAGCCAGCAGGTACTCCGAATCGGTGACCCCAAAGTTGTATGTTTCCTTTATCTTTTTTTGAACCCCTGTCCTGTCTAACGCCTTCAAAAGTAGGAGATCATCGGAAACCAGATATACAAACACACAGCAAAACAACATATATAAAACTTCGTGCCTTAGTCAAGGAGCAGCTAATTTTTATTTGCCCACCTAAAAAACCACATCACGGCCAGCAGGTGCACATACACCAGGGGATCAGAAACCATTTGAAGTTTCTCGATTATTCCCTTGTACACCTGGCCTCACTAATGTTGCCGCAAATCGCGATAACAGCTTAAAGGAAGAAAATACACATTGCAACCACAGATATCGCTAACAAAGCACAATTATTTTATCCGCAACCAGGTTCTGTTGTAAACCCAATAAAACAACAAGATATAAAGAGGTTCCCTATAATGAACAAATAACACTGTAGGGTTTCCTTCAACGGTACACGGACCTATAATGGGACGAAAGCTGTTTCTAGGAGCTCCTCTCTGAACTCAATTAGCAGCTGGCGGCACTGATTACCTTCGATGGTTGTAAACAGGAGGCAGCCGCTGTGTTACCAAGAAAGGAAGAAAAAACAGCAATGCAGTAATAATTGATTTCACCGTCGGCAGCGGCCTAGATAAGGAAGGAAACAAAGCTGTAAAAAGAAAGCTGCAATGCAAGTTAATGCTATTATCGGGAAAGGTTTAGAGGAGCTGCGTTTTTGTTTACATAGTCTTTTGATTTACACGTTTACAGACCTCTTGGTCGAACTAGCGTGATTCTATGAGCCCCGTCAGGATAGGCTTTATCTACCATGAATCGAGGTGCTTTCACCTGACGTATCACATGAATACATTATTGCGGTGGAAACGTGTGTCCATATTAAGAACCCGAATACAGGGATGAAATATTCAGTGATATATTTGAGCGTAAGGGATACAGCAAATGTTATCCCCGCGTGCTAAATGGAGTGCTTTTACGCTTTATTGAGAGCAACAGGGGCTACTTCGTATCCGCACTTAATGAACGGAATCCTGCACCAAAAAAAAATTACAGTAGATAAATTCCGGAAATCACGCACAACTGGCTACGTCTACCAATATCCAAAAAGGAGGAAAAAAGGGAAATGGTAGCAGCCCAGATTGAGAATTCAATTTTGTCGTTTTCTAACTATACCGATAAAGGCTGTGGGGAGAACATGACGAGTGGGTACGCTCCGTAAGGAAAGCCTGCTGTGACCGATGGAGACAAACAGCACCAAATAAAAATTCAATTATTTCTTTATTGACATCCAACCACTCCGACCTTGTGATGCTTGTCTATGAGAGCGGCTTTCTAGTCCTGAAATGAATATAACCCTTAATCCCGGAATTTTTCATTATTGCGTAGCATCCTTTGCCGAGTAACACTGCACCCCCCCCCCCCCCCCCCCGCCCCGGCTAGGATCTTTTAATGCCCTGTATTTCCACAGAAATGCAGATATCGCGGAAGTTCCCCCTGTAATCGCTATAATAACGTCAACGGAGATAATATGTCACACGAAATTTTGAAGATCTAAAAAATTAAACAATTAAAAAAAAACAGAAAACGGTGAAACGTGTAACGCCCTGCACTTCCACAATAATGCAGATTTGGTGACAGTTTCACCTGTAACCTTTACAATAGCGTAAATGGAGGTAATTGGTCGAACAAAATGTTGGAAAGCTAAAAAAATAAAAAAAAAACATAAAATACGGAAAATGGCGCATCGTGTAACGCCCTGCATTTCCACAATATTGCAGATTTCGCGAATGTTCCACTTCTAATGGTTATAATTACGTAAATGGAGATAATCGGTCGGCAGGATTTAGAAAAACCAAATAATTTGGCTGTAAAAAAAACACACATTCAAGACTAGCGGCATAAGAATACTAGGCTTTAGTAGACAATTCCCTCAATTTCTGCCGACTTTTTCTGAGAAAAAGCCTTTTTGTAGGTGTTTTGCTTGATTGTTTGATCCTAAAAGTTTACAAACAAGAATTGATCTTGTGGTGCAAGTAATTATCTGTTTATTCTTACGACATTTAATAAGGTCATTAGGCAATTAAAATTTTACAGTGAGACAGGATAAAGTTTCGCTTCTTTTCCAAAATTTTAAGAACCACAGAGTCCACAAACAAAAATAAAACTGGTATTGCATTTCTAGAGTTGCAGCCTTGTAATCCAACTAGGGCTTGGGTCCTTGGGGTCACCGCGATGTCAATTTTTTCTTCACTGCAATGCCTTTCTGGTTCTTGCATTCAGTTTTTGCAAACACGAATGGTGACATCTGTCGAAAGAAGCACCGTTGAAGAACTATTTCTCAGAAAACTAGCTGTTTTGGTTTCGTTCTAGAATTGCTAGAATTTGGTTAATGTTCTAAATATAGGACACCAGGGCCGAAAAGGTTAAATAGGGTGATGATGATGACGACGACGTCAACGACGACGACGGTGATGATGTCGATGTCGATGATGATGAAGACGATGATGATGGTGATGAACCCTACGCAAGTTTTGCAAAGACACACGAAGGAAAATCAAGTCGTCGTTATAAAAGAAGAATAATGTCATGACGTCAGCAATACGCAAGGAAGCACCAGACACTCAAATTCTCGGAGTCAAATTAATGTCTGAAGGAGATGATTACTTGACCACTTCCGCTAGAAAACTGAAGCCTGCATTGTATAATGAACAGCTGCATTCAGTAATCAATATACTCAAACTGTACGACACATTATCATGAGATCACAGTTTTCAGTGATCTGTTTTCTGGTATTGACTCGCGACCACTACATTGTGCGAATTTTTAAAGGAGCCATGAAGAGAAAACACAACTTTGGTTCATTCAAACGATTGGCTCGTTCGAATATCCTGACAGCCCTTTTAACGTAAACTTCGCTCAAATAAGCTACATAATTAGGAAAAAAGGGAATGGCCATGCGACCCACTAGCTCACTTCCCACAACAGAACCTATGATGTAATACGAGACAGCTCTGCGATTGGCGGTGGGCGACACTAGCAAACTCAAATTAGGCAGAGCTTATAAGCTTGCCGAACGAGCTATTAGCGCTTAAATTTAGGTCACATTCTTTTTAAAGCCGCAAGAAAGGTGGGACAAAGAGGGGAAGTTACGAAAGCACACGTAAACATAGAAGTACCGATGCGTACTGCTGTTGATACTGCGCGCACTACGCTTTGTTTAGCTGCACAGGACTGCGGGGCTTTGGGGCTGTCTCAGACGACACTGGCCGATTGACGAAAGCAACGTTGTCTTACGCGACCATATTTGTCGAGCGAGCAGTATATTTCATGAAACGATTGTTTTCTCCGTGAACAACAACAAGCCAGGTTTAAATACGGTCAGAACCCAAATCAAAGGCAGAAAACGTCTTGCAACGGTATGGTGGCGCCATCTAGGTTCACTAACGATAAACAGTGCTTCCCAATCATGGCCGGGCTAGAGCGGCGGCGTGCGCGCGTTGGTCACAGCGCACGCCGCCGATATGGCCGATATAGCCCGACCGTGTCCCAATCGGCTGCAGAGCGGCCGGTTCCCGTGATGTCATCGCAGACCACGAAAACGCACGATTTAGCAGAAAAATCAAAATTTTAACTTGAATTAATTAATTTCTCAGTTAATAAAGCATCGTTCGCATTCTGACAAGCGCTTGGGACACTATAATAAAACACGAAATCTATCGAATACAACAAACTTGTATTTTGCCTTCATGGCTTCTTTAAAGGAGCCATGAAGACAAAATACAAGTTGGATTTATTAGAAAGACTGCTTAGTCCCGATAACAATGATACCAATATCATCGCAATATTCGCACAAATAACGGAGATATTAAAGAAAACGTGTGAAGCAGTCGCGACCCCCTAGCCAATTTCCCGCAACTTTTCTATGACGTCACGGAACCTTGTTTGTGCGATTGGCGGCCCCCTAACTGACCTGTCGCGACGACACAAGACCGGACGTCTGTAATGGGGCCTCTAGTTCCATTTGACCGCATCACTTGAATGCTAACGTGCAGTTAACGCACTGAAAATTATGTTTTATTGTTGGCCCGTATGACGTCATTCTTGCTCATAACACGTCACTGTGGCGCAAAATTTGAAAGTTTTTATATACTTCTAGCTTTTTTTCGTTAAAAAAACATATTTTGTGGCTGTAATGTAGCTGAGTGAGATACTGAATCCTAGTTCTTTCAAACTAAACGAAGTTGTATTTTCTCTTCATGGCTCCTTTAAGGCATATGCCTGGAAGAAAGGTACCGCTTCAAACGCCCGAAGTTGGATATTCACACTTTCAAACCACGCGTGAGCTATACGAACGTCCGTAGTCTACGGTAAACAATTATTCGGTAAAAATTGGTATATTCAACATTGGTATATTCAAAATTGGTATATTCAACAGATATTCAACGGGGTTCAATGACTGTTTATTGCAGGAAAATGTAGAAAATAAGTGAAATGAATGACACGTCAAAGTAGCATGTTGTTGACATGAGCACTCAGTCCAGGTGGTGCGCGGGGCGACGTTCAGGAGGAGAAATAATCACATGTTGTTGGCACGAAGAAAACCAAACATGAAGCACTAAAGCTACTTCCGTCGTTCAAAGTTCGAATTTTAGTGTTTAGAGCTAATGCGTATGTGGTTTGAATGGTCACGGCGCGAGTTGTTTTATCCCTATTGATCATGTGGCTCGGAGCTAACACCTGGCCTTCTTCATCATCCTTCCCCTGCAAAAATGTTTCATCCTTCCCACATTTTGAGTGTAATGCCCTTGAAATCCGCAAGTATGAAGGCATGCCGTGGCCAATAATTTCCGCATGATGTACCGAAGAACCGCCACCGTTACGAGGTGCACAGCGCCCGAACAGCCAAATTTTATTCGCTGTAGGACAATCAAGCGTGAACACGGGCATCTCACAAACAAACCTGGAACATTCGAAGGCGCTTAAGTTGAAGACAGTTCCAGCGCACACCCACTACCAAGCATCTTACTAATGCCGTTCACCTTTACATTCGCCCACAGAACAATACGCGGTGCGGAAACGAGCGCTTTCTTGTGCAACGCTTCCTGGAATCCTGGCACATTTTGATGAGGTGCTATTTCACCAGTAAATGCACACCGAGCTCTGCCAACCGAGATTCCGTTGAGCCGTGCGCGATGCCCAGGTGATGCGTACGGTATGGCGAGAAAGGTATTGCCCTCGCGATATTTTTTGCATCGAATCCTCAAGAAATTCTGCAGCGTCGAACTTTACCGCGATGGCCTGATTGGGCCAAGGCTGAAGGTCTGTCCCCTTTGCGTTCTTCACGTAGTCGCACGCTATCGGTTCGCGGTATGTGTCACTGATTGCATGGCATTCTCGCTTTCAGAGTTCGCTTCCGAAAGTTGCCTGGGACGCAGTGAATTGTCTGCGTTTGCATCTAGCCTTTTGAGTAGGGCCGAAAGCACTCCTAATTGTTTCATGCATGCGCTTCAAAGGTGGAACTTGGCTGGAGTTGAATCATTACTGCTCATCTTTAATCTCCCGCCAATGTCTGTGGCTTCTTACGTGATCAGGCCCTAATCCACGACTTTAACCATTTAACCTGCAGTTTATTTTTATGGTTGTTTGTCTGTTTGATGTTCGCTTTCAATCCGCGTTCTGGAGTGTTTTCTTCATCTTAGTGAGCGAAATGCCCGAACAGCAATATACAGGGGGTTTCAACCGTTATGCACCAAGATTTTAAAAAAGAGCAATGGCATTACTCGAAGAAAACCTAGTGCATAATGTTTCCAATACAGTATAGTAGTCCCCAGTAACTGTTTTTTTATTACATTTGTTTATGTAATTGTAATTAGGTGTCTCACTTGAGAAGTACTGTCTGAATCATTAAAGTGTCAATGAGGTACTTAAAGGTACCCAAGAGAGGCATCTGACTGCGGTCTTTTCAGCAACCAACTAAATGCGTTGTCATTTATTCTGACTGACAAAGAAATCCCTCGAAATATGAAAAATACCACGTGAGAGCTCTCCCGCTCCCATAACAAAGCCGTACACTCGATCAGGCTCCCTCTGAGTTAGCCAGATGAAAGAAAGAAAGAAAGAAGAAATAGTGACTGTGTTTAGGCGTTATCTTCCACGCGCGCTCTGCGAAACTAGCTGTTGCTACTCCTTCCATGCCATTATGAAGGTGATACGCAATCCCTTCAGCCGTGTGACAGGCAATGCAGTTGCTTTCAATTAGCCTATTTGAGGGCGCTGCTTTATGATGTGGTTGAGAGCGCCCTCACGTGGTATTGTCCCTATTTCACGGGCCTCTTCATCAGTCAGAATGAATGGCTAAGCTAGAAGCTCGTCCCTGAAAATACCGCAGTGCTAATAAGGCACTAAATGTGCCTTATTGGCAGTTTGGTGATTGGGACAGTAGTTCTTGTGTTGGACCATTAATGACGATTACATAAAGAAATCTCATTAACGAAAAAATAAATACTGGCGACTACTCCAATGCAGTGGAAACATTTTGCACTAGGTTTTCTTCGATTTACTTCTTTTCTCTTTTTTAAATCTTGGTGCATGATAGTTGGGGCAGCCTTATATGTCTCCGTGTTAGATGCAATCCGCTAATATCTCTTTCTATTTACTTGCAAACACGGCTTCGTGCGTTTGGCGATATTTTCAACGCATTCGTTTCGCACTCGACTCGTTCCTCTTCCTTCCATCGTTCCCTGCTTTTAAAAGAACCACAAGGAATTGATAGTCCCTTGATTGTCGCTCGAGGGATGGCTAACAAATGGTACCAGCACACATACTTCTCCATTGTGTCTGAGGTACCTGGATGAATTTCGTGAAATTTATTCACAAATATACTTTGTTACATAGCCAATGCGGTAGTGATTTCCTTGCAGATTTCTTAGCCTTCTTGATAAGGCTGTCTATGTATAAGGGCGTTGTTTGAAGATACCATGTGCTGAACCTTAACCATGTGGAAATCCAGCATCCAGCACTAAGTAGAACTTATCTTTCTGGTCGACTCTAAAGTTCCTGCGATCGCTCAGCATAAATTATTTCTTTTACGTATCTTGCGTACCCGCATATTATTATTGATATTCGAGATGTTGTTCGTCAGTCGGCTTGCCTGTACAAGGAGTTTCAAATTAATGTAGCGGCTCTGAAGATAAAATTTTGACTTTTTAAGGAACCATTCTTATTGCAGGAGACAAAACATAAAAGCCTCCGTAATATAGCGGCCCTATCTCACAACTGATTCCGTTGAGGATATTCGTGGTAGCAGTTCCCCAAAACATGCCCCTTTCTCATAATTGGAACCGAAACGCGGTCGTAAATTCCATTTTAAGAGCATCGCATTTAATTCGCCTATCAGCAGAGCTTATGAAGGACATTTGCATAATGTTACGATTGATTTTGCTGCTTTCTGCCCTTTTGAGTTCCACAGAAAAGAAAAGGTTTAGTGCAAACAAAATGTGTGCAGTTGTTCTGTCACGGGGCAGCCCGGGCACAGTGGAAAAGGGAGCTTAGGGTGTCGAAGCTACATAATCCTCAGAGTGGTTTCTTGGGCGATTTGGTCATTCATCGTGTAAGTAAGCGCAAAATGAACAAGGACGAACGAAGTGAACGTTCGTCCTTGTTCGGACATCGGTGTCTCGACACCAGATATGCAACGTCAGATGACGTGGCGATACATTTTGCGACGCGCTCGCGTGCCCCGGCTTATTTTGACGCCGGGTGTACATTGATCAACGGGTTGCTTGCCGCGTGTGACTTTCCCTTCGAAGTTTATCGATGCTGTGTCCAGTGCGATGGAGTCTGTAGTGGTTACCCTAGCAGCCGGTGTGAATAGTGCTTCACACCCACTGTCAAACCTCATTACACGTTAAAAAATTGCCAGAAATTCATAAAATTGTCTACTAATGCGTGGCATTGGTATGCCTCTTTTCTTGAGTGTGAGTTGTTTACGGCCCTTTTTTTTGTTTTTCTAAACTTTGTGGACCAATCATCTACATTTACGCTACTTAAGGATTGCACGTGGAACTTCTGCGAAATCTGCATTATTGCGGAAATGCAGGCCGTTATACTGTTCACCATTTTCGGTAATCCTTTATATTTTTTCTTATTTGTTATTTTTTCGAAATTTTGCTTCTATCAATTATCTTCATTTAGGCTATTATAATAAATACGGGTGGAAGTTTTGCTAATTCTGCCGTATTGTGGAAATGCAGGACACTACACTACTCACCATTTTCCATATTTTTTTATATTTTTCTTAATTCGTCGTTTTCAAAATTTTATTCGACCAATTATCTCTATTTACGCTATTATAACAATTACTCGTGGAACTTCTGCAAAATCTGCATTCTCGTGAAAATGCAGGGCGTAATATGGTTCGCCATTTTTCGTCATTTGTTATATTTTTCTTAATTTTAGTTCAAAATTTTGTTCGACCAATTATCTCCACTTGCGCTAATATACGATTACAGGTTGAACTTTCTCGAAATCTGCATTACTGGAGGAGCGCAGGGAGCTATAAGGTTCATCATTTTGAGTAGTTATCATACACTTTCTCGCATTTTTTGTTTTCCGAAATTGAGCTCTACCAATTATCTATGTTTACGCTTGTATAGCGATTGCAGGTAGAACGCCCGCGAAACCTGAATACTGTGGAAATGCAGGGCGTTATGCGGTTCGCCAGTTTCTTTATTTCTTATTTTTTTTTTTTTTTTTAGTTTTTCAAACTTTTGTTCGACCGATTATGTCTATGTACGCTCTAACAGCAATTACAGGTCGAACTTTTGCGAAATCTGCCTTATTTTGGAAATTTACCGCGTTGCACGGTGCACAATTTCCCGTATTTTTTATATATTTCTTATTGTATTAGTTTTTGAAACTTTCGTTCGACATAATATCTTCATTTACGCTATGATAGCGATTACAGGTGAACTTAGCTGAAATCTCTATTATTGCAGGAATGAAGGCGTTACACGGTTAGCCATTTTCTGTAATTTTTTATATTTTTCTAATTTCTGAGTTTTTCAAACTTTCGTTTGACCAACTTTCTTCAGTTACGGGAATGTAAGGATTACAGTCGAGCGTTCTCGAAATTTGCAATATTGTGGAAATGAAGGACTTTATTCGGTTCACCATTTTTTGTATTCATTTACTGCAAAGCAGTATATGTCTAGCCCGTCCAGTTTTCATTCCGGTGTCATCGATTTACTCGACGCCGCTCCGAGGCTCCTCCTCACCACCGTTGACACCTCTTTCACAAATATTTATTCCCTCGCATACACCGATGCCCCTTTGGCAAGTTGAGCAGTCGGCAGCTAACGGCGGTAGTGGGGTTATCAGATGCTTGCGAAAAATAAACAGGAGCTTGCGCTCTAAAATTACAGAGAATGCGTAGAACTTTCTACAAATGCGAAGGTAAAAGCCTAGTTTGGACTTCTGTGCCATATGCTCCTGGACGTTGTGGTGAACTCTGACCATACCCGTCACCTTTTGACCAGATCTTTCGACAGGTGCCACCGAAGCCATTTCTGTTCATAAGTCATCGCCAGAGCTGCCTGTTCGTGTCATCGGCACCTTCACCTCTCAAGGCGGCCCGTCTTGCACGTGCTGCAGCCGCCTACCCTCTTTCGGTGAGCGCTGCGTCAACCATTCCCGGAGACATCCTGCAACGCTCATCTGACACCGCTGGTTTTTGGGGCGTCATACCCGGCTCGCGCCGCACGCCTCGAGTTGTGATAGGTTGTGTGATTATGTGCATAGCTCACAACAATTTTCAATCTCACTCGTTATATGCAACACAGACAGCTGAAGCAATCTCCGTAAGAACTGACAGTCTGCAACTCCGCCGACCACGGAACATCTTTCGTTATAATGCATTACCCAATACCCAGCGGGTATGCCACTCTAAATGGACGCTACATCCTGGTAGGCGTCTGAGCATAGAATTTTATACTAATATATGGTAGAAGGAAACCTAGCGCCACTGTCTAGGCAAGCCGCCCTTCTGGGAGCGTTCCGTCATGTACAAGGCAGGCACGTTCCACTTGTCCTTGGCATGGCTGGAAAGCTGCCTCTGGCTGTAAACAAGCAATAATATTACTGCAGAATATTAGTAAAGATGTTTTGTTATTATAAAATAAAGCCAGAAGAATATTTATGCAGGATGAAGAGGAAATAAATGCAGATAACAGCAGGGCACTAAAAAAAACATCCCCCTCGCGAGGGGCACGATCAAATGCAGAGCATTTCTGCGGGGGCGCGCGCCTGCAAGTCGTATGGATTACGTATTGGTTGTTGTTGTTGTAATTGTTGTCTTCCAGCGTAGACATTGTCGATGAAGTCGATGGTGAAACGTGCCGTGAACCCCCTGCCGCGGCTATGACGCAACGTGGAGCGGCTATGACGCAACGTGGCGCGGCTATGACGCAACACAATCCAACACAATCCACTTTAATCCAATCCAATCCAAATCCAAGCCAATCCAATCGAATCCAATCCAATGCCCCTCGCGAGAGAGAGTTATAGCGCCGAAATCGCCACCACGCGAACGCGTGATGCTGACTTCACGATCACGCCACAGATGTTAGCGACCGCAGCGCGCGCGAACGACATATGTGGTTTAAGCGCGAACCGACCGCGGCGAGAGAGCGCGATGCGAGCGCCCCACCTGTTCTTGCGCGCGAACCTAACGCGGCGAGAGAGGGTGTTGCGCACGTCCCCACCTGTTGTGCGCCCGAACCGAACGCGGCGAGAGAGGGCGTTGCGAGCGGAGAGAAGGCGAGGAGGACGCGGGTTGAGAGGGCGCACCTCTGGCCGACGGTTGAATAAGTGAAGAATATAAGGCACGTTCGTAACCTTCCGTTCTGTGTCGGCTTTGTGGCTCAGTTGGTAGAGTACCGTGCACCTTGCGTTCCGCCCGCAGAGTCGTAGGATCGAAACCTGGCGCCGGCAAGTATTATTTTTTTATATAGTGTAGGGGGAGCGATGCGGACGCGGACTACGGACGCCAACGCGGGTGACATCGTGAGTTACTGAAATGCTCTGCATTTAAAATATGCAGTAGGAACAGGAAAAAGACATTACTCGTTTTTTTTTGTTGATTTTGGCTTCGAGAGAAATGGAAGCCTTGTAGCCAACCAAGCTAAGTAGTTCAGAAACGTCGCCAGCTGCAATGGCGGCACCCACAACGGCCCGTTAAGCACCGACAGATTTCCCTCTAGTATATATGAAAACTGTGCTTCTGAGAGCACAAGCAGAGTTTAGTATTGAATCACATGTATTTTTGTGATCTCCGATTTTAATCGATTATTCTTAAAGTATTGGATTGTTTCATTTATCGACTACTTGATGTATGCACCCAGCAGCACATATAAGACGTGCTGTCGTAGTATACATCCCTTTGTATAGAGTGTTGACCGGTACTCTACCGCGGACAGTTGCAACTCTTGTAAGATTTTCTATTCTGACTGCAGGTACTCTCGGGTATGTGTCCGGACGGCCGTGCTTAGGCCTATCGTTCCGCTATGAGGTCTTACGACTGCAGCCGGTACCTACCACTTAAAATAAGGTGAGTGAGGCAGGTAGGTGTACGCTATTCCATAAGTACCAATTGAAGATGTTTGGCGTCAGTGTGAAATTGGGCATAACATCATATGTTTAGACCTCACATTAGAGAAGCTTAAAGTTGAGACTACGGCATGCCAGACAACCTCCTACTCTCTGTATGACAGGCTAACGGTTACAGTCGACGACAAAAGACCTTGACGTTTAAATGATGTGATGCCATCGCATACCCGCAGTAAAGATTGAAGTGGTTCGTTTCCCCGAAGTCCGGTGTCGATCAGGAGCCCAATCACCCGGGCTCCGGTTGATTTGGCAGGAGGCTGGCAGGGCGATGGTGTAGAAGTTCTTGGGGACGGTGGTCTAATTGACGAAATCGAGGCGTTGGGGTTGATTAAGTGAAATGAAGAGTTTATATACAGCTACTTACAGCAGAAAAAACTGGGTACATGAGCAATAAAAAGAAAAACTTCAAACTTGAGCTAGACGCTAGCTCCGAGTGTGCACAAATCACTGGAGCTCCTCAACTTCGTCTAACTCTCCTATCCTCGGAGCGTACACAAACCGCTCGAGAAACGACGGCCGAGACCCTGTCTCGCCGCAGGATCCGTTTCGTTGCCCGGTACGGCGCTGCACCCTAAACTTCCGACGCGATCCTAAGCTTTATCCTAGGGGGCTCACAAATCCCAACCTAGCTTTAACGGTCGAGACTCCTTGTCCCGCCGGGAACTGCCCAGCTCGGCGCTCAGACAAGAACGATTTCCAACGGCCAAGTTCGGCCTTATAAAACCTCGAGATCACCCTCTCTCGGGAACGCCCCTGTAGCGTTCGTACATGCGTAAGGGAGTGCCCAAATTCACGTAGACAGCTGTCACTCAGCACGCCACGGAATATTCAATGAGGCGCCGCCATCTTTGGGTCAACGGCATGCTCGCAGACGAGCAGGTGCGCGTGACCCCGCGGGGTGAGAGCGAAAGACGGCGACAGTGCACTGTGCCGGTCGGGGCGCGTTAACAATGGGGTCTTGCGTGGCGCGCGCTTCGACGCCGGTAATCCCACCACCTCCGCGCGTAATGCAGACGGTACCCGAAATCCGGCGGCGCCGTCTGCTTTCTCAATGGGGGATTATCCTTCTGGTATGCGGTGGGCCAGACAATCCGTCTCCCGTGCGCGCCGTGACGAATTGGCGACGGCTGCAGCGTAGAGTCTACAGTTCTGAGCCACCAGACAGAGTGGCGGGTTCTCACGCGCAGCCCTGGCGCCTGGCCGCTAATCTCATAAGTGGACCTTACACCCGCGTTCTCCTGTCTTGAGTGTGCTTCAAAATTCTGGAAAGCACGTGT
>NW_027526335.1:122170487-122247549 GCF_048455015.1 Haemaphysalis longicornis | reverse complement strand
GGAGGTCACTAGTTAAATCGTGAGCCCAGGCTTTGTAGGACTTGGCTCTCAGCAATCTGAGAATGCACGACGACATTAACCGTGAAACGGGTTGTGTCTCTTAAGTACAGATATATAACCATTTCAGCCACCTGTTGGCACAGATATCCTGACAACGTTTCTCCACGCGGCAACTCACCTTACCAACATCGGGCACATGTTTAAGAACTCAGATGGTGCATGGACCGCAGGCGGCGGCATCTGTAGCATTGCGCGCTCCACAGATATCACGTCAAACCTTTTGCTTATACGCGACATACTGTCTTTCCGGCAGTATGACACACAAGAGCGAACCGTTACAGAGAACGGGTGCTCTAGCAACCATTCTTAGTAAATGCACTTTTTTGTGTCCCCACTTTATCGCTGCAGTGGCAATCGCTTGGCCCCATATTCTTGATAGGTCGACTCCCGATGCCTCCTTGGAGAGCTTGCGGTTGTTTTCGGGGCTTGGCGGGACAAAACTTATATCCAACGTTCTCTGGTGCAATCCATCTGTATGTCGATATTAGCCTTAGAAAGCTGACCCTACACATACACTTGTTAGGTATCTGCGTTGAAATGTTTCGTCAGTACTTTGTGTTGATATCTGTCATGGTTCATATTTGCACAGGTTTGGGATGCGAGCCGCAGCCTGATTGACGCTGCCTATTGGTTTCACGCATACACCTGTGGGAGTATTCGCGCACAGGGCGAGGCAGCAGTGCCAGCACTAATGCACGCTTCTGATAGCCATCTGCCGCGACATATATAGTCGGGAAGGCATCGACTCTGCAACCGAGTGTACTGTGGTTTCACATCGGCTCCAGTAGCTCCCCTTCTCCTTTTTCTACCGGGGAAGAGGCTACATTCAAACAGAAGCTAAACTCACATAGTTAGGATCCCAATGCTTTCGCAATAAATATCACGAATGTGCCTCTCGCCATGCACTCTCTCCGTACTTTTTCGAATACCCTGGCAACCATTGTTATGCCAGCGCCGCTGAATTTGCGTGGCGCCGCAATTCGCTGTTTATCTATATACATCGTCATACAAAGACGACACACAGCACTTGCACGGGACAGGTGCTCTAGCATCCGTCCTTTGTTAATGTACTATCCTGTGCCCCCGCTTTTTGTGCGTTTTACCATGCGGAAGTCCTGCCACGAACTAGCCTAAATTGCAGCGTTACATGCTCTACTATACAGCTTGACGTTACAAGTAATTGGTGGCGCTGTCACTAGTAGTAACAACCATCATTATAGCGGTGGGGGCTAAACGCTAACGTTTTGTTGGTGGCGCCGTTGGTGACAACAGTCAAATTAGCCAACCGCAGGCGAATACGGCCAGTAAATGTTCACAGGTTCTCTTACTTGGTTAGACATAAGGGATGCCTGTACGTGGTAACACTTGAGTGCGCCGTATGGCAGAGCCCCGTGTGCGTTTCGTTGGTCGCGAAGAAACTCCAGAAAGGAGCACGCTGACAACAGCCCGTATTTAACTTCGCGTCTGTTGGCATTTCCAGGTGGAATAAAAACATCTATATGTCATTTCTAACGTAAACAGCACTATTCTTCGAAACGTGTGTCAACAGGAATAAACTTGGCAGTAGTCACAGCAATGGAAGCGCTCATAGAAATAAGGTGTCTCCTCATTACCCAGCTAACGAGATATCCGCGGACGTTCAAAATAAGACCGAACATTTCTGCCTTAACTGTCAGACTTTCACTCCGCCTTTTTCTCCCAACAGTCCGATTTTGCGCATGTCCGATTTGGGCAACTTATGTCCCATCCGTGTGAATCGGCAGGGAACTGCAAAGCGCTACAGAAAAAGTGGCGTGCATTGGACTGAAATACAAAATTTTTAAACGCGGCTGGTTGAAGAACCGTTTCTATAGAATGCCGAAAGGCTGAATGAGTACAAAGTTGGTGGAATAATATCAAACTCTATGTTTTACTTTTTTTTTCGCCGATACCAGATTGAATAAAAAAAATACATGTAAGCTTCTTTAAAGGACAGTTGCGTGCATCTTCGGAGTTAAAGGCGTAATAACGGGACTTCAAATAAAACAAATACCCGAAACATAAATTCGCCGTTTAACGGTCGAGAGCACAAGAACGAGGGACGTATAAAAAAGGCGCGTGGGAGCTGGTTGTGATTATAGGCGGACAAATGCCCCTTTTGTGGCCCTATCATTGCTATATCCTCTGTATTGTTGCAGAAGGAGTAAGTGTTCGCGAGGCTTTTTTAAGACTAGCGAGCTGGGTCGCCGTGCGCTGCTGCAATCGTTTGAATTTGCCGCGCCGTTCCATTACCGAGGGACAAAGTAAGTCCCAGCAGGGAGACCTTGAATGCCGATAATTACGGTCGTTAGTACTTCTTCCACCCTGTTCACACCATCTCCGAAACTCACGAGTCCAGAAATTTATTCATCCACCTTTTCCCAGCTTTGCCTAATTACACTAGCTAGAGGTGAAGAGTAACGGCGAATGGGGTGTGGATAGGGGCAGTTATAACAGTCTTTGTCTCTGGTTGCAATTCTGCAAAAACGTACAAGTGATAATGGTCAAAATGACTCAAACTGCGTTCAATAAAGTTGCTAAATGTGTTCTTTAATTGGTGCTTTTAAGTATATACAACGTGTCAGAAAGACTTCGTGTAGGGTTGTTCGTCTCAGCAATTGGAGAACAAAGACGGAAAACGATGATGTTCTGGAACGATCCGGTCTATAAAATTTTGTCAAGCACGTGATAGCCACTTTTTCTATTGTCAAACGTTGGCGCAAAGTGTGATTTACGAGAGTGCGTCTCTGAAGAAACTCATTTTTTTGTCTATAAAGCCGGGCCTAACTCCATTGCATTGTAGGGTACCGGCGCATTCACAGACACCTCCATGCCGTGTGACTTTGCTTCCTGAACGCAGTATTCTACGTTGCCCCAGACTGTGTTCAACAGCATCTATTTTGCGGAGAATCACTATTCGAATGGCACCCGGGAGGAAAATGAATAAATGTTTTTTCTCGCTTCTTCGTCCCTGAAGGAACCACTTGCAAGCCCACAAAATTACTTTGTAATCAGCAGAGCTCAAAAGGAAGTTCTTGCACTTTTTATCTTGGCGCGTGACTTTTGTCTACTTTCCATTAGATAATTTTTGAGCCCATTTAAGGCTGTGATGAAGAAACAGTTACAAACGTTCTGGCTCCGGGAACGAATTATCGCGCGGCTCAAGCAGCACACAGTCCTCGCTACAAATAACACCCCTGGTATTATGTCCTACACCTGTGTGTATATAACACTTTTCTAGATTGACAGCAGGAACTGGCGGCTGTGGTCCAGTGCTTGGTACCTAGTGGTAGAGAACAGAGGCTGACGCCTACTGACTGACATAAATTTGTGAGAGGTATACCTATGGACAAACCACCTCATCCTACAAACATACTCCTAAATTTCGTGTCCTTCAACTGCCTTAACGAGCGCCTCGACTTTGAGTGTCTCCAGCCGAGCTTAGCTTTAGTGCCGCCAGCTGCGGTTCTCATCATCCTACCACTTTACATGACTCGCTCCTCGTAATTCCGCCTATGGATATACACGGTAAAAAAATATTCAAGAAGGATACGCCTCCATCACCGACCAGTTCTGCGGTCGATATATTTTTGCGGTCATTTACAGCTGATTGGCTGGCTCCTAATAAGAGGGGAAGGGCTGAACCACACGGAGGATTGTTTCACGAACGCCTAATCTTCCGGAGCCATGCTCTTCTTACTTCCTTGTTCCTTTCTCAAACACCACGTTTGCCTCCATCTACTATTCCCCATCTGGATGTCCAGCAACTTCTGGCATCTGGGACATGGGTCGCCCGGTCCCGACTTGCATTACCGGAATAGGGAACCACTCCTACTTCTTGGCTCAATAAAGCTTCTTACTACTACTGTTACTTCTCCTGACCTAGTCCTCATCGTCAGGTTTGTGCCGACTTCAGTACGAACGACTCTCTAGATGATTTCCAGCTGCTTCCCTGGAGTTTTTCTGCAGTTCATTGTTTGCCCCCGAATTCATTTTTATTTCCTCCTTCCATGGAATCTTTGGTATTACCCTAATTCGACTGCCATCTCTTGCAACCATTCCGTTAAACGGATGGTTTATCTGTTGTATTTCATACGCATTACCCGAACTGCCCAGCCCCAAGTTTCGCTTGATTTCAACTCGATAACATGTACGCGAGTTTCCTCTGGTTAAGAAACCGATGCCAAAAATATTCAATTTGTCTGTTGTGCATTTCCTCCTCTCTGACCCTCCCATCTCCGCCCCATCCACATTCTGCGGGAGGGCAACCCTCCGAAACTTCGATTATCACAGTGCCAGACTTCTACGCCACCAAATACAGCTTGAGCCATTCGCTTGCGTCAAAAGGGGGCAGAGGAGTGGACAGAGCCATCACCCGGCTTAGCATAAGATAAACGCTACATAAAAACAGTTTTCTGCTTCAGTTGGTGCCTGACGTTTGCGCTACTTCGATGTCAGCTTGCACCCCATGACGATCAGCCATTTTACAAAGGCCGTGTAGAAAAAAAAACACTGGATTCTGCCGTGTTATTTTCTATCTTTCATGAGTTTTCTGTTTGTGTTTACTTTGTCTCCTCTCACGCCTTCCTTTTTTTCATGAGTCTGTCCTTCCCTCCTGACTCCCGTTCCTAACGTTAATTCCGTTCAACGCATTGTGGCGCCATCGTCGCATGCAGCCGTAAACGAAAGATCACTAAATCATGGATTAGTCTACCGCTTTTTGTTGCACTGTGCTATGTGAGAAAGCCAACAAATCAAGCACAACATTTGAATCTCGTGAAATTCTCATTTCACGTCGCCTAAACGACACTCTAATCTCTTCCGCATACCATTCGTTTGGTGGCCGTTTCCAGCACTTTCAATGGAATTCTTCGGAAGCGTTACATCTTATTTCGTGATGCGCGGCTGTGCAGATTTTTATGCCTTCGGGGTGGGTTACGCAAACTTGGGCAGAGACGAAAGACCAAAGTGTTTTTCGTATTCATCCAAGTGTGTGTGGAGGACTCCAACGGAATTAGATTTGTTTTCAAGCGGGCGAGGAAGACGTTGCTGGGTACCACTATTCTTTACTATTGTTGTTCTTCCTTTTCAGAAATATTGTTTCGTAGCTTTAACTAACATTTGAAATGTCTTTCTTTTTGCGTCGTCTCGTTTTACTGCAACGTCTGAAGACTGGTTATGAACGTACCCAGACGAAATGGCAAAAATTTCTTTCGTGTCTTGCAATATTTTATTAAAAGGTATCTTTAGATAGCCTGCGTTGACTCTCTTGATCTGCGAGTTTTAGCTCAGTTTCTAGCAGTCTCGTTATTTGCACGTTTGACCTGGCTAAGCAATCCCTGAATAAAGCCATAAATGGAATTTGCCTGTTTCTAATTTTTATGTGACTTGCGAAGTTTGGCCACGAAATTTATCACTTAATTATTTAGCCGGTGTCTAAGTCCTTTTCGTTAGTTTTTCTGTAATGTGCGGCTTTAAGTATAGCTCGAGCATGCTGTACCTGCTACGGGAATGAGGCCACGCCGTTTTTTTAATGTGTTTTCGGGCTGCAGATTGCAAAACCTCAATAATCCACCCAACTTTGTTGCGCCGGGTACACCCTCCATGGTTGCGTCGTGGCTATTGCCAGAAAAAAGGGCAGCGCAGGTATTTCCTATCTGCGTAAAACATCGGCCGTTAGGCTTTCCCAAAACTTCGAAGGAGGCACCGTAATGCCACTATTATATGAGTAGCGAGGAGCCCCTTGCAAATTTCTTTCATCGAGGCTGTGTACTCGCTTGCATTCACTCTATGGCCCATACATCGGTTCCTGAGCCCCAGCGGAGCTGTTAGTAGCAGCTTTTGCCCAGGAATTTTTCTAGAGCAATATAGAAAATAAACTGAATTCAATTGAATTGGCGAGCCATATATCCACTGGATTCTGCATGAGTTTTCTACTTTCAGTAGCAGGCTTGTTTCACTTCATTCCGAGAGTTTACATCGGTTATATTTATTTGGTTGTCTGGCGATCTTCGCCATAGCTCTGTTTGCGCCATAAAGATCCAATCATCATCATTTCTTCTATTGCCAATATGTTCACCCTTTTTATTGCTTGCGTACCCCCCCCCCCCCCCCTCCGCTACAACGTAATTTCTCTTTAGGTAAGCGCATTGCGCTGGGTCTGCAACCTAAGATTGTCGACGCTTGCCCGTCGTAATAAAACAAGTTTCGATACATTGTAGTATAAGTGTCGTCTGTAGAGAAATCTAAAGGAATATTTCTGGCGGTGCAAATATTTGAATATGTGTGCAGGAAATGCAGCCCTGCTCCCGGTAGCGTGAGGAAGATGGCCCTGCGTAGTGTTCCTACGCCTGCGTTTGCCCAGTAACACTCCGTTTATTTGACTCCTTGGCGATGCTCTCGGCAAAAAACGAGACATCGAGGTCCGGGAGTCATGGTTCTCCGTGGGGAAAAGAAAACTCTAATTAAGGCTTAGCGCGCTGATGCCTTACCCTAGACTATCAGCTCTACACGCGTAGCAAAGCGTAATAGTAGAGGGCTACTATTTCTCTATGGCCTACCCGGGGACATTGAGCCCTATCAGAAATCGTGACGTAACGTCGTCAATGTTCGTCGGATTAACCAGCGACGCTGAGACAGGATACTGTGACGTAGCACGGGAATAGCTACGGCTCTCCCGAGGACGGACTCTAATTATAGCGGTCACGTCCCTCCAACTGAACCTGCCAGAGGCAAAAGCACTGCAGACGTAGTTTCCAAAATTAACAATTGATTAAATTCAAAGTTGCTCTAACACGTACGTGGTGAAGATAAAACATTAGGATTGAAGTTAGACTCAGCGCGTTGTACCAACCATATAGAGGAGCCGCCGCATGAGATTTTCCTTATACTAATAACGTTATAAAACATTGGGGTTACCTAGCCCACTACCTCCGAATGAATAAAAGCACCAACGAACATTACAACTAAGCGTGTTCTCGTGCCTCGCGAATGAAATGTTATAACAAGATGTAGCAGGCCAAGGCAAGAAATATACAATTCTTCTCAACTTTAAAAACTCCCGTTATACAACGTAAGGATAAAAAAGGCATTGGCGACTGAAAATAATCGTTAATCTCGTAACATAGTCCAGAAGGGAGCGGAAACAGTTCTCACGACGTGGTTTTCTTCGGAAGGTTCGCCGTTTAGACTTTGCTTTGAGGCTAGCATCTTGCTTCTACCACATTTTTTTGGATCCTCAACGTTCTCGTCTCTCGGGCCGCCGTGCCACTCGTCTCGCTTGCCTGAAAAACAGCCAGCCTGCGGAGATGCCAAATGCCAAGAGGCGCACACATGGTTGCGTTTCCAATTTTGCCGAAACTGCTTCTGGGACAGGGGCGGAGAAATGGCGAGGCGGCGAAGACACGTGCGAGCAGAAATAACAAGGCGCGCAAGAAAAGATTGGACGGCAGAAGCCGTTCGCAAACACAAGAACGCGACTATAGCAAATCAGCCAGATGGAGGGGGGGACTCCAATGTCGAGATTGGATTCGTTTCTGCCCTCGGGAATGCCTGGGCGCTTGTCCTTCGCCATTTTGTTTATTTTGGTTCGGTTATGAGCATCCTTATCTTGATAGATGTACTTTCGCGAAGCCTTGTTTGTTTGGCAAATTTGTGCAAGAGATTTGTGAGCTTAGAACGAGCGATGGGCAATGCTGCTGGAGGAAAAATGGATGCTTGCGGCAAGAAGCCTAGGCAGGCTAACGCGGCACTTGTAAAGTAAAGCGCGAAAGCGAGGGCGAATCGAACATCAAACAGGCAGGGTCACTCAAGACGTCCGCGACGTTCCATGCCGAAACGGGGATTGGAAAGAGAAGTGGTTACTCGCAATGTGGGCCGCAGCAGAAAAGTGTCACTCGCGACAAGCAAAAAATAGTAAAAGCAACCAACTATAAACCCCTGTGTGCTATACGCTGTATCCTCAAAGTAAAAAATAAACTGTCTATATAAGGAAGGCCTTAGGCACGCACGGACCTCTTAGTGCTGTCAACTGTGTCGAGCAGTGTTACGCAGTACATCAACGGCCAGCAGGAGCTCAATAGGACGTATTTTGTCGGCTGAAACTACTTGCACAAGACGCACCGAATGACTTCCCTTCTCCGCGATACTTGCAGTGTTCGTGAGGACATTGGACTTGTGCCGTGTGTGCAGCCTCGGTGCAGCACAGCTCACCTTGATGACTACCCTGCGACTGCGTGCTGATGCATGCTTGAAACTCAGTGATGTCATTGGACGATGTACTCGGCCGCCGCTCTGCCACGGACTACAATGGTATTGGTGTCTTTTTTCCGTGACTGTGGCCCGTAAAATATTCTGCGAAAGTTTGCCGTAATCATAATTCCGAGCTGCGGATATGTACGTTCTTGTGTCTGTTATTGTTTGTTTGTGTTTTTGTGTTCACGTCTGTTTCACCACTTCATCGCCCTTATCATTCCCATGCGAAGCCGCGAGCCATGCTCGCTGTTAGATTGATTTCACACCCCCTCTCTCTTTATCTCCCTTTCGGAAGCTGGTGTAGCGGAAGCCACTACAAAGCCAGTAACGTTTCGCAGTGCCGCCGATATGACGTCTTTCAAATGTTATTCTTTTATACGAACCTAGTTAAAATGAATGGGCTATTACGTGCTTTGCATTGGCAATGAAATAAGGTATGACGCTACTGGCTGGATTTGTCGTTGTAGGAACGGTGAGCTTAAGAGAGGCCGGCCTGACTTTAAATGACAATTCCAGAAGACAGCCTTGCTTGTTTTGTGCTAATTCAAAGGGAGAAGTCCTGATACGCGTGCCTGCTCTCACATACCGCGCTGCCGCGATAAGTGCCTCGGCCTGATTCTTTGGAATGTTTATGGCGTGGCGGGGTAGTAATGGTTGGCGTCAGGTGAGGCAGCGACTCGCTTATACGGTTGGCGCCCGGCTGTTTACAGAGTGATTAAGGCAGACGTGGCGAGCGTCACCGTACGAGCTGTGTAAAGTCTTATCGATCGCCGTAGAGGAGGGCTTAGAGCACGCAATGGCGCTGCATGCAGACTTGGCGCTACGGGGCCTTGAAGAACAGCAACCAAAATAATCTTTGTTTTGAATGGGGCTTTTTCATTCATTCATTTATTTTGTATTTTCGTAACAACAACAACAGAAAATGCAGGAAGGAGGGCAAAAAGCTGGTAGTAGCCAGCTTGACAGGGACCCAACTCCCTTTACAAAGCAGTGGGGCAAATAGTGAACAATTCCGGAATTTCTTATTTGCAGGGAAAAAAGCGACACAAAGTAAAAAAAATGGATCGGAAAAAAAATTTTTTTTATCATGCTTTTCACGTTCACAGAAAAAAGTATGACACTGGACACTTGCAGTGCAATGTAAAGAAGAATAAAAGAAAAAAAAAGACTATCATCTAGTACATAGTTACAACTTTGTAGGATTTAGCTTCGGAGGAAAAAAGTGCAGGATTCTACAGCACAAAAAATATAGGAAAAGAGAACTGCAACCCATTTGGATCACGTTAGAAACTCACAATGACAACTACAAATGTAACAATTCACAGTAACTCAAAAAAAAAGAAGAAAAGTACAGTGTTTACAAATTGTTGCGAAGGTAATAAAGTTTCAGTTGAGTAGGTGTAATGCTACGTAAATTATATCCTGTGGAGGGGAATTCATTTAGAATTTGTGGTACATGGTTCTTAACCATATCAAGGCCGTGGTTGGTCCTACAAAACGGAATCAGCCAATCATCCCTATTTCGAAAAGAATACTCAGTTTCAGAGACACTCTGCAAACTGTATAGAGATAAAAATGTTGTGTTATTACGTTTGAGGCTGTTTTTGTACCTGATGAATAAATTGAAATTGTATAAAGAAGTAAACGGCAAAACCTTATAGGAATGAAAGCCGGGAGCCGGGATTTATGGTTGGCGTGCGTAGGTAGGCGCTCAAGTCCCGGCAGTAAAACAAGTAGATATGCCCAACAACTCTGCCGAGCCCTCATCTGTCTTCCCACGAATCCTAATTTTGCCCTGCAAATCGGGCGTGCAAATAAGGTTTTTGAGAACAAAGCGTAAATCTCCAACCATCGGCAGTGACATGGCGTTTCAACAAGGAAAGAATTTCCGGAGGGGCTCAAAGGCGACAGTGGCTCAATTCAATTGTTACACAAGAATTTACAATAATCATGCATACTTAGGGCAGTCTTCTAAGTCTGTCCTCCACTCCATGTGTTGTTCCCTCGACTCGACTGAGTGGAAGATATCTCAAAGCCTTTACACGCAAAACTCGATTTCAAACCTCTCCTCAACTAGAGGCTGGAGTGGAGGAAGGTTTAAGAATGCCAGAGTTATTGTCATAAAATGCCACTGCAAGCCTCAAGCATATTTTTTTTTTCAAATATGAGCACGCGTTCAATAAACATAACCTGAAAGGGGTCCCAAAACGCAGGACAGAAATGTCACCGCAGAAAAGATTGAGGATTCATACATTTATTTTTTTAAATTACAGCCTACAGCAAGTTGCTGGAAAGCGAGAGTTTCCTGAGCATGCATACAAGCAAGTAGCAATACATACAAAGTCCATAATACAAATTATTTGCTGCCTTCTAACACCCTGCAGAAAAGCGTGACTGATGTTCGAAATTATATACTCAAGAAGCTCTCAGTCGTAACATAATGAATAAGGCGATGACTGGCGCAGCTTAGATTTAGACATAGTGCCAGCAAGAAAATATTGCTTTCGCTCGACTTTATTCTCCAGTTAACATTACCTCAGTCCGGTGAGCAGGTTTCGCAATTGGTGATCATTATTTATTTATTTATTTATTTTTTATTTGTTTATTTATTTATTTATTTATTTATTTATTTACAGCCACGCAGGTGTTTGCCTCCTTGTGTAACTTGCTCTCGCCACTGACGTCCATCTGAGAATGCAAAGTTGTCCCGAATTATTTGACATCCCCCTCTCCACCCATTCCCACTTACGCCGAGTCGCCATCCTTATGTCAATAAAGTTTATTTATTTATTTATTTATTTATTTTTTTATTTATTTATTTATTTATTTATTTATTTATTTATTTTGTAAAGGAGATGAATGGTACAGGCGCTAGTGAACGAAACACGATAGTGCGCCAGACTCCGCAGCCGCCAAAGCAGCATCGACAGTGACCACAAAACGAAAACCACCGACGATGAAGACGACAGGCGCGCGTCTGTGAACCCGCTCCATCTTGGATAACGGTCATTAAAGGCCTTTCGTCGGCTACCTCGCGTTGAGCAATACATCCCCTTAGAATTGGTGGAGGTTGCTGTGGTCCTGACCTCTCTATACACAGGAACTCCGCTCCCGGACGCTCCCCAGCTCCATGTCGCCTCCTCGCGAGACTGAGCCCCCGGCTGCACCTACTTCGACGACCATCATCTGTTCCGGTTCCATTCGTCAGCGGGATCCTCCATTCTTCAATGGCACAGACGAGCAGGACGTGGAAGACTGGCTAGCCACGTACGACAGAGAAGCGCCCACAACAACTGGGATGACAACGTGAAGCGGAACAACGTGGAATTTTACGTGACCGGTACGGCCGAGCTTTGGTATGGCAACCACGCAAAGCGATACCCCACGTGGTCGGAATTCAAATCGAGGTTTTCGGAACACTTCGGTCGCCCTTCAGTGCGAAAGCTTCACGCAGAGCAGCGCTTGCGAGAACGAGCGCAGCAGCCCGGTGAGAACTTCCTCAGTTACATCGAGGAAGTTGCGGATTTGTGCGGGTGGGTGAGCGCCACGATGAGTGACGAGGACACAATTAAGCACATCCTCAAAGGCATTTCAGATGACGCCTTTCAAATGCTGCTGGCGAAGAATCCCCAAACGGTCACCGCCGTCATCAACCTGTGCCAAAGCTATGACGAGCTCAGGAGACAGCGAGCTCTCACACTGCGATCTGTTGGCCCGGATGTGTCGAGTTTAACTGCTGGTAGCGACAACACTCTGTCTCCGTGCATTCAGCAGTTCATCCGGGAAGAAGTTGCCCGTAAGCTTTCCCTAGTTCCCTTCACACCGACGTCTGACGCCACCCTTGCCCCTTCGTTTAGAAGTGCTATCCAGCAGCAGGTGGCCGATACCATACCATGCTCCCGCCAACACACACCTGTGACCGCTTCGCTCATCGGTGCCGGCATCGCGCAACCCACACCACCTGGTGTTCCGCCCACGTACGTGAGCTCGGTGCAAACGCTACCTGTTGGCGGACATCTAACCTACGCCGACGCCATCTCCAGGCCCTTTGCCGAAGCCGTCACAAGTCAACCAATCGTCCCGGTCATGCCGCAACAGCCCACTGAGCTCACAGAAAGCCCAACGTATCCCAGCTACCTGCCGGTGCCGCCTCTGTTGCAGAGGCCGCCACGCGCACGGCTTGACCGCTCATTTTCGACCACCGCTTGGCGCACGCCGGACAATCGCCCAATCTGCTTTGTTTGCTCAACTCCCGGACACGTGGCGCGTTACTGCCGCCGCGGGGGGATGCCTGCACGGCCGCCTTCTTGGAACGTGCCGTATGCCTCGCCGCAGCCGATGCCTCTTGCTCCGACCAGTTTTGCCGCTACCAGTCTCCGCCCGACAACTCGCGTGACGCCACCAACCGTCACCCATCCCCGCGATGCCGTCCACTTTCGCCGATGCGTCGGTGCCCCTTGCCTCCTGAAGCGGAAAACTAGGCGCCGCAGTTCCGGAGGCGAGAGCTGCGTCATCGTCGAACTGTTCAAGACCTACCTTCTCACCCACCAACGTCGTCGACATCGTAATAGACGGAGTCGCCACTCATGCGCTTGTCGGCACTGGAGCCGCCGTTTCAGTTATCCGCCTAGAGCTTTGCCGCCGCCTGAAAAGGTTATGACGCCGCATTTTCAACCACCCTTACGTACTGCTTCAGCACGTTCGATCGAACCAGTAGGTACGTGTACTGCCCGGGTGTTCATCCAAGACTTTCTGTACATTGTTCAGTTCATTGCCCTTTCTTCATGCTCACACGACGTCATCCTGGGATGGGATTAAATCTCCCGGCACAACGCTATCATTGACTGCGCCCGAGCGGAAGTTGAGTTGCTTTTGCCGCTTGATATACCATCGGAAATTTCTCCAAGACCACTTTCCGTGAAAGTTTCTGTCGCCGACGACACCACTATCCCTTCATGCTCCACCGTCCCTGTGCCCTTAATTTGCCATCTTCCTTCCGACGTCAATGCACTTTTCACACTGTCGCGTTTGTTCTGCCAACGTCGATGTATGTTGCTTCCTTTCGCCTTGCTCAGTATCCGCGATGGCCAAACCGCCCTGTTCGTTTCTAATCCTGGAGCTAGTCCTCGCTCTTCGCTCCGCGGCGAGTGCCTTGGACGCGCCGAGTCAGCGGAGTCCGCCGTTTTCATTGCCGCTTTAGACGACCTGCAGCACGTTCAGGTGACCGGACTCTGCCCACCTCCTGACACTGCATCTCGGGTATCCCCGGAAGTTTTCGATCGTGCCATCGATGCCGACCTTACGCCGCCCCAACGAGACCAACTGATAAAACTGCTGTGTCAATTTCACTCATCCTTTGACTGTGCGCAGACGTCGTTTGGTCGCACCACGACGGTTAGCCACCCTATCGACACCGGCTCCCACGCGCCTTTACGCCAGCGACCTTACCGCGTTGCCCCTTCCGAAAGGAGCATAATTGATGAACACGTAGGTGACATGCTCCAGCGCGGTATCATTCGACAATCGAACAGCCCCTTGGTGTCGCCGGTAGTACTCGTGCGGAAAAAAATTTCCCTCGCACTTCCCCGAGGGGGAGAGTGTGTAAGTGCGACTGCATGGTTGTTGATTGCGCGATTACGGTGGATATCGTGATCTTAATGAGTAGTCGAGAGATTACACACACGCACACAACTACAAAGAAATATATTTCACTCGTTATTGCTGGTACCGTTGCTCGGTCCGCCATCATCGTTATCGAGATGCAGGACCAGCGACCGCTCTCGACGACGGCGCGCGCTCGACTAATACCCTCCCGCGCCACGCGGCCGCTACACGAGCGCCCTCACGCGTCGGAATGCGGAGCGCCTGCTACGCGAGCGAGAGCTCTCCCGCCCGAAGTGGAGAGGAGGCGCCCAACACCCGCAGTCACTGAGCGGAGAGAGGAGGAGGAGAGTAGCGCCCGCTGTTACGGCGAGGGCTACACGAGCGCCCTCACGCGTCGGAATGCGGAGCGCCCGCTACGCGAGCGAGAGCTCTCCCGCCCGAAGTGGAGAGGAGGAGCCCAACACCCGCAGTCACTGGGCGGAGAGAGGAGGAGGAGAGTAGCGCGCGCCCATCTCCCCCCGTTGCTAGGGAAGACGAGGAGCGCGCGCATCCGCAGCTGTTGCTATGCGGACGACGGCGGCGGACGATTCAGGCTCGCTTAAGAAGTGCATTCGCACTTAAAAGGACGGCTCCATCCGTTTTTGTGTCGACTACCGCCGCCTAAACAAAATAACTCGCAAGGATGTTTACTCGCTACCACGCATCGACGACGCCCTAGATTGCCTTCAAGGAGCAGAATATTTTTCGTCCCTTGACCTACGCTCCGGATACTGGCAAGTCCCGGTGGCAGATGCGGATCGTCCGAATACAGCCTTTGTTACTCCAGGCGGGTTATATGAATTTAACGTCATGCCGTTCGGCCTGTGCAACGCGCCCGCTACATTCGAATGGATGATGGACAATATTCTTCGCGGCCTCAAATGCAAGATATGCCTGTGTTACCTGGACGACGTCGTAGTATTCGCACCCGACTTTTCTACGCATCTACGGCGGCTCGAGCAAGTTTTAGCCTGTATGAAGGACGCAGGCCTTCAACTAAACCTAAAGAAGTGCCGATTTGCTGCTCGCCAGCTGACGATCCTTGGCCACGTCGTTTCCAGAGATGGCGTTCTTCCCGATCCGGACAAGCTTGGTGCCGTGGCTGAATTCCCGAAGCCGACCACGATCAAAGAGCTTCGTAGCTTCATCGGGCTTTGCTCGTATTTCCGCCACTTTGTGCGTAACTTCGCCTCCATCATCGCGCCATTGGCACAACTTCTTGGCAACAAGACGGGTCTTTTGGCATGATCATCGGCTTGCGACAATGCTTTTACAACGCTACGTCGCCTGCTCACGTCCCCGCCAATTCTTCGCCATTTCGACCCGTCGGCGCCAACAAATCCACACCGAAGCGAGTGGAGTTGATCTGGGTGCGGTTCTGGCTCAAAGGAAGGCCGGGTTCCACGAATACGTGGTCGCCTACGCGAGCCGCACTCTCACACCTGCGGAGTCGAATTACTCTGTCACTGAGCGGGAATGCTTGGCAATTGTGTGGGCCCTCTCGAAGTTTCGTCCTTATCTGTATGGCCGACCTTTCGACGTGGTCACCGACCATCATGCGCTTTGTTGGTTGTCGTCCCTGAGAGACCCTTCTGGCCGACTGGCACGTTGGGCACTCCGCCTTCAGGACTTTGACATCCGCGTGGTGTATCGCTGTGGCCGCAAGCACCACGACGCTGACGTCCTCTCCCGGTGCCCGATGTTGCCTGACGAGACGACTAATTCCCCCTCTGAGTGATTTGCATCGCTTGTTGACGTGAGTTCCATGCCATCTAAACAGCGCAAAGATCCATGGGTCATTGTCACCCGTTTCCTTAAATTAGGGTGCACTGCCAGAAGATATGGGGAGTCGACTCATGAGAGCCAACAAACCCCACCGAATCCACAGGGCACAGGTGACAAAGGGGGTGGCCGTCTGATGTGCGGCTTTCGCCGACCAGAGCGGCAAGAATGAGCAAGAGCCTTGATCGGAAAACAGCACAAAGACTTATATTCAGACAGGCAAGTTACAAACACAAGCACGAGGCAACGGATCGATAATTACAGGCAACTTAGATGGAATTCAAATACAAGAAAACAGTCCAATTCGACAAAATGATACAAACAGGAGCGTTAACAAATGAAGATTACGAATCGGAGCAGTTAACTAAAAGAAAAAAACGAACAGTTCGATGCATATGAGAGACAGAGTCCCAGCATATTCACCGACCGGGCCGGACGATGCGCCGCTGTCGGAGGCGAGTCGGCTACCTGGGAAGCGTGGCTTCGCTGTAGGCCAGGCCGTCCAAGACGATCACGGTGATTCGAGGCCCGGGAGCACGTTGGAGTCCTCCAGGGCGCGGGTCGCCGATGGTGTGATGTACAAACTGGCAGGTGCCGTTGTCAATCACGACGTCCAAACGTAGCTGGTTTGCTTAGGCGCGGCTTCTCTTTTTATAGGCGCGCCGGTGCGGAGAGGAAGAGCACAACACACAACGCGCCCGCCGCCGTTAGTGAATAACTTCCCTCTTCTCCCTTCTAGAATCATCGACGCTCTTAAGCCCTGGCAAGGCCACGCGCACCTCCTCGAAAGTACTGGAAGCTTCGACGAAACCGGAGCGGCGGAGGTTTTATTTTTGTTGTTTTCTGGCCGGCCAGCCGGCGTGAGATCGTGTTACCGCCTCTTCGTTCGAGAAACTTCCATATTGTCTCGGGGCGAATGGAACCGAACTGAATTAATCGAACTACTGCAAGAAGAATTAGGCGCTGTACAATAAAATGAAAAAATTATACGATACTTTTAGTCGTCGTACGCTCGAGTTTGTGACACAGCCCCCCAGTTTCAGAATATTATGCAATAATATTCCCAACTCACAAAGTCGTGCGTACGCGTCGTTCACACTTAGTGAACAAAAGAGGCTCTGCCTACTAACACAAAATCAAGTACAGCCCAATTTTCTTCATAAGAATAATGACAGGTACAGAATTCGCGTACAGAACAGCGGTTTGCCGCAGATTTCTCAACAAATATACATCCTAGGGACAACTCATAACTTTAAAACCAATAAAGTTCTAGCATTCGAATTACCCCAGTGCCCATAATAAATGTCTACCCAGTAGCCATCACAAGTGCGAAACTCATGAAAATACAGCGTGCGTTCGAGTGTGAAGGTCTCGTAGGCTCAAATACAGTGAGTGCACGTCAGTACACAGCATACAATGCAGTGGTACAATGAAACTCAAAAGAAACATAACTAATATGTTGCTCACAAACAATAACATGCAACCGCAAAGTTCACGAATGTCACCACTAGTAACGCCAACAATACACGGCAAATGTACTGTAGAACAGTGAAGGTAAAATTTACGCAAAACGGAACTTGTACGTAAATATACACTGTACA
This sequence comes from Haemaphysalis longicornis, assembly GCF_048455015.1. NCBI lineage: Eukaryota > Metazoa > Arthropoda > Arachnida > Ixodida > Ixodidae > Haemaphysalis > Haemaphysalis longicornis. Next base: position 122,230,192 of record NW_027526335.1, on the reverse strand, counting down.
GCCAGAGTGACAATACAAGTACAACCTTCTCCGTACAGTACGACAGAGAAACGTTAAATACAGCGTTCGAGTATAGAGTACTCGACGGGAAAATACAACTCTGTCTTACACAATTCCACTCATATCCCACGTGCATACCTAAATTGGCATTCTTCATGTTTATCCCGTGTCTATCGGGCGCTTGCGCAACTGCGCCTGCGGAATTCTTCTCTTCGGAGAAGATCCTTTCCAAATGTCGCACGGAGCGACAAACTCTTTCGTGACAGCCGTGATACCGGGCTCGCGAAAATGTTTCACTGCCTGGGTCTTCACCTGGTGAACGACCGAGTGGCTAATAACGGCTTGGCGCTTCTTCCCACCTGCCCGTCGGGACAAATGGCTGTGGAGATGTTTTCTCTTACTCATGAGCCCAAACCTGCACTCTTTGTTTCGGCAGCGCAGCTGTTTGCCGAGTTTCTGAAGGCCGGTTTTCAAACGTTTGTTCTTTCCGTGTCCTTCGGAACTCTTCCTCCTACGAGGCGGCTGCGTCGTAAGGGCCGCAGTTTCTAATCGCCGGAAATGGGCCGGCTTCGCTTTCGCCGGTGCTCGAGTTGCGACGGGCACGGCTTCGCCTCGATCCGAGGCATCGAATCGGGGTTCTTCTTTCGAAACAGCGGGTGGTTTCTCTCCCACCGCTGAAGTCACAGGATCGTCGCCCAAGCTTATGTACGGCGCGTTCCCTCCGCGGAGTGCGGCTCCGCTTCGCACGGGGGTTTCAAACTTGACCTTAGAGTCAGTCTCTTTGCTCCTCGAGCTGTCAGTTTCGAAAGCGACGCTAGTCTGCCCAGCAAATTCGCAGTCTCGAGCTGGGTCTTCCTGCACAACGAGCGTGCAACTACCCGCGTCTTTCGGAAAGACAACGGTTTCCTCGGGCACTCTCCCCGCAATATCGGGTACCCCTTCGTCTAGGAGGTTCGTCCCCGACGTCGTGATGGCATCCACAACCGGTATGTTATCTCCATCCTCAAGCTCCTCATCACCTGTAGGATCATCGTCCTTCCAGGTCGGAAATGGTGCGCTTTCGCACACTTCTGGAGGTGTTTCCTCCTTGCTGATTGCGGATACTTCCGCCGCTTCACCTCCGGAGCTATCCTGGCATTCTCTTGCCTTCTTACGGTTAGTACTTTGGCCACTATTCTCATCTTTCGAATTTTCATCATTGAGTTCATCTTTCCGATGAAACTCATTTCGCACAATCTCTGTGCTCCTCTTCATGTCTTGAGAGGCGGCAGCCACAGCTGCCTCTCTAGCCGACTTATCGGGGTGTGGCTCCTCAATAAGTGGCTCTTCCACCTCCACGGGTGGCGGTTCTTTTGGGGCAGGTGAAGTTATCGGGTCTTCGGGATCCCTGACTCCATCGATGTTGCCGAGGATGAGGTCATACACGGACCTCTCCATGCAAAGGGCGGTTACGCTTCCCGTGTAGTAGGGAGTCTCCACCTCGATCTGAGCTACCGGCAACTCTCGCATTAAGCCATCCATAAAGAACACTGGGTTTGTTTCCCCAGTGAACTCCTGCTCTCGGGCTAAGTCCTTTCGCACAATAACTGTGCTGGTGCCGGTGGAGCGCAAAACGGTAATGGTTTTGCCTGACAATTTTCCCTCAGCCACCGGCACTGTCTTCGACCCGAAGGCCGTAATGGCACCCACGACGTGAATTTTATTGCCCCTTTTACGCTCCTCAGAGCTATCAGTAACGTCGTACTGTCTGGATGCCCTAGGAGGTGCGCATTCGCGCAAATCCTGGCGCCTTTCATCGTTGCTGCTCCTGCAGGTCGCAGCCTTGTGTCCAGCCCGCCCGCACTTAAAACACCTGGAAGCACTACTTCTCGTAAAGTTGCTCCAGCAGTCCTTGGCAATGTGCCCAAACTTGTTACAAGAGTAACATTTCAGCGGGGGTTTTGGCTGGTCCTACTTCGGTCCGCTACCGCGTTTCCGAAATTTACCTTAACCTTTTCAAGGTTTGTACTAAGACACCGGCGCCTACTATCTCCTGTCATGCTCCGATCTGCTGATGAGCAGTCGAGCTTCAAACGTTGAGCATCAACATTTGCTCCTGTTAGCTCCTCTTTGCTTGCTTTCTCCTCTCGTTCCAACCGAAGTTGTCTCCGAAATTCTTTCTCTCTTTTCCTCTCAGCTTCTGTTCGTGCTGCCTGTCTTGCTCTCTTAACTTTCTCGTTTTCTTCTTTTTCTTTCTGAGCTACCCATTTTCGTAATTCGGCCCCTGACAGGCCCAGCTGACAGCCCAACGCTACGATTTTCTCTAAATCCATGATTGCAAATGTATCGTAATCTAGCCACAATACTCTAGCCTCTAGCTAGGTATATCTGCACAGAGCAAGTGAACAAAAGCACCCGCTTATAAAGGTAGTAGCAACTTATGCCAAAAAAGTTCCAGGCTCTTTTTCCTCCCTACCTCTCACATCAGACGTCCTGCCGTGGACGCCAGAAATTGTCACCCGTTTCCTTAAATTAGGGTGCACTGCCAGAAGATATGGGGAGTCGACTCATGAGAGCCAACAAACCCCACCGAATCCACAGGGCACAGGTGACAAAGGGGGTGGCCGTCTGAATTGCGGCTTTCGCCGACCAGAGCGGCAAGAATGAGCAAGAGCCTTGATCGGAAAACAGCACAAAGACTTATATTCAGACAGGCAAGTTACAAACACAAGCACGAGGCAACGGATCGATAATTACAGGCAACTTAGATGGAATTCAAATACAAGAAACAGTCCAATTCGACAAAATGATACAAACAGGAGCGTTAACAAATGAAGATTACGAATCGGAGCAGTTAACTAAAAGAAAAAAACGAACAGTTCGATGCATATGAGAGACAGAGTCCCAGCATATTCACCGACCGGGCCGGACGATGCGCCGCTGTCGGAGGCGAGTCGGCTACCTGGGAAGCGTGGCTTCGCTGTAGGCCAGGCCGTCCAAGACGATCACGGTGATTCGAGGCCCGGGAGCACGTTGGAGTCCTCCAGGGCGCGGGTCGCCGATGGTGTGATGTACAAACTGGCAGGTGCCGTTGTCAATCACGACGTCCAAACGTAGCTGGTTTGCTTAGGCGCGGCTTCTCTTTTTATAGGCGCGCCGGTGCGGAGAGGAAGAGCACAACACACAACGCGCCCGCCGCCGTCAGTGAATAACTTCCCTCTTCTCCCTTCTAGAATCATCGACGCTCTTAAGCCCTGGCAAGGCCACGCGCACCTCCTCGAAAGTACTGGAAGCTTCGACGAAACCGGAGCGGCGGAGGTTTTATTTTTGTTCTTTTCTGGCCGGCCAGCCGGCGTGAGATCGTGCTACCGCCTCTTCGTTCGAGAAACTTCCATATTGTCTCGGGGCGAATGGAACCGAACTGAATTAATCGAACTACTGCAAGAAGAATTAGGCGCTGTACAATAAAATGAAAAAATTATACGATACTTTTAGTCGTCGTACGCTCGAGTTTGTGACAGTCATGCTTTGCAACTACCTTTCAAACCCGTCGCACTCGTCGGTACCTCGAACAATTCGGCGCCAAGCGTCCCACTTCGCTATTCGTGATGGCTTCTCTACAGGCGGAACTACCACCCTAATGGGCGCAAATGGCTGCTCGTCATTCCCCGCCATCTGCGCTCTGAAGTGTGCGACCATTTTCACAGCGAGCCTCAATGTGCTCAGGCCGGCGTGCCAAAGACCTACAAACGCCTTAGACTGCGATATTACTGGCGTGGTATGTACGGCTTCGTTCGTCGTTACGTTCGCTCTTGCACGGACTGTCAACGGCGCAAGCCACCACCCCCTCGTGCGTCTGGCCCGATGCAGCCTTTGGAGTGCCCGATTCGACCTTTTGACCGGGTAGGAATCGATCTCTACGAACCCCTCCCCTGCACTGCGGCTGGCAATAGGTGGGTCATCGTAGCCGTCGACCACCTGACACGGTACGCCGAAACCGCTGCGCTGCGTGCCGGTACTGCCGACGCCGTTGCAACATTTCTGCTGACCCGCATCATCCTACGTCACGGCGCTCCTCGGGAACTTCTCAGTGACAGGGGGCGTGTCTTTCTTTCTGACGTCATTGAAGCGCTCCTAAAGGCCCGCCGCATCGTCCACCGCACGACTACTGCATATCACCCGCAGACGAACGGCTTAACCGAACGTTTTAACCGCACCTTGGGGGACATGCTACCAGTGTATGTATCACCCGACCATTCCAACTGGGATATGATTCTTCCATTCGTAACTTACGCCTACAACACTGCCAAGCAAGCCACCACGGGTTTCTCTCCCTTCTTCCTTGTGTATGGACGCGAGCCATCGTGCCTGCTTGACACGATCCTCCCCTACGGTCCCGACGTGTCTGAAGCCTTGTCAATATCGGACGTCACCCGACGTTCGGAGGAGTGTCGCCAACTGGCTCGCTCGTTCAGGTCAGACGAGCAAGGACGCCATAAGTTCCGCCATGGTGCGTCGACGCCTACCCCAGAATTTTGTCCGAATGATCTCGTTTGGCTCTGGATTCCGGCCACGACTCATGGGCTGCCGAGCAAGCTCCTTTCAAAGTACCCCGGACCGTATCGTGTACTCGAACGGACGTCGCCTGTCAATTATGAGGTCGAGCCTCTGAATCCTTCCTCTGATAATCGCTGCCGTGGTTGAGAGACCGTTCACGTAGCACGCCTGAAGCGATACTTCGAACCCGCCATGACCTCGTGCCCCTAAGTCGCCAGGATGGCTCCTATTCTTCCCGAAGAAATTGTAAAGGATATGAATGGTACAGGCGCTAGTGAACGAAACACGATAGTGCGCCAGACTCCGCAGCCGCCAAAGCAGTATCGACAGTGACAACAAAACGAAAACACCGACGACGACGACGACAGGCGCGCGTCTGTGAACCCGCTCCATCTTGGATAACGGTCATTAAAGGCCTTTCGTCAGCTACCTCGCGTTGAGCAATACATCCCCTTGGAATGTATTTATTTATTTATTTATTTATTTATTTATTTATTTGGAATACTGCCAGTCCAAATTTGAGACCAAGGCAGGTAGGTGATCGTACTAATTGTATACATACAAAAGTACAAAGTCGGTAATGTAGCATTGATAAACGCAAAAGTCGAAAGACGTACAAGGAGTAAGTAACACATCATACAAGCGTAATACTTTGAGGTTCCACAAATTTTTAAAGGATAGGAGCAGCCACGATTACCCTCGTGAATGTTCTGGCCTCCAAAACGTGCTCCTGCTCCTCATTATTGTTCTCTTCTTGACAAACATAAAACTTGATAAGAAAAGGGTGACAAAATGTGATTTCTACTCGGTTTTCAACTTTAAAATTGCAACCGGAGCTTTTATATCCATGGAATTTGTTGTTAAAAAGGTCAAACGTCGCAACAAGGGATGACACTTCTATGATGCCATGAAAATGTTTATTGGAAGTCAACTGTTGTGGGGTTTTCTGCTTGGTTTCTGTGGAGTTGTCAATTATTATAATGACAGGTGGATTCCGACTTGATTATATTAGGTGATCGCCTAATGAAAGCGCTGTTTTCTCGTCGCCTCGGACTGCTTTCTAGCGTTTTAAGAAGAAAGCTTTATATGCCTCATCAGTCGGGGGAAAAATTTACGTGTTAATCTTGTTGAATTGACCTGAAGTAACTATCACCAACAGCCCATTGGCCGCATATCTGCTCACTTCGTTCCTAAGATCCTCGAAAGACGGCAGTGTTCTGAATCCCCTGCTATGTAAACGCCTCTCTTCTCTTCTGCGACCAGCACTCCCGCTTTTCCCGTCCCATCCCACTCTTCCCACAATAAGCACAGTGAAGCTTTGCTCAAACGAAGTCTGTTTTCCCGCGTTCACTTCTGGCGCGCCCTATATTGAAACCTTTTTGGTGCTGTTGGACTTTTTTTAAAGGTTAATGAGTAATTAATTAGGATATGGCGCTCTTTTTCGTCGGATGGCTTTGCGTTTGAAAAAATGTAATCATCATCATCACGGTTGTACTTGCAGTGCCGCCACGAGGTCTAGTTGGGGCGGGAGCTGGTTTTGTATTTCTGAATCAAAATGTTGTTTCTACCGAGAATTTTTATATTTGCAAGCGCAACTATCAAGCCAACATACGATTTCAACTGAAGGAACACTGGCCAGTAAAAGTAAAAGAACACTGGCCAGCATAATTCTTTGTTGTCAACCATGTTGACAAGTATGAAATTTGTTTCCAGATATAGTGGTTTGGAAAGGTGTTGCCTATGTTAACTGTTAGTTTCAGATTTTCGTTGTCTTCTGGTCGGGTGGTTGCACAGGCCAGCAGACAGACAGACATACCAATATTTTCCAAATTAAGTAGACGAAAAAAGGCGTTGGTTACTAGTTATAATTGCTGGCTTGAATTTCAAACCGTGCGACCGGTTTCGAGACATCACAAAGACTCATCTTTGATACTTAATGGGAGCGTATATAAAAACTAACCGAACAACACGTTTTATTGAAGTGATCTTCACCTTGCTGTAAAATTCGATGCAACTGAAAATATAAAAACCACATATAAATGTCATTGCTTTGCCATTCCTCTGCCCGGGAAGAGAAGAACCGTCGCACATATCTACACGTAGATCGACCGACAGAGGCAGCACCAAACACCAAACCCAGTGCCATTCTTCCTAGGCTGAGCTAAACACTGATGTGCTGGCGACATGTATTGGGACACATATCCTCATGTAAATGAGAACACGAAGAACAGGACAGTAGGGCATACCGCTGCGGTGGACATCTTTGAAGACGATGAAGCGGTTTGTGGCGTGTAGCCTGCTCGGGCTGAGACGTGACCGTCGTCATGTAAACAGAATTCTTCACTATCAACCATCGTTCGTCTCCTTTCCTGTGCAACCGCGTAACACTTGGCAGAAGGGCTAGGTGCATTCCAATCCCGTCCCTCCAGGGTCGCCCCATCAGGGCTTGTGAAAGGTTGAACCTAATATTGTTGGAACGCGACTGCCCGCCCCAGCCCCGGTGAAGCATGGACGTGACAATTCCTCAGCCCCATGTCCCCTGCCCATTACCTGCAGAGGCCAGACTACATGACCAGCTGTGACCTGACCAGACGCCGACGACGTTGCCCTGCCCAGTTCTCCAGTGCGTCTCCGAGGGCCTTCAAAGCTTTGTTGCTGCACTGGCTGGACTGACTGTTGCGGTGCCGTGGTTCATGCAGCTAACGACCAATATCCGTAGCGGTGAGGACTTCTTTCTCGTTTATTCTCATCTCATCTTTTATTCCCACCGCTCTCTCCTGGCAAACGCAGCGTCGACCGGGACGGTCGCCTTCGACGCGGGGGTTATATCACGAGCAGACGAATACGAGGGCACTCTGAGATCCAGCGCAAGGGCATACCGCTGCGGTGGACAACATCGGTGTGAAGAAGCTGTGTGTGGTGCGTAGTCTGAGCGGGCTCAGACACAATGGTCAGGAAGGTGAGCAGGTTGATCTCTTGTGAGCGATAGCTCAAGCTTAAAGGCCGGGTCTTTGATACACCCACCGGTTTGCCCAATATATGACTTACAGCAATCGAGTGGCAACTCGTAAACCACAAGTACTGCATAATCCACATAGCGCCTGGTGTGCTTCTTTCCGGAATCCGCACTCTTTTTTGCATCTCCAGAGGACGCGTGCACACAAATTCGACAGCTTGGTGGCGCTGAAACGCGATAGGCACATTTTGCCTGCTGGCCACCTTCCTAAGGTGGCGAGGAGGCACATATTGTATTATTATTTTATTACCTATTTTATAAGCTTTTCATTAAGCTATCTTACTTGTAAAGTGGGCCCTATTTTTCTGTTCCTGCGAATTGCCTAGTGTGCGAGTGTCACCCGTTTCCTTTAAATTAGGGTGCACTGCCAGAAGATATGGGGAGTCGACTCAAGAGAGCCAACAAACCCCACCGAATCTACAGGGCACAGGTGACAAAGGGGGTGGCCGTCTGATGTGCGGCTTTCGCCGACTAGAGCGGCAAGAATTAGCAAGAGCCTTGAACGAAAAACAACACAAAGATTTATATTTAGACAGGCAAGTCGCAAATACAAGCACGAGGTAACAGATCGATAATTATAGACAACTTAGATGGAATTCGGATACAAGAAACAGTCCAATTAGACAAAATTATGCAAACAGGAGCGCTAACAAATGAAGATTACGAATCGGAGCAGTTAACTAAAAGAAAATGAACAGTTCGATGCATATGAGAGACAGAGTCCCAGCATATTCACCGACCGGGCCGGACGATGCACCGCTGTCGGAGGCGAGTCGGCTACCTGGGAAGCGTGGCTTCGCTGTAGGCCAGGCCGTCCGAGACGATCACGGTGATTCGAGGCCCGGGAGCACGTTGGAGTCCTCCAGGGCGCGGGTCGCCGATGGTGTGATGAACAAACTGGCAGGTGCCGTTGTCAATCACGACGTCCAAACGTAGCTGGCTTGCTTAGGCGCGGCTCCTCCTTTTATAACCGTGCCGGCGCGGAGAAGGAGAGCACAACACGCAACGCGCCCGCCGCCGTCAGCGAAATAACTTCCCTCTTCTCCATTCTAGAATGATCGACGCTCTTAAGCACTGGCAAGGCCACGCGCACCTCCTCGAAAGTACTGGAAGCTTCGACGAAACAGGAGCGCCGGAGGTTTTATTTTTTTTGTTCTTCTCGCCGGCGAGCCGGCGAGTGATCGTGTTACCGTCTCTTCGTTCGAGAAAGCTCCATATTGTCTAGGGGCGAATGGAACCGAGCTGAATGAATCGAACGACAGCAAGAAGAATTAGGCGCTGTACAATGAAATGGAAAAATTTATAAAGTACTTTTAGACGTCGTACGGTCGAGTTTGTGACACAGCCCCCCAGTTTCAGAATATTATGCAATAATATTCCCAAAACTCACAAAGTCGTGCGTACGCGTCGTTCACACTTAGTGAACAAAAGAGGCTGTGCCTACGAACACAAAATAAAGTACAGCCCAATGTTCTTCATAAGAATAATGAGAGGTACAGAATTCGCGTACAGAACCGCGGTTTGGCGCAGATTTCTCAACAAATACACATCCTAGGGACAACTCATAAGTTGACGAACAATAAAGTTCTAGCATTCGAATTAAGCCAGTGCCCATAATAAATGTCGGGCCAGTAGTCATCACAAGTGCAAAACTCGTAAAAATACATCGTGCGCTCCAGTGCGAAGGTCTCGTAGGCTGAAATACAATGAGCGTACGTCAGTACTCAGAAATACATATAATGCACTGGTACAATGAAACTCATAAAAAAAACATAACTAATATGTTGTTCACAAACAATAACATGCTACCGCAAAGTTCACGAATGTCACCACTAGTAACGCCAATAATACACGGCATGTGTACTGTAGAACAGTTAAAGTAAAATTTACGCAGAACGCAACTAGTACGTGAATATACACTGTACAGCCAGAGTGACAAAATAAGTACAAGTTTCGCGTACAGTACGACAGAGAAACAATGAATACAACGTTCAAGTATACAGTACTCGGCGTGAAAATACAACTCTGTCTTACACAATTCCACTCATATCCCACGAGCATACCTAAATTTGCATTCTTCATGCTTAGCCCGTGTCTATCGGGCGCTTGCATAACTGCGGCTGCGGAATGCTTCTCTTCGGAGAAGTTCCTTTCCAAATGTCGCGCGAATTCGCGACAAACCCTTTCGTGTCCGCCGGGATACCGGGCCCGCGAAAAAGCTTCGGTGTCTGGGCCTTCGTCTGGCGAACATCGGAGCGCCTAGCGACTTGGCCTTCCCTCGCCTTTCCTCGTGTATTAACTGACCTGTGCTTCTTTACACCTGCCCGTCGGGCCAAATGGCAGTAGAGATATTTTCTATTACCATTGAGCCCAAGCCAGCTCTCTTTGTTTGGGCAGCCCGGCGGTTTGCCGAGTTTCTGAAGGCCGATTTTCAAACGTTTGTTCTTTCCACGACCTTCGGCACTTCTTTCTCTTCTAAGTGGCACCGTCGCAGGAGCCGCAGATTTTGAGAGCCGGAACCGTGCTGGCTTCGCTTTTGCCGGTGCTCGCGTTACGACGAGCACGGCTTCGCCTCTCTCCGAAGCATCGAATCGGGGTTGTTCTTTCGAAACAGCGGGTGGTTTCTCTCCCACCGCTGAAGTCACAGGATCGTCGCCGATGATGTTGTACGGCGAGTTCCCTATGTGGAGTGCGGCCCCGCTTCGCACGGGGACCTCGACCTTGACCGCAGCGTCGGTCTCTTTGCTCCTCGAGCTTTCAGCTACGCTCAAGGCGACAGTTTGCCCAGCGAGTTCGTTTTCTCGATCTGGGTCTTCCTGCACAACGAGCGTGCAACTACCCGCGTCTTTCGGAAAGACAACGGTTTCCTCGGGCACTCTCCCCGCAATATCGGGTACCCCTTCGTCTAAAGGGTTCGGCCCCGACGTCGTGATGGCATCCACAACCGGGAGGTTATCTCCATCCTGAAGCTCCGCATCACCTGTAGGATCATCATCCTTCCAGGTCTGAAGTGGTGCGCTTTCGCCCAATTCTGGAGGTGTTTCCTCCTTGCTGATTCCGGATACTTCCGCCTCTTCACCTCCGGAGCTATCTTGGCATTCTCTTGCCTTCTCACAGTTAGTACTTTGGCCACTATTCTCATCTCTCGAATTTTCATCATTGAGTTCATCTTTCCGATGAAACTCATCTCGCACAATCTCTGTGCTCCTATTCATGTCTTGAGACACGGCAGCCACAGCTGCCTCTCTAGCCGACTTATCGGGGTGTGGCTCCTCAATAAGTGGCTCTTCCACCTCCACGGGTGGCGGTTCTTCTGGGGCAGGTAAAGTTATCGGGTCTTCGGGATCCCTGACTCCGTCGATGTTGCCGAGGATGAGGTCATACATGGACCTCTCCATGCAAAGGGCGGTTACGCTTCCCGTGTAGTAGGGAGTCTCCACCTCGATCTGAGCTACCGACAACTCTCGCATTGAGCCATCCATAAAGAACACTGGGTTTGTTTCCCCAGTGAACTCCTGCTCTCGGACTAAGTCCGTTCGCACAATAACTGTGCTGGTGCCGGTGGAGCGCAAAACGGTAATGGTTTTGCCTGACAATTTTCCCTCAGCCACCGGCACTGTCTTCGACCCGAATGCCGTAATGGCACCCACGACGTGAATTTTCGTGCCCCTTTTACGCTCCTCAGAGCAATCAGTAACATCGTACTGTCTGGGTGCCCTGGGAGGTGCGCATTTGCGCAAATCCTGGCGCCTTTCATCGTTGCTGCTCCTGCATGTCGCAGCCTTATGTCCAGCCCGCCCGCACTTAAAACATCTGGAAGCACTATTTCTCTTAAAGCTGCTCCAGCAGTCCTTGGCAATGTGCCCTAACTTGTTACAAGAGTAACATTTCAGCGGGGGTTTTTGGCTGGCCCTACTTCGGTCCGCTACCGCGTTTCCGAAATTTACCTTAACCTTTTCAAGGTTTGTACTAAGACACCGGTGCCTATTATCTCCTCTCATGCTCCGATCTGCTGATGAGCAGTCAAGCTTCAAACGTTGAGCATCAACATTTGCTCCTGTTAGCTCCTCTTTTCTTGCTTTCTCCTCTCGCTCCAACCGAAGTTGTCTCTGAAATTCTTTCTCTCTTTTCCTCTCGGCTTCTGTTCGTGCTGCCTGTCTTGCTCTCTTAACTTTCTCGTTTTCTTCCTTTTCTTTCTGCGCGACCCATTTTCGTAATTCGGCCCCTGACAGGCCCAGCTGACAGCCCAACGCTACGATTTTCTCTAAATCCATGATTGCAAATGTATCGCAATCTAGCCACAATACTCTAGCCTCTAGCTAGGTATATGTACACAGAGAAAGTTTACAAGAGCACCAACTTATGAAGGCAGTAGCAACCTATGCCAATAAAGTTCCAGGCTCTTTCTCTTCCCTACCGCTCACATCAGACGTCCTGTCGCGGACGCCAGAAATTGTCACCCGTTTCCTTTAAATTAGGGTGCACTGCCAGAAGATATGGGGAGTCGACTCAAGAGAGCCAACAAACCCCACCGAATCTACAGGGCACAGGTGACAAAGGGGGTGGCCGTCTGATGTGCGGCTTTCGCCGACTAGAGCGGCAAGAATTAGCAAGAGCCTTGAACGAAAAACAACACAAAGATTTATATTTAGACAGGCAAGTCGCAAATACAAGCACGAGGTAACAGATCGATAATTATAGACAACTTAGATGGAATTCGGATACAAGAAACAGTCCAATTAGACAAAATTATGCAAACAGGAGCGCTAACAAATGAAGATTACGAATCGGAGCAGTTAACTAAAAGAAAATGAACAGTTCGATGCATATGAGAGACAGAGTCCCAGCATATTCACCGACCGGGCCGGACGATGCACCGCTGTCGGAGGCGAGTCGGCTACCTGGGAAGCGTGGCTTCGCTGTAGGCCAGGCCGTCCGAGACGATCACGGTGATTCGAGGCCCGGGAGCACGTTGGAGTCCTCCAGGGCGCGGGTCGCCGATGGTGTGATGAACAAACTGGCAGGTGCCGTTGTCAATCACGACGTCCAAACGTAGCTGGCTTGCTTAGGCGCGGCTCCTCCTTTTATAACCGTGCCGGCGCGGAGAAGGAGAGCACAACACGCAACGCGCCCGCCGCCGTCAGCGAAATAACTTCCCTCTTCTCCATTCTAGAATGATCGACGCTCTTAAGCACTGGCAAGGCCACGCGCACCTCCTCGAAAGTACTGGAAGCTTCGACGAAACCGGAGCGCCGGAGGTTTTATTTTTTTTGTTCTTCTCGCCGGCGAGCCGGCGAGTGATCGTGTTACCGTCTCTTCGTTCGAGAAAGCTCCATATTGTCTAGGGGCGAATGGAACCGAGCTGAATGAATCGAACGACAGCAAGAAGAATTAGGCGCTGTACAATGAAATGGAAAAATTTATAAAGTACTTTTAGACGTCGTACGGTCGAGTTTGTGACAGCGAGTGTGTGCCTTTATTTCCTGAGTTGAATATGTTGTGTCGCAGCAGAGATACTGTGGCACACCAACTTTCGGAGGCGTATCATACAGAAAAACAGGGCAAAGTTTGGGTCGGTCAGACGTCGGTGTGTTTGCGGGAGAGTGAGTTTCGCCTGTTATGACTTAATCACTAGCAGCGCATACGGCTGGCTCTTTGGGTGTTGTGTGCGCAGGCGGGCCGTGATGTCCCGGAATTTATATGCTAATAAGTGTTTGAAAAAAACGAAGGAAGCTCACACGAACGCGTTACGCTTGAAGGTAGCGAAGCTGTATGCAACCTTCACTACCATCATGATGGTTTAAGTACAGGATTGCAGTCGATTTGCGTCTTCTTCGCTGCCACAACGACCTTTACTCCATCATTGCAGCTATAAGAGTGAGGTTCCTTCATTTTCTTGGAAGGGATAATCATTAGACATCCCCTTGAAGAGGTGTACGCTATGACGTGTCTTTACCGTTCTGAAGAAGTGTTGCCACAATTACGGCAAACGCTGGAGATTTTTTTTCTTTTTTTGCCAATCTTGGCCAATCGCCCGAAGTAGGTATGCTTGGCTTCACAAGCGTGTGTCAGGGACATTGGGCGGTGGCCGCGATGCACGAACACATGAGCGCTCGGCATTTTCTTGTTTTTTTTTAAATGCCGGGCGGTCGCCGCAATAGTGGTTAATCAGCTTGAGTGGGTGTGCTTTGCTTGACAAACGTGTGCCGGGGACGCTGGGCGGTCGCTGTGAGGCACGCACACACGAGCGCTCGGCATTTTCTTGCAATTTGTAACTGCGGACACAAAAAAAAACGATTTGCTGGACAGCTTCGCTGTTAATAAACTAGTCGGTAGTGAGCATTTGCACAGTCTACTTGTGTTTCTCTGTCCACGTCTTTTACACTCATTTGTTTCCTTTATGAACCAAATCACCCAACGAAGCATCTTATGAATGACCATAATTTGTAGAGAATCCTGTTCTGGCACGTACCGATACGTATAACGGCCACTACCGGATTTTGTGCAGTTATCGCGGTTTGTATGGCGTTAGCGACGCAATAGCTAGAAAGTGCAATGAGCAGTTACTTGCTAATTATAATTTAGTGTAAACTGGAGTATAAGGCGTCAAAGTATGCCATTAATAATTTATTCTTCAAGAGAACTTGATACAATAAAGGTATATGCTCTGCGGGGCTTTGCAAGCCGCACGGGGCTCTTACATATGTCCTAACTTGATAGACTGTGCGGGCCGACGCGATGGGCGCACGCATGTTCTTCATCAGCACAGACTCCAACTTCCTCCAATCTTTCTTTTTTCATCCCGATCAAGGCTCATCAGTCTCACCCCCCAAAAAAATTATTCCATCTCTCAGCTTTAGATGCCTGGCCATCGTGACTCACTCAGCTTCCTGTGCAATGCGTGTTTGGTGCTGTCCGACTATTCACATATAGGTTTGAAGAATACCTAGGCTTCTTTGTAAAGACTTGGACCCTTTCAAAACCACCTAACAGGACACTGCATGTATTGTAAAATAACGATTGATTGGCTATATCAGCGTAAATGGGCGAGTTCCGATAGTTACGCTTTATTATCTCTGTGTCACCTTCTGTTGACACTGTTCCTGTGTGTTTTTATTCCGCCCAGTGAATACGAAAAGCAAAAGGAGTAGACACGTTACACCCAATACGGCACGCAACATTCGCGCTTCGGGCCGTACACTTTGCTCACTTATTTTTTTTTTACTCCGCTTATGCTTCCGATAAGCTTTCCGTGGCTTCCGATAAGCCACGGAAAGCTTTCTAAACATCATGCCAGACTACTGGAGGCGCACTAAAGGAGCCTCGAACAATAGGAGATTGGACTACGCTGAAGAGGGACAAAAACGAGAGTAGCGACGTAGCCTTTATGCTGCAAGATATCGGCTTTACGATGAAGTACGATGTTTGGCTGGCGCTGATATGACATGCGCTTCTTTGTTTCATCGAAGCCTGCCGAGTTTTTCCCTTACCTGCACTTCCGCTGAGCTCTGACAGAAAAAGAAGTTTTAGTCTGCATACATCGCCTATTTGCCATGGGAAAACAGTGATGACCCGCAGTCACAACCGGTTCATTTTTTTTTGCGGTGTATACACAGGAGGGTGAGAGTAGTCTAATTTGATCAATTGAGTTCAATAGCTCATCCCCTAATCGTATGTAACGTTCGGACTGTGTTACGGGCAGCCAAAGGCATACACCGAAACCCGAAAGGGCCTACACGCGTCCCACCCCACGCACGAGCAATCACCGCCCTTGGGAGACATTACCGTGCTGACCCCCGGCGCACCGTGCAGGCGTCACCTATGGGCGCAGAGCACGCAACCATGGCCAGCTGCCAGTTCCATGAACCAGCATCCAGCTCTGCCTTCCCTTCGCGCACCAGCGAAGGGCATAAAAATCTTGTCCGTCCCTCGATTGCTCTCTCGCCAATCACCGTCGTCGGAGACAGCCGTAGGAGACATCCGAAAACGCTCCCGAATCCTGACTAAGATTGAGACGAGAATCATTTCTCGTACCCATCTATGCAGACCAGCGAGTCCGCACAAGCACTTTGAGGTTGCCACCACGGCCCTGCAGCGTGCGTAGACATCACCGTGCGGGGGAACGAGAGTCCCGACCTTCCCGGGCCAAAAGAGCAAGCGCACCCCGCGCACCCCGGCCACAGAGGGACAGGTTCCCGTCTCCGAGACGAAGCGCCAGCGCCGCCGTCCTGACCCGCTGCTACGAGTCACATCATTTCACTGGGTGGATGCGTCGCCACCAGCCAAACTTCACTGCTGATTTAATTGTTTCTATATTGCCTCTTTCCCCCTCAACTCCATGTATACCCACTTAGTTGGTAGCGCGACGCTATCCCCTTATCGGAAACATCACACGTACATGATTCCAAAATTGGATTTTCGATATCTTCGATTTGTTCTTTTTACTGCTTATTAGAACGTATTAGGAACGCTAGACCTGCCTTGGTGGCTACATATGCGGCAGACGAATTCTAGGGATGATACGGCCCCAAAACGCTGCGCACGAGGGAGTCCCAAGACCCATTCCAGTTGCGTTTTTCTCTTTTTTGCGTTTTTTTTGCCTACGCCTGTGCTTCTAAACCCCAATGCTTGCTTCAAAAACTGTTATAATACAGCAGAGATATATCTGGTATTATATTTGATAGTCGAAGCCAGTTTGTTAGAAACCGTTTTTACCTGGTTTGGCTAGAAAATTTCACTATCGTCACACCTCCCGATATTAGGAGCTCTCATTTGTCGCTATTTTTCATTCGTGCTATCCCATCACTTTCCGGTTACTCTGTTGCTCCAATTATGAACTTCCAACATACATAGCAAAACACAATATCATGCCAATTTATTTAAAGTGTGCGACAGATAACATCCGCAGTCTTCGGTTTTTCACGTCAAAAGTGGGGTGGGGGCGGAGCGGGCTGATAGGACCAATTTATTTCTTTTTAAAATAGCCAATTATAAAATGCAGCCGCAGTTTGCTTTTTCGATTTACAGTCGTAGAGCTATGCCTTTGCGCTAAGAGATTCTGGGATTGTGGCCTGCAATGCCAACAGTGCATTTACACACCGTCTGCCGACTACGCAGGCGGTTCCTGCACTATACAATGCATTTTACGACAGAGTATACGGTTGGTAAACAAGTTCACAAGAAATGTTCAAGGAGGTAGCACAGTGACTGCGCCAGCGGGGAGTAGAACAACGCAGAAACACGACAGGACGTCAGCTTCCCGAAATTAAAAGTGGCATAAATTTCAAAGCAACTGTAGCCCCACGGATATATTCATGATCGCATCAATTTGTACCAACCTGCTGTGGTTGTATAATGCATTTAAAATGTATTAATGACACAGCAACAGCCAGATTGCGCTTGCCTGTGCTCGTTCTAAAAACACAACGACCCCTGCTCAAGGACAAAAAAATAGATCCAATCCACGTTGTGAAGGTGGTTGGAAAGCAAACCTTCAAACGACACCCACAAAAATTGTCCATGCGACGTCACTTGAATTCACACACGTGACTCTACCAAGAGCGTAACCAGAGATTCTGCCAGCCGTTACCTGCAATTTGTGGAGGCGGCGTCCCGAATGCAGGAGCGTCGGCCAAGGCCAGGCTAGAGCGGCGGGGGACGCCACCACCGTAGCCCGGCCGTACGTCGGCAAACAAAAAACGGAGAGGAGCGTCTTTCGAAATGTGAGACAGCGGAACCTATACTCGGGGACAACTTTCTGTGGCAATGGAGACAAAGCTACGCGAGGGGGGGGGGGGGGGGGGGTGACTTCTTTGCGTTACTGCGCCAAAGTAGTTCCCAGTAAACTAGTTTCGGTTTCGGTTTCGGCGTGACGCATACGCATTTGCTACAGTTCGTTTCTTCGCATGAGCTCTGTGGTTGAGTGCGCTGAAACGCAATCACCAATCATGCAGGCATATTGACGTCTGCTTCTCTACGCTTCATTTGATTCTAAGCAAAAAGCCAACGCTTTCACTGGAGAACTCGCACCGACCTGATATATTATAACGTGGACGGTACCGTCGAACTCTGAACCGCCCAGAAAGGCTGTGAATTTTGTCAGCGCAGCTGTTTTGAGGGCGGCACTGATATTTAAACTCTTCTTTAGCCGAAAATTGGTCAGCACAACGGGCACGTGTAGCAGGCTTATGTATCGCATGCTCGCTATACCGTTAGGGCAGCAGGCGCACACTACGGCGCGAAGTGAAATCCCATTTGGATCGCGCTGAGTTAGGCAGGCCCCAAGAAGTTTCGGTGACCCGCAGCTTGGAAAGCGTATAGGGGAAGCTCGCGCTGCAGAACCCATGAATCCTGCGCTCAATCCCCACGCCTTCCTATTCCAATATCTTTGATGAACATCATGCAGGCTTTTGAGCGTGTCTCGCTATACTACGTGCCGCAGGTTTCATACCTGATTATAGCAGTCGTACTGCAGTGGCTAAGTTGCCTATTTACAGCATAAAGGCGTGTCAGCACTTGGACGCCTCAAAAACGTAACGCTGTCTAAATATCTGCGCAGTTAGCCTGGTCGTAAAGTTTCAAAACAATTGGTCACTAAACATTTCGCCAGTAAGGTGGTCACTGACATATAAAAGTACATTGCATTAGCTAACTTTGCAAAACGCCAATATATCGAGCCGTTCGCAGATTGGTGGTTAAGCCACCTCTTTCCATTTTTTAATGTGTGATCACTCGCACACTTGGCTCACTTGCCGAAAAAAGCACCGTCTCCAGAACCCCGAAACTGGGCCTGTCAGCAAAATTTTATTTGGCTTCCAAACCAGGCAACGAAATTCTCGTTGGCTGCGTATAGCCGCTAACTCCTCATCAACATTCCAATTGGCTGCAACAGCCTCCTTTCTTTGTCACTTACATCAATGTTGTGGGAGCATGGCTGGCTTTACATTAAAAAATAGGTGGCTGGTATTCATGGCTGTAAATTTAATTTTGGCCTCACCTTGCTCTTCTTGTTCCCAAGCCCAACACGTGGGTTCACCAGTGATGGTCCTGCCCGTCCAATTCACCAATTTTCATTTGGCGGCGACGTGACACCCCACCATCGCTAAAGTGCTCCAAAATTTCGCAAAAATGTACAATTTTGTGGCTATGGCCAGGATTTGCACACAATTGCAAAACCAGCAGTAAAACTCCGACACTCAGGGCTGCAACTGCCAATTGCAAACAGTTTTAGATCGGTACACCGTGAGCATTAGTCAGCAGGTATAATGTGTGCTACGTGAAAAATTGAAGCAGAAGAAAGAATGTGTTTTGTTTCATTTATTTATTTCCTGCATAATCAGCTGTACAAAATCTGGAAGCCACTCCAAGCAGTCACACAACCACAAACATGCACACGAACTCCAGTCACAGGAGTAAACCTTTAAAACCGTGGTCCCATCTTTCAAGCCCACTTGAGCACTAAATCCACGCAGCCACGTATTTTCAAAGAAATATTTCTGGCTCTGTTTGCAGTTATTAGCAGTCACTGAGTACGGTGTACAGTAATTTCTTCATGATAAATGTAAAAACAACATAGATATACCAGACATTGCCCCACAAACATGACAAAGTGACACTGCTCATCGCCATGTCAGTGAACATTTCCGTAAATTCTGTTTCATGAGAGCGTGCCGTTACCTTTCGGGTGTTCGACCTCATATGCCAGGGCCTCGGGAAGCTAGTATTTTTACAAAAGCTAAGGCTGGTACCAGGGAAACCCACAGCGTTTCGACATTTGAAAGTGAGGCGTTGACGATTCGTATCACTCCTTGCCAATTAGCCCTGTAAATACGCATATAAAAGAAATTATTTGAGCCGGAAATGGTCTTTTACTTGAGAAATCTACTCTCTGTAGTCGAAAAGACCAACAAAACATGAGCAAGTAAGTACAAATGATTACCTTACTGACATTGTGCTACTGATGGTAGTATATTTTTTCCAGAAGACTGAAAGAATTGCAAATGATGGACAACTCAACAATGCATTTCTGGATGCCATCACTACCATCTCGCAGTTTTTGACACATAATTCTTCCAGTATTGTCATTTCATGCACAGGTAACTGCTATTTACAAAGGCTGTTTACAACCACTTGGGTTGTAATCAAATTTTCCCATTGCATTTCTTATGGGTGAAACAGTATACGTGACGTTCCACTCCTCACTGCTTGCTACCAGCGTTCGTCATCACGTTCCATTTTATGCATGACAAAGGTACAGCAAGTGCCTTTGCTGCCACCCACAACCGACCATCTGAAGACTAATTCGCATACTGACAACAAGCACTCTTAATGATTGCCTGGTGCTGCACAAATCCAGCACCGTATGAGCAGCTACCTCCTAAGTTGCTAAAGGTAAACAAGGTGTCCTGTAAGTTGTTGCATCCAAGCAGCACCACATAAATCAACAGAGCGTACTTCCAGAGTCCTTCAATGCCTTTCTGGTCGTGAAAATTCGCCATCACGCTATGGGAGAGCTTCGTACGCTGCCGCGCCTCGGCGCTGGTGTTGATCGGAGGGAAGCCGGGGGCGGGGTCAGAGCGCGTTTGGCAGAGAACGGACCACGGAGTAAGATAAAAGAGACGCTCGCCGCCTTATCAGCAGTGCGGTTTCGCTTTACGTGTCGTGGTCTGCTCAAACGGACTTATCATTTTGTGAGTGGCAAAAAAATTTGGTGCGAACGGGCATGCTGCTACTGCGTTCCTGCCTCGCCGGTCTGGCTACAGAGCAGCGGCGGCCACTCGATGCCCTCCGATCTGCGGTGGCGCCACTCGCGGTGGCCTTTGTCCCCGTACGAAACTTGGCCGGGAGTTTCAAGACCAGAAAAGCATTGAAGGACTCTGCTACTTCCAAGCTTCTGACCACGAGAAAGTAAAACGAAGTACCTCGTGACTTGCCCCACAAGGCCATTACCAGATAACCAATAAAACTCACTTCCAGGCTGATGATGATGAAGGTTTGATTTTATTTGCGCAATGCCGACACGGGCAAAGAGCGCCAAACAGAAAGTTATTTGATGAGGAGAGAACACGAAATAAAATCAGTTAAAAACTATGAGTACGGCTGGTGTAAAGGGCCAGGGTGAAGAACAAGAGTGGTTAAAAAATAAATAAGGTGGCTGGTGTATAGGACCAGGGATAAAACTATGGGTGGTATGAGATGAGTTGTAAAAAGTGAACTTCTGATAGGAACTGAAAGGTGCGCTGAACAGAAAACATGGCATCGTCTCCAAAGAAGTATGACGGGTGTGGTGGAATATGTCGTGTGTGTAGTTGTGGGAAGTGTTTGCGTCGTGTAATGTCGAGTGCCTTACATTGTATGAGGATGTGGATCACGGATAGGGCCTCTCCGCACCCGCTGCACAGAGGTCTTGGAGATCCAGTGAGCAGGTGCGAGTTCGTTGCGTGCGTATGCCCTATCAGTAATATTGCCAAGGCGACGTCTATGTATCTGTTGCGTGTATCGGAGGTGTACGGTCCCAAGTGTGGTTTTATTACATGTAACTTGTTGTCTGTTTGTTCACTCCAGTGTGTTTGCCATGTTTTGCGAAGTTGTTGTTTGATGTGTGGTTTCACGTCGGTGTAGGGTAATGTGGTGATGTCTACTGCATTCGAGAGTGTAGCAGCAGCGGCCATTCGATCCGCGGCTTCGTTCCCGACTATACCACAGTGGCCAGGGACCCAGCAAGGACGAGTTCAAATTTGTGGACATATACCGACATAATACCTTTGATGATAAGATTTACAACGTGATTTTTTGAAGACTTTGTTGATGACAATGCCCGCACAACACTGAGGGAATCTGTATAGATAATGGATTGTGGGGTGTGGCTTTGGAGTATAGGATTAACAACAAGAAGTACACCATAAGCCTCTGCCGTAAAGATACTTGTATTACTGTTAAGAGTTCTAGTGACACTAAGGCCGGGCCCATGCGCCGCGCAGGACACAGAGGTGGCAGTTCTAGAGGCGTCCGTATAAAATTCAGAACATTGATACTTCTGCTGCAAATACAAGAACTGCTGCAGGATTGCACATGTGGGAGCTCGGTTTTTATCTATATGTGTGAAAGATGTGTCGCATGATACAGGGCGGAGATGCCATGGTGCTATAAAATCTGTTAGAGAACTTTGGATTGTATCTAAAAAGGAGACAGAAAGCTCTGACACTTCCTCTCTAACTCTGTAAGAGAAGGGCGCAGAGAACGATGGTCTATTTAAAAGGAGTTCAGTCATGGATGTATCATGAAAAACTGATTTAAAAGGATGGTGTGGCATGGATGAAATTTTAAAGGCATAAAGGAGATCTGTGTATGCTCGCTGACGTTGTAGGTTCCATTTGTTGCACTCCACATAGAGGCTTTCGACCGGGCTAGTGCGGAAGGCGCCACACACCAGGCGGAGCCCGAGATGGAGCACTGGGTCCAGCATTTTGAGGGATGTTTTACTTGCTGACCCATAAACAACGCTGCCATAGTCCAATCGTTAACCTATCAAGCTGGTAAAAACACGTAAAAAAAGTTGTTTGTCAGCGCCAAAAGAAATGTGCGAGAGAACCTTCAGGATAGTCATTGTCTTTAAGCATTTATGTTTTAGTTGTTTTATGTGTGGGATAAATGTGAGCTTTAATCGAAGATTATGCCTAAAAACTTGTGTTCCTTTTTGACAGGCATCGAGACACCATTGAGTTGAATGTCTGGATCTGGCCGGATGCCACGCCTCTTGGAAAACAAAACACAAGTGCACTTCCCGGGATTAAATTTAAAACCATTGCTATCTGCCCAGCCAGCTAGCTTGTTAACACCAAGCTGGACCTGGCGCTCACAGACAGACAAGTTACAGGATTTAAAGGAGAGTTGCACGTCGTCTACATAGATTGAACAGGAAATCGACGGTGGCAGCGCCTTCCTAAGGAAATTCATTTTCACAATAAAGATTCCTCCGCTAGGGGGCCAAGCAACGCAAACCCGCTTCGCATGGGCTCCCGCATCAAAGTTGTTTCACACCGAAATACTGCCCGACACTAGCTGAAAACCCTCCCATCGGATCCGTAACGTCATCCGGCGCGCCTGGACACCACCCAAGGTCAGTTCGGTAACCTCACGGGACCACAGCCAACATCTGAAGACCGGACCACGCCACGGCGGCTGCTAGGCCTACTCAGGCCTAGGCAGCCAAAGAACAGCCACGCCGGCCTCTGGCGCTGCTCTCCGCGCCAGCTGCGCTCCGTATGCAGCCGAACCCAGCAACCATGAGCCCCGCTGCCGAAGAAACAATGGAATTCGACCCACTCAGCGGCCGAACTCTCCCAAAATATGACCCTTGGCGACAAATCCTACGAGAGCGCCAGTCGCAGAAGCAGCCGCCACCACCTGCAGTACAAGCGGGACTTACAAGTAAGCAAATACCACTACTTCGTATTCCGCCTGCGCCAAAACTCCCTGAAAGCGACTATAAGATCGTTTTTCGCCCGCGCTCGGGACTCCGAATCGCGGCATGGCCTGACAGACAACTCATGCAGAGCATCCAACAAGCTAGCGGAATCCCAGAACGCCGATTCTACGCTCAAGTCATCACGCAACCACAAGCTCAGCAAAATCTCGTCACTGTGAGCACACCAGACGAAGACTGCGTAGAAGCTCTACGGCGTATCACGACCCTGCAGCTTGGAACCGCCACCTTCGAGGTCACCGCATATCTGAAACCACCGCCCGGTACCGTTCGAGGGATTATACATGGCATTGACCCCGGCACCACACCGGACCAATTGCGCGAAGCCGTCGTCACAACTGGACCAACCATCCTAGAAGCAAGAATGCTCGGCGCCTCGACCACAGCAGTCATCACATTTGAAGGCCCACACGTGCCCTTCTACGTAAGGGCGTACGGCATACTCACACGCTGCAAACCTTATAGGCGAACGTACCAGTGCTGCTCCCTGTGTGGTGCTCTCGGGCACCGACAGGACGTGTGCCCCAATCCACAAGTGGACATTTGCAAACAGTGTCATGCAAAGAACCCTGCGCCGGACCACACGTGTAAGCCAAAGTGTCAGCTTTGTGGACTAGAGCATCTAACAGCCAGCAAGGACTGCAAACGCAAACTTAGACCTCCACCACCACCCCTCCGAGTGCGTGAACGTGAACTGAAACTTCAGGACAACCTATATCATCGATACCAACCTGTGCAGCACCACCTGCATCCTCCTGCCCTGGAAACCCGCCACCAACAACCACAGGTGAGCTGGTCGGCAGTTGCCGCTTCTCCACCCACTGCTCAAACGCATTTTCCCCCTCTCCCACTACGCGAAACACCCCAACTCCCCACCCTGTCCAATCACGATGCACAAAATGAAGCACTAAGGCAAGAAAACGCTCAGCTCAAAGCCTTACTGGAAGAAAAGTCAAACCAGTTCAACATTCTGGAGCAACAAATAGCTGAACTCCGAGCCCAAATGCAACGTCAGGTCACATCACCGGAAATAACCAGGACTATTGATAATACCAACACAGTAATTACTACAGCTCCGACCTCTGAAAACACGAACACCTCAACCACGTCACAACCGCAATACCCTCCCACAAACACGACTCTACTGTCATCATTCGAAGATCTTAAACGCTTCATTCACGACGCGGTTCAGAAGTTCCAGACCCAATACCAACAACTTGACGAGCGGCTCACGGTCATAGAGGCAAACAAGCGCAAGCGGCCCAAGACACCTAAACACAGCCCTCTACCACAGAGCCCGAAAGACCCGGCCGAATCTAACTGGGACGATGGCGAGTCTTCAATGCTCTCTACATAACACGGGTTCTGCCCCCTCCCGAAACAACATGGTTATTTGGCAATGGAATTGTCGTTCATTCCGAAATAAGAAGAGTTCATTGCTACAGTTTTCACAACAACGTTTTCCGGACATCATAGCCCTGCAGGAAGTAGACGTCAATCGGGTTGCCCTTCGAGACTACAATGCTTTTTGTACAACCCCACAGGCCCGTACGGCAATACTGGTGCGAAACACATGGACTGCCCAGCTACACGCACTCTCAACAACCATAGATTACGCATTCGTGGAGCTCCTTCCGTCCACCAAGAAACAGCCAAGCCTGTACCTTCTTAATATCTACAGTCCACCCTCTGGGCATCTACCGGGAATTAACTCCATGATAAGAGAAGCCACCATACGGGCCAAAGGAAATCAGCTGGTAATAGTAGGGGATTTTAATGCGCCTCATACGGCTTGGGGCTACGCCCGTAACACCCGCAAAGGTACCCTGTTACAGGAAGCAATCCAACAAAGTTGCTTAACCCTCTGCAACCAACCTCATACACCCACGAGAATTGGCAATAGTGTCTCCCGAGACACCTCACCAGACTTAACGCTCACGCGCAATATAACAGATTTTTCATGGCGCTGCCTCGCAGAAACTCTTGGCAGCGACCATTATATAATAGAACTCCAGATTCCAAATCGGTCACGTGGGAACCAAAGACTGGGTACATCTCGCATAACAGACTGGAAGAAATTCCGAGAAGAAACACCGGATAATCCAATCCGAAATCTAGAAGAGTGGACCAAGGAGCTGCTAGACCTCCTCAAAAAGCACACCAGAGAGCTTCCGCTGACGCAAGATTACCCCGCTGTTGACACCCACCTCCAGCACCTTTGGGATGCCCGTCAAGGACTGATGAAACGCTGGAAAAATAGAAAAACAAACCGCAAGCTTAAACTCCGCATCGCAAAACTGACTAAAGAAGCAGAAGAATACGCGAACCACTTAAGCCGACAAAACTGGACACAATTTTGCGACAAACTACAGGGGACACTTGGTACACGCAAAACATGAAATCTCCTGAGGACTCTCATGGGTACTCACGAAACCAAAACTGCCATCAGCCACCAAATTCGGAGACTTATCCATAACTACCCCGGTACTGAACAGGACTTACTTAATGAAATCATGGCACCCCTAAAGGCTACGACGACGCACAACACATCCGTGCAACCTACCTATACTGGTAACCCTAACCAAGATCTGGATGCCCCCTTCACGATACAGGAAATAGAAGCGGTAACAAGAAACCTCACTCGGAACACCGCCCCTGGTCGTGATCAAGTACCCAACAAATTACTACGCAACCTCGACCCTCTAACACTAGATCAACTATTGGACTACATCAATAGCCAATGGACAACAGGAATTTTACCACCGCAGTGGAAACATGCCGACGTCACTCTAATTCCCAAGGCAGGCAAACCTTTAGTCCCGAAGAATCTTCGGCCCATTTCGCTGACATCATGCGTAGGTAAAGTGCTGGAGCACTTAGTACACAACCGCCTTTCGACGTACATAGAGGACAACGATTACTTCCCCCACACAATGTACGGATTCCGACCACATCTGTCCACACAGGACGTACTGTTGCGGCTGAAAGAAGATGTAATTCAACGGCTTTCAAATCAGCACAAATACTCTATATTGGCAATTGACATTAAAGGAGCATTTGATCACGTCTCGCATTCGGCCATACTGCGAGGCTTGAACTCCATACATTGCGGGGAAAGACTATACGAATACGTCAAAGCCTTCCTCACCGACCGCACCGCCACTATAGGCATTGGACACCTACGATCTGATACATTCCCAGTATGCCCAAAAGGAACACCGCAAGGCTCGGTAATCTCGCCATTGCTTTTTAATCTGGCCATGAAAGACCTGCCTCCACAGCTCCTAAACATCCCGAACTTACGGCACGCCATTTATGCCGACGACCTCACACTGTGGACACCGACCGGCTCCATTGGAGAACAACAAGAAGCCCTACAAGACGCAATAAATACAACGCAGGAGTATTTACGCGCCCGAGGCCTCCAGTGTGCCCCTGAAAAATCAGCCTTGCTAACACTCCGTAAACGGCTATCCAAAAAGAACGCGGACACAATACCAGACCCTACAGTTACCATCGATGGACAAACCATCCCCAACGTACCGCACCTGCGTATTCTTGGCTTGACGATTCCCAGAGACGGATCAGGATCGCAAACCATCTTACCACTTCAACGCACTGTTACCCAAATAATGCACCTTATACACAGGATTTCGCAAGGACGCTCAGGGCTGAAAGAAAAGGATACTATCCGCATAATACAGGCTATTCTCATCAGTCGAATTGCTTACGGAACACCCTATCTAAGTCTGAAACCCGCCGAAATTGCCAAGCTTAATGTTATGATACGACAAGCATTCAAAACAGCACTCGGTCTCCCCCCGAAAACCTCGACAAAGAAGCTCCTGCAACTAGGAATATCCAACACCTGGGAAGAAATATGTGAGGCACATCAGACTTCCCAATTCCGCCGACTACGCCTCACCACTGCCGGCCGCTTCACTTTATCTCAACTTGGCTACCCCGTTCCTTCTCAGCAGGACCAGAAAACGCGCATCCCACCTATCATCCGACAGAACATACGGATAGCACCGATCCCCCGTAATATGCACCCCGAATACAACAAAGCAAGACGGCAGGCTCGAATCGGATACATCCGCAAACGGTTTCAACATGTGCCGACCACCAGGTACACAGACGCATCGCCCTACCAGGACCAGCCGGCTCACGCAATCAGCGTAATCGACGCAGCAGGAAAAGAGCTATCGGCAGCGACCGTCCTAACAAAGTCAACGGAGATAGCAGAAGAAGCCGCAATTGCCCTCGCAGCCACCACTGGAAAAGAGTACATCACCATCATCACCGACTCACAGACGGCGTGCCGCAACTACTTAAATGGAAGGATTTAAAAACCCGCTCTGCACATACTGCAACGACACCCCCAATTGCCAAGCATAGAAATCGTATGGTCGCCCGGACACACCGCCCTCGAAGGAAACGAAGCGGCTCACGCCGCAGCCCGAGAACATTCACACCGGGCCGTCTCCGAGAGGGAACCACACGAACAGAGAGATTCATATCCCAAGTCTATGCCTCTTCACACATACGCAGAAATATTATCACACTACAGACAGGCTCGTCGCAAATATCCAGCGCCGGACCACCGACTAGCCAAAGAAGACGCCACCACGCTACGGAGACTCCAAACAAACACTTATCCTCACAACAGCATACTTCACGCCATGTACCCGACACAATACACTGCCAGCTGCAAATACTGCCCGCAGACAGGCACCCTATACCACATCGTTTGGGAGTGCTCCCACACGCCACAGCTCAAACCAAACCCCAATCCCTCCTTTCAGCAGTGGGTGGAGATGCTGACCAGTTCTGACCTCTCCGACCAGCAAACGTTGGTCGAGAGAGCGAAGAAGGCCGGTAGCCTCCAAGGGGTCCTGGACTGAGGACTCCTCTCACCGGGCGGGTGCCCCTGACAAGAGCACCTTGCTGTTTAATAAAAGTTTATTCCTCCTCCTTCACAATAAAAAGGGTGCAACTTAAAACTCCACCTTGTGGCACTCCATTTTCCAGCACATGAACCCTAGAGAGTGCAGTTCCAACTCGCACACGAAAGGTTCTTTGAGACAAGTAGCTGGCATGTGTGTTCATCATGTTACCTGTTATGCCGAAGGACTTCAGATCGCTTAGGATGTCATACCGCCACGCGGTATCGTACGCTTTTTCCAGATCAAAGAATACCGTCATACAATATTGTTTGTGGAGGAAAGCATCCTTTATATAGGACTCGAGCGCGACGAGTTGGACGTTGGTGCACCGCCCTGCCCTGAAGCCTGCCTGACAGCTCTCGAGAAGACCATTGTACTCAAGAAAGTACACGAGCCTCCTGTTTATCATCTTCTCGAGGAGCTTGCACAGGCAGCTTGTAGGGGCGATGGGCTGATAGCTAGCGGGAGAGGAAGAAGGGTCCTTCCCTTCCTTCAGAAAAGCCACTACTATGGCCTCCCTCCAAGAGCGAGGAATGTGCCCCGAAAGCCATATGTTATTGAATAGATGTAGAAGTGTTTCAAGGGTGTCTGAGTGTAGATGTTGTATCATAGTGTATGTGATTTTGTCTGCACCTGGAGCTGAAGGCTTACATGTTGTCAGGGCTGCGTTCAGCTCATGAATTGAAAAAGGAGAATTGTAAGAAGTGTGCGACTTGTTGCTATCACGCAGGGACTTCTTTTCCGCAGATATTTTGAGTTTCATGAAAGTGTTTGTGTAGTGTGCCGAACTGGACACGTGTTCGAAGTGTTGTGCAAGTGTGTTAGCCTGGTCTTCCAGTGTGTCCCCTGTTGTACTAACCAGGGGCAGGCTGTGTGTCTGTTGTCCTTTTAGTTTTCGTATTCGTGGCCAGGCTTTGTGTGTGTCAGTGTATGAGTTGATGGAAGTGAGGAAGGTGTGCCAACTCTCTCGTTTTGCCTCATGGCGCACACGTTTTCCTAACGCCTTGGCCCGTTTGAACAAAATAAGGTTACCCGACGTGGGGTACCGACGAAGGATACCCCACGCCTTGTTCTGGGCCTCTCGCGCCCGCCTACAGTCCTCATTCCACCACGGCCTCCTCTGGTTGCGCGGGGTACCAGAGGCGTGGGGAATGGACTTTTCGGCGGCGTCGAGGATGTGCGCCGTGAGCAGTTGGGTTGCTTCTTCAACGTGTAGGTGTCATATGGATGTGTGGTGTAGTTTGGATGTCTCAGTAAATGTATTCCAGTTAGCTCTTGCTTCGTTGAAACTGTTGTGGGAAGATGGACTGCATGGGCCTTTACCTATATATGTTAGTGAGGTGGGGAAGTGGTCACTGCCATATGGGTCAGTGCCCACACCCCACTCAAGACATGGAAAGAGAATTGCCGAACCAATAGCCAAGTCAAGATTTGAGTATGTATTGTGTCCTATGTTATGGTATGTAGGCTGTTTCTTGTTGAAAATGCATGCTCCAGAGGATGTTAAAAACTTCTCTATCAGGCGACCTCAGGCATCCGTGCGAGAAGAGCCCCAAAGAGAATTGTGTGCATTGAAGTCGCCTGTTAGGATGTATGGTTCAGGAAGCTGGTCGATCAGCGCCTCAAAGTCAGAGCTCAGAAGTGCAAGATCAGGAGAGATGTAGATGGAGCATACCGTTATCAACCTATTAAATAATATTGTGCGGACGGCTACAGCCTCAAGGACGGTGTTCAAGGTGACAGGGTGGTCGCTAAGGATTTGCGGGCAATTATGGCCACACCGCCAGAAGATTGTGTGCAGCCATCCTGTCTTTCCTGTATACCAGGTAACTATTCAAGAAATTTGTGTGTTTGGAATTAAGATGTGTTTCCTGGACACACATTAAACTTGGCTGGTTAGCATGCAGAATCTCATGCACATCGTCAAGATTATTCAGAAGGCCTCTGCAGTTCCATTGAACTATGTTTTCTCTTCCCATTATGATGTGTTAGAGCTACTGGAGTGTGATTATTTATGTAGGGTCTTTCGGGGCTTGCACTCTTGGGAGGGGCTTTTTTGTCTTCTCTGCTGACCTGGACGTCGCAGCCCGTTCCTTCCGTTGCGATGAAAGCCGGAAGGGCTCGACGTCCATGTCGTCATCTGAAGGCAAGGGGGTGCCCAGCGGACTGGGCCCGCTTGACGTGGTACCCTTTCGGGTGTTCTTTGCCTGCGCTGCCAGTGCCGAAGGCGTGGGGAGCACCACAGGTGGCACAGGCAGTGAGGCGGGCGAGGGGGTCGCTGCGGCTGCCTCCGTCTCCATCTCCGTGCCCTTGCGTGTGCTTTGGGCCGGCGGAGAGGAAGCAGTGGATGCAGCGGCATCCCCAACAGACGTTGTTGCCACCACAGCCGCTGCTGGGTGAGCGAGCGGTGCGGAGGCGGGTTGGGCTGCCATAGGCAACCCAGGGGGAGGGGGTGGGACTAAGTCCGACTCGCGGTACTGGGTCCCCGCCGAAACCAAACGCCGCTCCGCCCCCCGGCGAGCTGCGTCAGCGTACCTGCCCAGAGGGAAGGAGGCGAACCTCTTTCACGCCTCTGGGAAGGTGATGTTTTCGGTTATCTTAAGGTTAATGACTTTTTTTTCAAGATGAAACTTTTCACAAGCGCGAGAGTATGTTGCGTGTGGACCCTGGCAATTCGGGCAGGTGAAGTTGGTTGCAGTGCAGTTGTCGGGGAGATGATTGTGCTGGGCGCATTTGGCACATGTTGTTCTGCCTCGACAGGAGTTGGTACCATGCCCGAACCTCTGGCACTTGAAACAGCGCCTCGGGTTCGGTTTGTACGGCCGGACAGAACAACGGATGAAACCTGCGTTGACATGCTCGGGCAGTGTGCAGCGGCCGAAAGTCAGGATCAGATGTTTGGTGGCTATTTCTTTGTTGTCTCTCCTGAAGACGATGCGCCTTACTGCTGTCACGCTTTGGTCTTTTAGGCATTCGAGCAAATCAGTCTCTGTCTCGGTTAGGAGATCTGCCTCAGAGATCACACCTTGACAACTGTTGAGGCTGCGGTGGGGTGTGACCCTGATCTCCAGATCTGCCATGCGGGTTTGTTTCAGGAGGATTGTGGATTGCTGCTGAGTTTTAACTTCAACTAGCACTTCACCAGTTCTGAGCTTTTTGGCGTCATATGTTTTGCCGATGATACCTTCAAGGTATTTAGAAACAAGAAATACAGATTGAGAGGAAACCGGCTTCGATTTGTCCACAGATTCAATGATCAAAAAACGAGGGTAGTTATCTGGCTTTGGGAGCGAGATAGAAGGCAAACAAGGAAAAGATACTTCGGTGCGGCCCCTTTTAGGGGGCCTATCACGGTTGGGGGGGGGGTTTGAAGATACCATATGGCATAGTACAAAAGCAGGGAGACGGGGGTACTTTCTCCTTTGACCTTACCCTGGTAGTCAAAGAGGTCCCGGAGCTCCCTGCCTGGTAGACAGGCAGGGAGCCCATCGGCCGGAGCTTGACCAAGGCTCCGACGGCCACCGATCGTGGTTTCTAACCCTCCACCTATAAACACATCGCCACGGTTGGATCCAGCTTATGTTTGGGGGCTCGGGGTCCGCGGTATCGCCAGTAGCGTCACCAAGATTGCTCAAGGTGCCCCGTGCGGGTCACTTCCAAGCTGCTGGGCATCAAAAAGGTAAATAGGGTGTTCTGTAAATTGCCACACAAAAGCAGCACCACATAAACGAACAAAGCGTACTTCCAAGCTTCCGGTCAACAGAACCGTAAACAAAGCACCTTGTCACTCGCCACACACGACCAGCACCACATAAGTCAGCGCACACCGGTTTCATCACAGTTCCTCTACACCGCTCATTTCGCTGTCACTGCAGTCACTAGAACTACTGGAGTCGGAACCTAGTGGAATCACGACGTTGTCGATTCTGGTGTCGATTGCACCATCCCGCTCCCAGGCCTCTTTCTCAAGACGCTCCACATGAGCGCAGTCCCGGACCCAGTTTTTGCGAGTCACGAGGGCGATGGCTTCGTTGAGTAGTCGTTCAACTACCGCGAGAGTGAATGAAGTGTTGTTGGCAGCAATAGACCCCTTAACCTGGCTCTACACCATTGCAAAAGGGTTGAATTCACAGTGGTAAGGAGGAAGCCGAACAATGTCATCACCAGCAACTCTGGCCAGGGCTTCAATCCGGTATCCAAAAAACTTGTGTTTGTTCTCATTAACCAGCCGAAGGAGCTGGGGCTTTAACTGGTCATCACACCACGGGATGTTTTTGCAGTCTACCAAGACTGAATGTCGGCCTTGCCCCACAACATCGAGGGCAGCTTTTCGGTCTGAACACTCTGGTACGGAGCATTTTTCATGACAATAAAACTGCGTGGCTCAATGTTGGATAGACGTTGTTCTGCGAACCACTTCTCAAAGCGTGGGCCATCCATTTGACTGTGGTAGTCAGTGGAATCACTCTTTGACGCACAGTAAATGAGACATGCCCCGTCCACAAAGCCCTTCACACTTCCAGCATGTAGGACAATGAGCCGACAACCTTTGCCACTTGGTGCACGAAGCCGAATAGTTAGACCCTTGCGAAATGCGCCTTCACGGGATGACACAGTGGTGTCCTCCCACAACGTGCCTTTGGTAGGCCCAGCATTGACCCAAGTCTCGTCGAGGTAGTATTTAGTCCTACGAAAATGAAAGGAATACGTGTCAGCTTTTCTTTGGGGAGCGGGGTTAGTTAAGACAGAGAAGGCATTGATTGCTGGCACCTAACATCATTCTACTACGCACGCAGGTATGTTTAGTTTTTGGTGGCACCGCAAAATACCAAAATAAAAAAAGTTCGCACAACGTACAACACATACATGGCTAACGAAATCCAGTCATTGAGTGCTATTCATTGTGGGGATCGCGACTTTCACGCGAACCCCTTTCTGGCTAGCTTCCCATCGTGGACGGCGTTGCCCAACGCGCCTCGCCTACGCGACGGGAGCCATACGAGAGGGCGCCAGCGATCAGAGGGTTTGTTGTCACCAGGGTGGAGGCGTTGACCCTTTCCCCTCTGCCTTACCCGAGAACCAGTTCTTCCTCGGCACTAGCGCCACCAAATGGCGAGGTCTGGTGGGTTGTCACATGACGAGAGGACGCTCTCTTGTCTTGGGGACGCGGTAGCGAGCGGACGTTTCGGCGCGCCGGTCCGGACCTGGGGAACGCGCGACAATGGGACGCGTCCGGGCGAGCTGGGAGACTGCAACCGCTCTCGCACGCGCAGCGCTCCGCTGCTCCGGTATGCCATCGGTGAGTCAAACCATCTCGATATCTAGCGATGTTTAATGCCTCGCTCACAGTGTTACCGTTATGGCCTACGATGAGTCTGTATGCAGTGTATTTGATTTGCACATTGCAACAAATGCTGCCGTTGGAGTCTTTCCCTGTCGCCCCTACATTTGTCTGTCTCCGCAAACAACGGACACGTCCGCAGCCGGCGCTCCCAAGGCATGTTTGTTGAGCGCCGATGTCTGCGGGGTGGGAAATACGTAGTGTATGAAATGGAGAATTCTCACACCACCCATTATTATAACATGTCGATGCATACTTGTCCCTTCACTTGCTGAACCAGAATAGCATGCAAAATACGAAAAAGAGGCAGGGATACAGAAAAACGCCATGAAACAAGTAAAGTGAACGCCAGTATGCATGCGGAGAGGCGTTGATAAGTAACTCTCATCAATAAAATATTTGGCTGTGCGAGAACTTCCATCGTTATTTTTTCTTGTTACATTTCAACTGTAAAATAATGTTACATACAAAACTTTTATTTTAATCGCCAGAATTGACACTTATCTATCTGCCCGCCAAATTGAAGCAGTAACCACGTACCGTTTCTGCTTTCGCATTTCTCGAATGGTCCGCAGATATTTCCGCCACCACACGATGATGTCCTCCCTTTCCAGAAGCGCAGAGTTACGTTTTCGCTTCCGAAAAGCAAATCCAATGTCATTCAGAAGCCGACGCATCGTTCTGACACCCCGCTTCAGCAGCCCCATGTCGGGGTCGCTGGTCACATCGCTGAGGATCTTTTCTTCATTTGGCGCCTCGTTGCGAATGAAGTACTGATGCACTTTCCGTCGGAGAGCACCAAGGGCGAAGCTGCCGTACCGCTGTACTCTTGTCTTTCCTGTAACTGCAGGCGGTTTCCCAGTCGACGAACTAAGCCTTTTGCGCTTTGGGGACTTCGGGGTGCCACGCAAAACCTCATTCTTGAGCCATGCGACCATACGCTCGCTTACGCCTTTAAGCTGGCTAACCGAACGAAATGCGGAAACGACGGGGAGTCCTGACTGCGTCAGTTTCACTTGGGCGTACACGTTGTAGACAACTTGCTTGGTCTGTTTTGACAGCTTTTGGTTGTGAAGCTTTTTGAAAATTGTTTGGGGCGATTTAAGTGGCGGGCTATCGGACGGAATAGTAGCTGCTGTCGACGAAGACGCCATTTTTTTCCTGAAGAGAACCTTCGTGCCACCAGTGGTAACTTCACCAACCAAACAAAACCGAAAATTTAAAAAAAGTAACGCTTACTGGCGATTGTATTCTAGCGATTTGTTGGCATTGTCAATGCAAGGCTAAAAAAAAGAAATATATGTTTTTGAATTGCACAGGTTCTGCGCATTGAATATTGTTTGTAGAACTACTTCCAGCTGCGCAGCGAAATGTCGTGGTTCGGCCGGCCACTTAACCCCCCCCCCCCCCTCGCGTAGCTTTGTCTCCATTGCGACAGAAAGTTGTCCCCGAGTACAGCCATCCTGGTGTGCTAGCTCGGGGCCTACACCACCGCGTGACACAAGCGTAGACACCGAAACAATTCGGCATGTGAGCTTAGTTATTCCCATGTATACCGATACTAGTTTATAGTTTAGTAGAAACTAGTTAGTTTAGTAAATTCGAGAATCGCGAGAAGGCTGCACGAACTTTTATAATCGCTATTTATCAGGACCTGTTGCTCCTTCCGCCTTCTGTAATACCTCTTAAAACACAAACTAATTGTTATTCATTAGTCTAGAAAACGGAGTCCCATTCGTGGGAAGCAGTGCGCAAAAGTTAGAGTTTCTCTAGCGGCCGGATGCCTGTATGTGGTCTCTACATTTTGTTTTAATGCCATTCAAACCAATTATTAACGTATATTTGCCGTACGACCACTTAATTCCGACGGATACGGGTTACTCAAGAGGTGCTGTCGAACAAGTTATTCAAGCCACGCGAAGGAAGCGCGCAATGGACGCGAAGCACGCCAGAACAGGCCAAAAACAACCGTTGCTAAAGCTGACAACACAGCCGTCACTCCAATGCGCCCGCCGGTGCGAGCAGCCGGCTGTGCGCAGGGAACGCTGGGTAATAGCGCCCTATCGCCGCGCCATCTACACTGTGCTCCGGGAGTGAAAACCACCTTCTCCGTACCCATCCGCGTTAGGAGTTTCTTGTCCCGCACGCCACAAACCAATCGTTGGTTGGCAGAGGTAGAAACCTGTGCTTTAACCCTTTGACGCCCAGCGTTGCTCAGGACCAACAACTCAAACAATATTTTTTTTTACTCTCGCACTTTATGGTTTTTTCAACATTTAACACCATCTATCGACAGACAAAGGATCCCGGATTTTCAAAAATTCAAGAAGAGAGCGCAGCGCGTTCTTCCATGCGCTAAAAAATATTGTTTACGCGTGTCAACCGGCATCGAGCCCGGGTGGCTCAATGAGCTAGCGACAGGTAAGCGAAATTTCGAAATTACGTTGTTATGACAAATGATAGCCACAGAAACTTTACGTTATTCTCTTCACTTCAACCATAAATCATGCTTATGAAGGTAGCTCTCTTGTTCAAGTGATATATGGGTAGTCGGTGCCCAGTGTTTCCCAGTGCCCAGTGTGTCCTAGTGTCCGTCCTAATTAACCAAATTTTTTTTTACTTCATATATTTTTGATGTGGGAAGTCCTTTTAGATCATAAAAAACTTCTCACACGCTTAAGCAAAATAATTAAGTTTTGGGCATCAAAGGGTTGAAAGGCCTCTGGTCTAACTCACCAGGAGTGGCGTGGACTTGAGCGCTCACTACTGTCCCTATGTTATTAGTGGCCGCGCAGTGGTACCGGGCCTCGTGCACGTCTCGGCGGAACTGCTGCGCACGGAACGGCAAGAACACGAGCGAGCCGTCGCTCCCTCGCACGTGCCTCAGCCGGCTCACGTCGGCCGCCTCGTCGACATCTTCGGTCAGGGAGCGGATGAACGGGGCGGCATAACCGTAGGTGAAGGCGGCAGGCTTCCAACCGAAGATTTGGAGAAGAGAAGGCGAGACAGGAGCTCGCTGGTGAGGCGCGGGTCCTGGACATTGCTTCCGCCGGAACCGTTCACGTCAGAGGAGTCGTGAGAAGTGGCGAAACGTAGTTTCCGGACGCCATCGGCTAGTGCACAAGCGCTGCGCACGAAGAAAAGCAGAGGGTAAGAAGGCAGCGTTAAAGGACGAATTTTAACAGCGGAGCTCTTTAGCCTGTGCTTGGTCTGGTGGCGATTGGCGGTGAGCGCGACCACAGGTGGCGCTGCGAAGCGCGCCTCCGTGACGTCGGCTTAGGGATTCACGCAGTTGTCGTCTGCTTCACTCGAGCTCGCTCTACCTGCTGTTTCTTTGCGCTCGGTTGACGTCTGACGCTTGTCCGCACAAGATTTGACACGCGCATAATTTTTAAATGCAGAGCATTTCAGTAACTCACGATGTCACCCGCGTTGGCGTCCGTAGTCCGCACGCTCACTGCGCATGCGCGTCGAGTCGAGGCGATAGCGAACTCTCTCGCGAGGGGCATTGGATTGGATTCGAACACTCTCTCGCAAGGGGCATTGGATTGGATTTGATTGGATTGGCTTGGATTGAATCGGATTGGATTGGATTGGATTGGATTGGCTTGGATTGGATTGGATTGGATTGGATTGGATTTGGATTGGATTGGATTAAAGTGGATTGTGTTGGATTGTGTTGCGTCATACCCGCGGCACGTTGCGTCATAGCCGCGGCAGACGCGCTGGGGCCGGCGCATGTGCTGTACTCTCTCTTCCGCGGTTCCCTCTCCTTCTAGCGCGGCGCATATAACCGGTGTGCCGTTCTCCGGCGAAGCAACATCCGCGCTTGGCTCAAACACCTAGAGTCCACGCCGCTTTACAAGTACGCCAACGTCGTCGACTGGGACCGGCTTACGCAGTCCCCTCAACGTATATAAGCGGCGGAGCGCGCGTTCGGAATTCAGTCAAGGGCGTCTTTGCTTGGCTTTCGCTTGACGTGACGCTTTGCTTGACTCGAGTAGATGCGACGCATTTACTCACGTTCCCCCCGTGGGAAGATGCGGGCGGCTTTTTTTATCATAATAACAGACATAAAATCGCATACACTAGCTCAAAGTGTGAGTTAAAGTGCAGTTTTGCATACCGCTACGGAAGAAACATTGCCGGCGTCGGCGCATTCCTTGCGAAGCCGGTCCTGTGCGGAGCGCGAAGAGCCGGAGCTAGGGGTAAGCTTCTGTATTAAGCAATCTTCCGAACAAAGGGAACAGCCAGCTGCTAATAACCGACAACAGCAAAATTGCAAGGCCAAAACAAATACCAGGCCTTCAGGGCTGTCGGCTTTGGCAGAAGGCATTACGATTCCCGGTTATCGTATGTAAGGTAAGAGTTTTCGCAACCTTGCCGAACGCTGGAAAGTATTGTATCACATCACTTTACGTTGTCATGGCATGAAAGTATGCCGACATGCATCATGGGGCTGCAAGAACTGTGGTTGAGTTCCAAATAACCCACTGTGTGTGTAGGCGCGTGCTGGTTTTATACCACGCTTCTAACCAGTATGGAGGTTTATTGAGCAAAACGAGTCACGTCTACGGTAAAGATACAGTAACACTATGTTTATTCAGACCTGGAGGCATATTTCAGTACATTCCCTATAGCCATGTTGCGTTATAAGAAAACTGCACTCAAGAAGAGGAGGGGGAGGAGGCAGGGCGGGAGGAGGAGAACACTGTATTTAATAGTAAAATCAGTAAAATCCAGCTGATGGGTGGTCCGGGTTCTAAGTTCAGGACAAATGAGTAAGAGTTTTTTTTTTTTTTTCCAATATCGCCATCCCGGGTTTGTTCTTTACGCCCGGAAGAGTTAAGTTGACGAGAGCTCCTTGGAAATATTCATCGGTTTCGATTCTTGTAATGTATGCACGTGTACTATTTATTGCGTCGTTAGCGAGTATATTAAGCCGTAATCATGTCATACTTGTTCGGGTTGAGAGTCAGTTCGTTATGATAACAATGGTTACGATAAAAATTTGGAGAATAAAAGCCGCCTTCGGGTACTCTAGACAACGTTGCCTGGGGCGCGATCGTGGTGGCATAGCAAAAACCTTTTCGTTGTATTTGCATGTGAATAAACAACGCACGCTGCGGATATGCACTATTTGCAAGTAGCCATAACGGAAGCCAATTTGTGAAGAAGGGAATGTATGGCATGCATACAGCCTGAAGAAAGTATCCTCACAATCTTTGTGACCCTTCCAAACATCACCAAACCTAGTAATTTATTTAATTTATTTCAAAATAACCCTGAAGGCCCTCCGGCGGAGGGTATTACATACTAATTACATTACATATATTATATACTATTTACATTGGATACTAATAAGACGTTTGTGACGATTTTTAATAATTAATTAATATTAAAAGTAATACGTTAGGCACAAAAAAAACATTCATTTGATACAAGCTAACAAAAACGAAAAAAAAGACAGACGCTCTATTTCCTGCGGTGCGATGCGCGTGTACGTAGCACTAGACTGTTGAGTCGTCATAAGAGCAGCTCAAAAATACTGTAGGGAAGCCAACGCATTTTGAATGCTTATTTGTGCGCTAAACCTCGCGAAAGGACGGGTTAAACACGAGCTTCTGACCGATGCTGTGAAGAAAGTTTTCTTTCTCTCCTCGTGTGTTGCAAACTTGTGGG
Organism: Haemaphysalis longicornis; assembly: GCF_048455015.1. Taxonomy (NCBI): domain Eukaryota; kingdom Metazoa; phylum Arthropoda; class Arachnida; order Ixodida; family Ixodidae; genus Haemaphysalis; species Haemaphysalis longicornis. The sequence continues at coordinate 122,191,187 of NW_027526335.1, read as the reverse complement.
GGATACAGCTTGAAATTATTCAGATGTGTCAGAAGCTTGCAAAAATGACTGAATTACATGTGTCAGAAGCTGACAGAAATGACTGAATTACTAAAATACGCTTTTTGATGCCCTAACGCGTCAAGGCGGGCGATTTCGAGCACAGGCACTGCTGCCCCTCACAAGTCGAGTGTAGCAGACGAGAGGGGCGCGAGTCCCTAAGCCGACGTGAGAGCCAGGGGGCGCCACTCAAACATCTCACCGCCAATAGGAAAAAATACGAGAAAAACTGAGCGCCTGTAAAGGGTGCACAACCGCAGATAGGGTAATATAACAGTGAAGCCGGCTTTCGCGCCTACTCGAGTGTAAGCACAACGGGCAGGGAGTATGCGTATCCGCACCCATTACTATACCATTATAGAGGTGATGGTCTTTCTCGGGTTACTAAAACGCAAAAATTTGGTGCAGCTTCAATTAGTGGTGCATGGCTCCACAAACAGCGGAGCTGGAGTCGACCTAGCTTCTTCCCCCTGGGATCCAGTGTTAGTGCGGGGGACCGAGCGTCGCTGCCTCGTAAAATCCGGCTAAACTTAGCCTCACCCCTAAACACTTTGCCCAGCCTAGCGAGAACCTCGCAAGACCTAAAAAAAACGTAGAAAAGCAAAACTAAACCTAAAAAACTTACCAAAACCGGAAGAAGCTATGTCGCCCCCAGCTACGCTAATTCTCTAGCCTTCAATCATTAGTGCAAGCGGCGCCAATTTTTTAGTTCTATTGTGTATTTCGCGGAAGTTGCACACACCGGCTAGCAATTTTGAACATGCGAAAAATTAGGGCAGTTGTAGTTTACACTTTGCAAATTTTACGCAAAACAACCGTGCGGTACGCTATCGAAATTTTATTTAGACTAGGCATTCAGAAGTATGCCCACACACACGCACACGAACACACCACACAGGCGCACGCATGCACGCAAAGACGTGTGTGAATATATTATTGAACAAAACAAATTTTAGTCAAGCTAACAGAATGCCCGATGTGTTGTGCCAGCACAAATACGCCATTTTAAACACCAAGAAAACCGACAGAGAGCAGAGTTGTCTTTTTCCGCTTGTCATTAAGTTAGTCTGCCGTAACGTGTTTCTTTGGATGTTAGCCAGAACCATTGGGGAACAACCTTTAGCGCGATGGAGCTTTTCAGTGAGGAAAGACGGCAGAATTAAGCCTAAAATATGTAGATAGGTGTAATCGCTGTTTTCAACTGCAGAAACAAAAAAAAATTCTTAAGTGAAACCGTCCGTCTGCCCTGATTTCTATGCTTTTGTCCTGAAGAACTTTGTCAATCCCGTCATGCACATGTTGTCGATAAGCCTTTCTTTCGTTTCCTCTGAACTGATTTTCTTGGCTCTGGTGATATCGACAAAGAAAACAGCGCCTATAGTGGGCTGGGCAAAATTTGACAATGCGCAATGCGCAGGTGCGATTATATATGCGCTTTCGGTCGGTCGAATCGATTTCAGAGGCATCACACCATAGTGAGCTAAATATAGAGCTGTTGCGCGTACGTTTTTTCGAAAAAAAGGGCGAGTTGGCGATGCATATCGAACCACCGTGCACACAAGCAGGACGGACGACGAACAAAATGCTTTATTTGTCGTTATTCCTGTGGTCCTCTTCTCGGTTGCGACCGCTGCAGTTTTTTATACTCTCTCATCTTTTTAAAATACTTTATTCGTTCCTCGTACAAGGTTTATTTTTCCTCCTCAGTTCATCCGTCGCTATCAACGTATACCCCTCATTACGGAAATAAATGGGTAGTCCACGAAGTTTCCACGTCACAGAGCAGCAACGAAGCAACAACGCGTTGCGTGCACTCGGGCAGAAACTAGGGTTGATGTTTGCGTTGCAGCGGCCAGCATTTATCGAGTGCCCAGTTGCAACATTTCCCCTAACCACAGGTTCATCAAACATAGCTGCTTGTAATTTATTGTGTTTAGTTGTCCTTTCGAACGGGGCGTACAGGACATGAGCAGAAATAATTCAAACGCCACCAGAATGACGCATGATCGGTCGTTGAAAATATGGATCCAGAAAAAGGCGACCACGGGCGGGCAGCAACGACATTGGAGTTAGTGTGTAGTGGGCAGGGCGGAGATCGATGAATGCAACGAGAGAGAATGCAAGGCTGTTATTTTGTACTGTTGGGTTTGAGTGCCTGACCGATCAGGAGAGATCTGTTCATGGGGAAAAATGCAATTCCAATTACGAGTATTGTGCAATAGAGGAAATCGGCGGAAATCGAGGCTGTCAAATGTGGGTACACATATCTTCATTCCAAATTACCGCCTCGTGGAACACTGGGATTGATGAGTTCTAAATTTAATACGCCATTGGCATGCACATGCATTGGTGAGAATGGGGATGAATAACAGTGCGACGATAGTGTTATATCTTTGTAACGCGCCGAAGGATAAATCATACAAAATATGAATATGCCTGATCAAGCTGGACCATTCTTAGAAATGCCTTTCGGTGGTACACAAATTAAGGATACGCGCTGAAAGAGTGACGCAAACAAGTAACCTAAAAACACCGACTTCTAATGAAATTAAAAAAAATTAATGACCCACAGTCATGACTTCGTCTTAGTGTGTTTGCTAGAGATTTTCATTAAAGGTGGAGTGGGAGAGTTGCCGCGCGTCCGAGTCGTCCCTGGTCGTCGAATCTTCCCACACCTCAAAAGAGAGGAAGATGGTATATATAGGGGAAAGGGCTAGCTTAAATGAACACTTTAAGAATATAAGAATTAGGGTACCTGAGTGATTGTAGTATTTATATGAAGCAGGGTGTTGAGGGGGTACATTCGATGCAGGTAAATTGGGCGAAGGAAAATATTGCTTTGATGTCTTCAGAGTATCCCCTCTTTTTTTCTGGTGAACTTTGGGTGACGCGGAGGAAAATGTCTTGAGGAGGGTTAATGCTAGGTGACCCATCCAGAGGTGGCCACGGGAAAAGAACTCGGAGTTTTCCCGACAAGCCTGGGGGAGAAATTCGCAGGAAGGTGCGCAAAATGGGCGATGGTATTGCCAATTCGTGAGTAGTGTTCCGGGGTCCATACAAAGTACCCCTTGTTCAGGAGTTGTTGACAGGAAATTCCAGCTAGTAGAGGCCACTTTACACGCTATTGATGTATACGACATGTATCTCAAAAGGGCTGAAACTTGGATTGCTTGGTGCATAATAGTAGGGAGCTTAAGCGCATAAGTCTCTCTCCTTCACTTTCTCGTCCGTCGCACTGTTGTTTTCATACGAAAGGTAGCTTGGAAGTTAGAGATTACGATCCTTGCGGGGGCTAGAATAGTGACGAGGGAAATGGCCAGTTCTTCCACGGGTCAGGTACCTGTGGTCTTGAGAGAGGCACAGGTGGGATTCTTGTCCTTGGTAGTTATTGGGATCAAGTGAGGGAGGGAAGCAGGATAAGGTCTGCAATCATTGTAGGAGAGCTTTAAGTTTGTAGTCTATACATATTCTTGGGCTTGGATAAGAGCGTAGCACCGACAGGAGTGTAAAGTAGGATGCATGTTTTGGAAATGTAGAAATGTATATGTAAAAATCGGGAAGGTGTTTTGTGCCTGTGTTCATGTAGGTTATGATCCGAGCGTCTTAGAGAGATGCTAGAAATATTCGATGGTTTAGTTAGGCGAAGGTGTCAGCCTAGAAATGCCCCGCGATGAGTTCCCAAACTGAGTTGTGAATGTTCAATTGCAGTGGTTCAGTCGTCGGAAGGGATAACAACGTTCCTGATTTGGCAGTGATGTTTCATACGACCAGATGGGTTACATAAAGCACATACTTCTGATAGAGTTCTAACTGCGGGTAGTGACTCCAGCAATAAAGCTACGATTAGGCAAGAAGACAACCTATGCCGCTAATTGTTAAAAAAATCACGCCATATCCACGGAATGAATGATGATAAGTGGGGCGAAGCTCCAGAGGGGGAGATCATCGGTAACCGTAACTCTCCCGTGAAAGTTCGCCCATTACATCATTAAGAAAGACGTAAGACTCTGTGCGTACATTGTACAAATCAACTTTTATTTTGTTCTTCTATTTTGTTCTTGTTCGTTTGTTGTTGTTGTTGTAGGGTTCGTGAGGCGCAAGCAAGCACTCATATCGGCAGGCAAACCCCGATGCAGTGAGAGCTCGCGAGGCGGCTGCAAAACGCATCAAGCGAGCTCAGCCCGAAGCTGTCGACGCGCGGTGTAAGCGCGACTTTCTAGACGAGATGCTTCGGCCTCTCTTTCGCGCACGGCGGGATCCTGTCGGCGAGCGCGCGCTGCCGCCGCCCTGCGCGCCCTCCGCTCCGCAGCCTTGTCAACAACCACCTCCTCCATCCGGTGACTCGTTGCGAAAGAGGAAGCGTGACAACAGCGATTGCCTTTTATAGTGTCAGTCACGTGCGAGTGACGTCATCATGACGTCACTCACACCAGCGCCACCTGCGAGTGAGTCATTGAACTAGGCGGCCACGTAGCGCCACCTGCGAGTGAGTCATCGAACTAGGCGGTCACGTAGCCCCACCGGCGAGTGAGTCATCGAACTAGGCGGTGTCATCGAACTAGGCGGTCACGTACCACGAGACACAAGGGATGGACAGACCCACGGCTTTAGGAGCTTCGCCCCTAAAAGTGCTGAAATAAACAAAAAAGGCCCCTGTGACTTTGTTGAGGTTTCCACAAAACGTTTAGAAAAAGTAAAGCACGTCTACTCAACGTGAAATTCGTCGGAAACGCAGTGCAGTGATTATTTCGCCAGAATGTCTGTGGTGCCGTTATCCGAAGAGGATGATGATGGGTGATTACTATTTGTTTCCCCTATGTAGCGGGGTGATGACGAGTCAGCTTACCAAAAAGGACTAATATACCTATGTTTTATACTCTTCGTTTAACTCTTTCGGGACCGCTCCATAGGCCATCGATCCCATATGATCGATGGTTTCGCGAGCCTGCAGAATACAAATTTTCGCTCGATGGAACACCTAGCGACATCTGGGAGATAGTTTGAAAACTGGAGTTTTCTCTTTTGTGAAGTTTCTTTTTTTATCGCCAGGCGGCAACGTATCAGATATTTTATTCTGACGGGCAGTGGTTTCAAATGTAAACAAACATGGCGTCATACGCGCGCGAGCGCGATAAGAAATCCGCCTCGTCTCGTCTCGCATATCTTCGCCTTCTACTGTGGATTTTAACGATGAGAGAGGCAGTTAAGAGTCGGAATGTGGCTTTAGAGATCGGATTTCAGCTCGAGTGAGGATTCGGGTGTCGATCAGCCTGGAACATCAAATCGCGCTCAAAGGTGGGTGTTGGTTTCGGTTTCAATTGGCTCTGGAGTAAATATGTGCGCTCGAAATATGTTCTAGCTGGTTTATATTTGTTGGGTAGGGTGTTAACTACCTATGGTGGTGATCTCCTGCCACCAGTGCAGAAACGGATGAAGTTTTCGGCGAGACGAGAGCCCGGCGTGTACCTGGGCGACGACGTAGCCATCGCCTTAGTGCCAAAGAGATCACACAAAAAACAAAAAACCAGTTACACCTAGCCGCACCAAACTTTTGCGATGAAGAAACAAAGCATTGTGTTAGATTTTGTATATCCTGAAATAATTTTATTATTTTTTAATATTTTTATATTTACACTTTTTTCTATCTTTTTCTGTAGTTTTTTTACGAAGTTCTTACTTTCAGATTTTTTCATGGTTCTATCGTCAGTGTTGAAGTAAAACTTGGTACTGTATGTCAAAGAACATATAATTAGCTGCATTTTGGTATATGCTAAGGCAGGATGGTGCCTTTGCTTTATGTAATAAAAAATTTGTACCGCGACCTCTCTTTTTCGTCACTATTTCCGGCGGTACTAGCGCTGATCTAAGGGAGGGAATAAAAAAACTGATTACGCACAAAATGCTTATTTTCCCTGTTACCGGTGGTATCTGTCGGAGGCAACATTCCCCTCTCTACTTTTCGTCCACCAGCATTCTAATCTTCTTTTCGTCGCCTCGACAGTCTTGAAGATAACTCCATCGGCGCTACCATTAAAGGGGCCCTAAATAGGCTGCCAAATGTTACGATTTTGCATGCGCAGTCACTGGAGTACTATCCAAGGAACGTCATCCTGCAAAAATTGTTTAAATGCGTTAAGTATTAGCCGAGTTATCGCTCATTAAAAGGGGCCACCCATAAGGCCTGGGGCTCTCCTCCTCTAGTAGCCCCTCCGAAGCACTGTGGAAGCCGCGACGTCATCGACCCGGCGCAAGACCACCGAGAGAAACAGGGCAATCCATCACCCTCCTTGATGTACGTGCAGTCATTGGCTGCGCCAAGCCCTGCGCGCGCTTTTTTTTTTTAGCACTCGACGCGCATGCTCCGCCCACCAGATTCCGGTTGCACGGTGAGCGCTGTCGCTGTGGTTCGCGTTCGCGGCGCCGCACTGGGCAGTGTCTCGTGCGTCATAGAGGCGCGTCAGAGCCGGAAAGAACTGCGTCAGAGCGCGCAAGTGTGGCGGCAAGGTATGGTTGGTGAGCCAGGGGAGGAAGTGAAATCTTTTTTTCGTGTTTGTGCGGCCCCTGCTTTACGCAGAGGTGTAATATTTGGTACACGTTGTCGTGAAGGGGTACTCTAGCGATTGCGCGATTGAAATGGCGACATTCGGAAGCCTATTTAGGGCCCCTTTAAATCCAAGTTCTTTCGGAAGCCGAATATTTCCCTCATATTGACTTGAATGAATACTCTTGCATTCCCATATTTTGTGCCGCATAGTTTCTGTTTCTTTTCGCAGAAAACGCTTACCTCATTATTTTGTGCATATTTCCACACAAAGCCGCTAGTTTGCAAGCAACCTGCTCTAGCCTGAATGAAACAAAGCACTTCCCTCAGAATTATTGTAGACATTTTTATTTGTGACGGCCAATTTCTCGGACCTGCACATCCCTAGCAACATTTTAGCTTCTATTTTTTCTCTGCAATCATTCGTTTCTATCTGCCTTGCATTTTTTTGGTTACCTTGGCTGTTTTGGATCGTCCATGGTTCTTTGCATATTTCATCGTTAGCCTTCTAGTCTTTCTTAGCCACTGCGTGTCCACGCTTTTCAATTATAGATAACTAAAAGCCTTACCTGTCCACCTAAGTTGATCCACTGCTCTCAACCTGCTCTCAAAACATATTTTACTCTGCGGTTCTCGAACTTCGAATGTCGCCCAGCCCATATCTCTCTGCACTGCTTCGTTAGTTGTTTTTCCATGCGCTCCTAAGGCCAAACAGCCTACCGTTCTCTGGTTCACTTCAAGGCCTGCTAGAGCGTCTGATTTTCAGTAGATTACTGCATTCTCAAGCGTTAGACCCGGAACCATTACTTTCTTCCACATTCCTCTCACTTCTTCATATTTGTTATATCCCCACAAAGCTCTATGCTTCATTATAGCTCCGTTTCGTTTTTCCTTACCCTTGAGTTGCTCCACGTGCGTTCTTAAAGGAGTCATGAAGAGAAAACACAAGTTTGCTTCATTCAAAATATTTCCTCGTTAGAATCATACTGACACCACTTTACCGCTAAATTTCGCTCAAATAAGCTACATAATTAGGAAAAAAGTAGAATGCCCATGCGACCCACTAACTCACTTCCCGCAATAGAACCTATTATGTCGTACCACCCACCTCTGCGATTGGCGGAGGGCGGCGAAATCAAATACAAATTAGGCAGAGCTTATCAGCTTGCCGAACGAGCTATTTCCACTTAAATGTAGGGCACATTTTTTTTTAAAGCCATAATAATGGTGGGACAAAAATTGAAAGGTACGAAAGCACACGTCAACATAGAAGTACCGATGCGTACCGCTGTTGGTACAGCGCGCACTATGCTTGGTTTAGCTGCACGGGACTGCGGGGCTTTGGGGTTGTGTCAGACGGCAGTGGCTGATTGACGCAAACAACGGTGTCTTACGTGACCATATTTGCCGAGCGAGCACTATATTTCACGAAACGAATATCTTCTCCCTGAAAAAAACAAGCCATCCTCAAATACGGTCCAAAACAAACCAAAGGCAGAAAACGGCTTGCCATGGTATGGTGGCGCCATCTAGGTTCAGTAACGGTAAACAAGGCTTCCTACCTCTGATGTCATTGCCGACCACTAGAATGCACGATTTAGCGGGAAAGCAAATTTTTAACTGAAATTAATAATTTCCCGGTGAATAAGCATCACTTGCATTCGGACAAGCGCTAGGAGCACTATAAAACACGAAATCTTTCGAAAAACACAAACTTGTATTTTGTCTTCATGGCAACACCCTTCGTTTATCCACACTCCGAAATATTTATATTCCTTCACTGTGGGTAATTCGTCATGCTGGATTGACACTGCGTAAGGGCTAGTATCATTGAAAACCGTTATTCCCGATTACTGCGCTAAAATTTAACGCGAGGTTGGTGGCTTCCTGACCGCTAATATTTATGATCCGTTGCATATCAGTCTGGTTATCAGGTAAAAGAACAAAGTCGCCAGTGTATAAAATTCCCGGAATACGCTGCTGTACCACTTCGCTTTGCAACATACGCGTTAGGTGGGCCCCAAACTGACTTTTTTCGGATCTTTTCTAGCCCTGGCATGTAAAGTATAAACTATATTGAGCTCAAAGGGCATCCTTGTTTTAGTCCCCAATGTGTGTTGACCTGCTGTGTGCATTTCTCTCCTTCCCATGTAAGGTGCAGCCTATTGTCTTTATAGATTGCTATAAGGAACTGTATAAACTCGTCATCTAATCCCTGGAGTTTCAGTATTCGCTACAGCAGTTCTCTGTTTGCGTTGTCATATGCCCCTTTAATGTCCAAGAACGCAATCCATAATGGTCTATTCTGCTCTTTCGCATTTTCACTGCATTGTGTTATCTCGAACAAATTATCATCCAAATGCATGTCTTGTCTAAATCCATTCTGCAGTTCCCCAAGTATTTCATTTTCTTTCATCCATGCTTGAATTTTTGATTGTATCGCCTGCATTACGAATCTATAGACCACTGCCGTTACTGTGAGTAGTCTGAATGTATAAATACTGGCTTTGTCGCCTCTGCCTTTATATATAAATTCATCCTACTTTCCAGCTAGGTATCAGGTATTTGTTAGGTTTGTATCACCTTATCTATTGCCCTCATAAACGATTCCTTACTTTTAGGTCAAAGTAGGTTTATCAGTTGCATTGGTATTCCGTCCGGGCCCACTGCTGTCTGGAGGGAAACCTTTTGCTCTGCTTTTTTCTAATCAAAGTTGCTCAAACTTATTTCCCTTTCCGCAGTCTTTTGTGGCGCTGATGTTATCGGTGCAGGTTTCCCTACCACTATTGTCCTAAACTTCTCACTAATCACTCGATGAATATGCGCCAACGTGAGCCCTCCTTCTAAATGTTCCCCCTTCTCATCAATCAGGAATTTTTGGTGGATGTCTTTTTTGAACTTAGTAATTTTACATGGTTCCAAAACTTCTTGGATGCGCTTTTGTCCGTCTTCATTATTTCTCCTAATTATTGTTCACTCTTCTGCTTGATATTTGCTTGCAGCATTTTCTGCACTGCTAGTTGTTTTTACAGCGAAGAAGGATATGTCTACCCCCCCCACCAGTTTTCCTTCCGGCGCTGCCGATTTACTCGGCGCCGCCTGGGGCTCCTCCTCACCAACGCCGAACGCTCAATCACAACTGCTATTCCCCTCTCTAACTCCCATGCCTCTTTCACAAGCTGCGCTATCGCCTGACAACTGCCCTAGCGTCCTTATATTATTACTGGGGAGCGCGAGTGTGCGTAAAAATGACCGGAAGCCGCCGCCGCAGCAGTGGCCGCCTCAAATTCCACATCGCCGAGTAGGTGTGAATTGAACTTGCCCGGTTGGAACGCCGGTGTAAGCCCATAATGCTTCTTCAACTTGAAAGGCTTTCCGAGGGACAATTTCTCCAGGGTATTTCGCTCCTAAGATGGCCCATCAGCGGTTGCCGGTTTATGCGTGTAGGGGGGGGGGGGGAGGGGGGTGTACAGAAGTGGGACGAGCACACACAGCTGGCCTCCATGCCGCTGCCCATTATATTCCAGGTTTGAACGGGGAAGTCGCATGGCTCTCTGCGCCCGATCAGCTGTCGTCCGTAATCGAGCAGTTTCGGTCTTGGTTGGTGTGTTACACAGACAGTAAGATGCCTATAGAGGGGGAGAGAAGGACAGACATATGTCATATGTTTGTCTGCCAGAATAAAGATCGAGAACTTCCAGCTTTAACTCGCTATGGGACGGAGGAACGGGAATTGAAGAAGCCTCGGCCCGAACGGAACCGCGAAGAAGCACAAAAAGAATAGACAGCCGCCACCATTTCGGTTGCGTCTTGTAGTTCTAGCTCGTGAAGTTGCTGCCAATCTCTCCCATATGAACCGCAACTTGCCCGCTTGGAACGCCGATGTGGGGAAATATTACATGTTCAGCCAAAATGGCGGTTGGAGCGGCATTTCCAACAGTTTATTTCACTTCCAAGCCCGCGCACGTAACCGGTTGCCGGCGTGCATAGATCGTGAGGGGGAGCGGGTGTCCGTACACGCGAAGCTTCAGGTTTCATGCGCTTACTGATGACATGTCTGTTGTGCTGGTGGGAGGTTTAAACATGGACTTCAAACGGCCCATTGGGACTTGTCCGGTGTCTTCTGGGTGGTCTAGTGGATTGGGTTGGTAAGATGGTAAATAGTAAACAGTAAACAGTAAGTAAATTTGGTAAACAGTAAGATGCCTACCACGCGGCAGTAAAACAGACAGCCCCATGTTCGTCCGCGACACTGAAGCTGGGGTTCTTCCAAGTTTCATACAGCTAATTGCCTAGGTAGTGTGCTCCGTGGCAAATTACGAACCAACGTGTTTTCTTTCGTGCACACCGTGGTGTGCGTCCAGCTTGGCTGGTCAGCCTTCTTCTCAGAGTGGAAGGGCACTAATTTGTTGTGCTTTCCTCCAGCTCGCACGTGCCGGAGCCCCACGGCGCCGTATTGAACGCGCCGTTTTTTTGTCTTCCGCGGCAACTTTTTTTACCATACTATCGTAAAAACCAACCAAAACAACCTTCGTAACTAAATGGACGTGGGCGCTGCCATTCACCATATTTACTCGCGCAATGATCGCACTCGCGTAATGATCGCACCCCTGAAGTTCGTCGTCAAAATACTACGTTTTGATCGCACCTTGAACTTGCTGCAGCCATATGTTGCATGTATATCAAATGTAGCTGATGATGGTCGTTCTTACCTATGTTCTTCTTTCAACGCGGACATGGCTACGATATTGCCGCAGATTTGCCGATATTCGCGATATCGACAAGCATGAGTTCATCATTGGTGCGGAATAAGCTAATGTACTCACAAGACATAAAATATTGTACTAACAAGACAGAAAAAAACGCGCTGAGCTTGGTGCGTCGGCAGCCGTGTCTTGTTTTAATGACCGGCACTGTGACAGTAGCAACCGCTATTGGTCGACCTTTTCTCACCTCGTAGAAAATTCGTTCCTGCGCGTTCCGTAATTCATGAAAACACAGCATTTTGCGTCACTTTGCAACGATTCTGTCGGTGGTTCGTGGAGTTTTTATTATGTTTGTATTTATTATGTGTATCAAGCTCATAAGAACTATCGTAAAAATTCTGAGCTGCAACTTGCTTGCGTTTTCTGCGCTGAAACTTTTTCGGCCAAAAATGTACCTCGCGGAATGAACGCTCCCCTAAATGTGCATCATATTTTTGGGAAAAAAAGGGCGATCATTACGCGAGTAAATGTGGTAATTACGCAGATTTTACCTGAAACGTACCTGCAGTTTTGTTCGCGCTAAATCACGGGGAGTCGTATGGCATGTTCGAGAGGTTCAGGTGTTTAGAATTGTTATGAATATATAAACCGCTTGTTCAAGTATGCCGTTAACTCTTGACCGGAAGGGGGCATCGAAGGATAAGTGGATATCTTTTCAAAGCTTCTTACTGCAGGAATCTTAATAAAGTTGTTCTCTCTCTCTCTCTCTTCTTGGGTGCGTGTCACCGAGGGGCTCTGTTTCGGTCCGTTACGCCGCTACGCCGCTGGTGGCTAGACAGCGTGTCAGCAAACGAGCTACGACAACAAGGCTGGCCCCGAAAGTGCTCTGCACTTAAAGCAATCAAAGATGCGTCGCAGGGAGCAACTGAAAGTGGCGATAATATTTTCTTTCGTGTATGTAATGGCTTAGTTATTGCTTTAGTGAGTATAACCGCATACCTTATAGGCCTCCTGCGCTGCCAAGCAGCTTCGCTGCGCAAGCGGCTTCCGGGCAGTACTTCCGGGTAGTACAAAGCTGCGCGGGTCCCATAGGATCGCGTGTTGACCGAAGCAAAATGATATTGATGTTCCCGATTGTTTTGCGACATGGTCACCAGCCCATCCCCGACGAGTCCGGTCTCTTCCGGCAATCAACTTGGCATTAGGGGAATAAAAAACTCCCACCTCCCCTCGCGGGAACCCCTGTGTAGATGTGACGCATAGGCGGAGCGGCGAAGGGACCGCGTTTTATAGCGCGCATAACGTTGAGGGGACTGCGCAAGCCCGTCCCAGTCAATAACGACGTTGGCGTACTTGTAAAGCGGCGTCGACTCTATGTGTTTGAGCCAAGCGTGGATGTTGCTTCGCCGGAGAACGGCACACCGGTTATATGCGCAGCGCGTCCGAAGGAGAGGAAACCGCGGAAGAGAGAGTACGGCACATGCGCCGGCCCCAGCGCGTCTGCCGCGGCTATGACGCAACACAATCCACTTTAATCCAATCCAATCCCAATCCAATCCAAGCCAAGCCAATCCAATCCAATGCAATCGAATCCAATCCAATGCCCATCGCGAGAGTGTGTTCGCTATCGGAGAGGAGAGGGGGTGAGCGGCGGAGAGCGCAGCTGGCGCGGCGAGGAGAATGGGGGAGGGGTGGACAACGCCGACGACAACGACGACGACGCCGGAGGGACAAGGCGAGTGAATCAGATGCTCTGCATCTAAAAAGCTTTGCAGCGCTAAATACGTTTACAGCGCCGACGAAAGTGCCGGGACGGTGACGGCGCTTTCCCACTCGCAGGTTCACTGACCATTTGAAGTGAAACTTCTAGTTTAAACTAATACTTTAGGTGACAAGGACTTTTGAACAGCAGCCGATCAAAAAATAAGAGGGACGTAATCGGCGATGATCGCGCTTTAAAAAGCCATCGAGTCCGGCGGACCGCCGGCTCGCCTGCTGCGGTGCGCCGCTTTTTGGCGTACCTACGCATTATGCGTGCACTTTTATTAAACAGTGGTCGTTTGCGTTACCGTTACGAATACATGGTGCAGCGTTAGCTTGCCGTTTTGTTGCGTGTCTCAGTGACGAAATGCAGCCAGAAGTCTAAAATCAGATTTCACGCGAGAAGCGTGAAATCTGTTTTGCGATTCCGAAATTAGCGGCGATAAAACAAGGTGGTCGGGTGAAAAGAGAGGCCGCTCGCTTTCCTTGTTTGCTCTCACTTTACTTAATTACGCTCTTGCATTATATATTCCCAGTTTGCACTTAATAGGCTAGAATGATTGTCAGCAACGTTTTGAATTGTAGCGCCGAGTTGCATGCAACCGACACGGCGGAGGGCTGGACGGCAAATCGGTTGGGAGAGGGAGGGGGGCTTTGAACGCAAAAAAAAAAGAGAAAGAAATAGCGAATTGCCACAAATATTTGACAATAATCTGGTGAAGTGTGAAGATGGGGAACTATTCAACTGGAAGAGACCAATTCTTTGTTCTTGTCTCGCTGCCTAACTACATTTGAGGACAAAACTGGCGTGTCGGCGTTCCGCCAACAAAGTCAGTGATGATCGTAAGTAAATATTCAGGGCCGCGCGCTGTGTATGCGGCTGTTATGTTATGCAAATATAGAAGTACACATCTTTGCAGGCAGCGGGCGGGCGATTTGGGGCTTGTTTTGCGTCCTTTAATAGCGCTTAATTTGTTTATTTGACTATTGCCTTACCTACTCGCTAGTATACATGTACCCTGCCGTTCGTAAATCATGCGGCGTAGAACCTTACTCAAGAATCATTTAATTTGCGAAAATACAAAACAAAATTTCCACTCGTTTTCAAGGCGGTGCCAGGCCAGCAGTGTCAGCTGAGTCGGCTGCGCAATTCTCGCGTTCGCTTGCCCGCTCCCGCTGAAGCAACCTTTTGCAGTTACCAGAAGCGTTCCGTGTTTATGCTACTCGTCAACTTCCCTTTGTCGACCGCACGCAAGAAAAAATAACGGTAATGGTCGTCAGGAAGTTAGACCACCCGACCTGGAGATACTGTCCAACGCCGCGATCCACGACAGCTCGCTCAAAAGAAAGCCGATAAATCGGCTTGTTTTAGCGGATATTATTTTCTTTAGCCTCTGCATATACTTTAAGGGCTATTTCATACAGTATGCAGTCAAAGCGATTAAATTAAGTACAACCAACTTTCACTCGGGCTTGTAACTGAAAACACATGGAGGGCGGCGAGGGTCGTCTGGTTTTGTACTACCCAGAGGCGTCGGCCGCTACACTCTAAGCTGGGTAACCCTTAATAGAGGTATACATTTTCGAATTTTTGTAACCTATAATTTATAAGGTACAAATGTAACCTATATCTTCGTAACCTTTATATACGTATACACGTAAGGGTTACGCAGTTATGGGTTACTTTGCAGCTTTCAGCATGTATACCTTTATATAAGTTACATCTACCGCCGTCCAAGGCCACACAAAATTGGAAGGTGTGATGTTGCGCGCCAGGCGCGCTTTCGCCGGCGCCGCTGTGGCGACACCCCCAAGGCGCCTTTCCCGCGTGGTAAACAAACATTGCGTTAGTGGAAGATATGTGCGACCATGCTGTCCATTGCGCCGTCTAAACTTTTGCGTCGGGTGTCTTGTTCGTCCCTTGAATAAACTGCCGGCCACACGGCTGGGGCTAAAAGAGAAATTACCTTTATAATTCCTAAAACAGCCGTGTCAAAAAGCTTGAAAATGTTCTCTTAATCTATATGCATTGCATTACCTGTTCGATAATCGTTACCCAGGTTGTCACCCAAAAGTCTTTGTGAGTATTGGCAACGTTTAAGTCCTATAAACAGGCATAACTAAATTTGATGTTTGCATCAGCTTTGTGCCGTTTAAGAAACCGGTATCAAACATGCATGATAGGTCTTTTGCTAAATTGAGCTTTAGTTAAACAACATTAGGCTTTAGTGAAACCAAGCTTGAGTGGAAAGATGCACTTGATAGCATACTTCAAAAGGACGCCAAAGTTATTATAACATAGCCTTAAGCCAAAAATTCTTGTCTGACAACCTAGGCCATGGTTATCAAAAGAGAATTGCAGTACATGCACACATATTTGCGCATTTAACAGGAGCACATTTCCAGAAGTTTCGCATCGGTAGTTTTGAACATTCACATTTATTATTATGAAACACCTGTGGGCTATTTATTAAAAAGCAAAGCTGCGAACCACCCGAACGTTATTATCGTTCCTTAATGAGTATTGGACGAGTGCGGATTCCTGGGCGAACTGGTGTTTCCTATATTGCTTTAGACTTCCAGGTAAAATTCGGTTTATTCATATATCCTTATTAAACCTATTTAATACATGTTGCGTGAACAGCTTCACAAACATGGCCAAATATACAAATTCTTTACCTCAATATTTGCACGGATGTATGCAAAGCATTCCGAATTGTTTGGATACTGCCATTGAACAATTTCAGACGAATTCGAGTTTGAGCTACATTTATAAGATGGTTCTCAGGGGTGCACTTTCCCAGTACAGTGTTGTTGTCATGGTTCCCCACAGAAAAAACGCAGAATGTGGGAAAGTAGAAAGAACATTTATTACAAATTCACTTTTTCATACAAAGCAGTGTTTATGGCTATGTTCCCTACATTCTCCGTTTCACTCAGTCTAATATTACACTTGGAATTCACTCGCCTTTACGAATCCATCTTTACACTTCCCTCTTAGGTTCCTCTTTACAGTTCCACCTGAGTTGTGATTCCCACGCCAAGTTATCGTTTTTTATGCAGCACTAACAAGTTTCTAGGCCGATTGCAATCTGTCTTTTGGACAAACTTTAAATGGTATCTACAATTTCCTGCACGAAAAAAGGCGCTTGGAAAAATTCAGAGATAAGCTTCGCAATTTACGTACACACGCTGAAGATTTCCCGCGGTCATCTTGTTCCCTGCTGCCGCAGATGGGGGTATATATGTGAGGGGCCGTCACTTGGATTTCCCCACCTTGAAGAGCCATCTACAGAAAATTTCAGAAAAAGAACAAAATCCAGTGCAACCATAAGCCCCTCACACCAAACCACAGGCATGTGAAGTACGAAAAATATATTGCACGAAAATGAAGACGGAGACCAGAGAATGAAATGAAAGGCCACGCCAGAGGAGTGATTTACGGCCTTTCCTAATAATTTCACATCATTTCAGTAATCGTTACACAGAGCATTTTGGCCGCATTGTTCAGAACAACGCGAAGCCACTATAGTCATACCAGCCAACGTTCCCGAATTTTAATCGTGCCGTGTTCCAGTTTATCTCGCGAAATGTTTCTGCATGCTCACCCAGAACAGGCAGAAACTTTGGGCTACGAGATAAACTGACATACATTTGCAAAAGAGAAAACAAAAACGTTTCCGCGCCTTCATGTGGAATCACGAGTACACGCAACAGAGCGAACGTCGCACTAAACCCAGGAAACGTGCTTTCACGATGCTGACGCCACCTGCGTGACATTTTTGGCTGTACTTAAACATCCTCCTCCCCCCCCCCCCCCCCCCCCCCCCCCCCTTGTACTGGCAGTTTCATTTTGAACAAGGATCCCACGTGGAAGCCGAAACGTTTTTCATTTGAGTAAAGTGTTCTTATCGGTGGTTTCTTCCTCGGCTATCAGTAAAAAGGAATCGCCAACTTACATTTTTTCTTCGTCCAGATGTGTTGTGGGAGAGGATACATCTAGAACTTGCACCGATCTTCAAGTGGCATTCCCAGGAGGTCTGTACCTGTAATGACTCGAAGAGTTATTTGGGTTAAAATGTAATATGCTTTAGAGCTGGGCAGTTGGTATACATTCATAATGAAAGAACACTTCAAACTTGACAAGACGAAAAAAAGAACACAGCACAAGCACTCACTAACAACTGGAGATTTCTTACAGAGCTACTTTAGAAAAAGAGTTCTTGTTGGCGCTGCAAAACCACGCATCTTATAGAATAGCTAGAGTTGCTGAAAAACTGCAATGCTCCATGCTGAGGAAATCGTTATGTGAATTCATAACGTTCATGTAGTAACGAACTGATAGAAAGAGTCACTAAACATGAGGCAAAATAAGATACGAAATATAACATCATAACACTTGAAGAAAGGCCTCGCATTTTTACAAGTGAATCATACTTTTGTCTGTGCAGGCCTGGGTGCCATCTTTACAAAGAATATTTGAATGAATGTGTTTTAGTTATTGCATTTTCATACCGTTGTTTCCGCTGAAATCAGACTTCATTTCAACTTGTGTCATACGCAGGGGAATCCTGGTTGTCAGCTCAAGGAACACTGCCTGCAAGAAAAAACAGTAGTGCTGATAAGTCATAGCATAAGTAGCCAGATGCAACCACACTTTTTGAACAGCCAGCATCCGATGGGGGTGCAGAACCCATTTTTACACCTGCACCTGTTTCTGTGTAATTCGTCACAATTTCTGTATCATCAAAAAACAACAATCAAGCAGCCTGCATGCTGGCTCATACATACCACCATTCTGTAAAGTCGCTTTACTGCACTACACTAGGATCACGCGAGACAATCACTTGCCCTGCAATACCACGCGAATAAATAAACGACTGATTTGTGCGAATGAGAATAATAAACCACTTAACATGGTGGAAATGGCCCGCTGTCTCAAAATGTCTAACACCAAATTTACCCACTCAAGGAAAAGAATGACAAAAATGAAGAAAGTTGTACATATGAAAACTTTTTATTGCGCGGTAGGGCAAACTTTCACAAAAAAAGAGGCTTGTGCTGGACAAAAGTGAGTCTAAAAATTTCGGCCAGCATTTAGTGGACTAATTTTCTGCAGCACACACCTTGTGTTTATCCAGATATATTACTACAAGACCAATAAACTAGACACCATTCCGAATATATGCAGCGAGAAAAATGAACATTTCCCGACGGCTGAAACAAAATGATAATACCCAGAGAATAGCGCGATAATATAAGACTTTAATGGCAAAAAATTCAATTATTCAAACAGAGCTACCTGACAATTACATGGGCCAATAACTCGTCAAGTGAGCCCGATGCAGCGAACAGCGTAAACAAAACGCTCAACACATGACGAAGGCGCGCAAACAGAGCAGAGAGCAGGTCACGGGCGCCGTTATCTGTGCTTTCCCGATCGTCCGCTCTAGTCTGACGCAACGAACGCAAGCCCGTGAGTTCATTCAATTGCCGTCGCGGACAACAGAAAACGTCCAGCGAAGCAACCAGTCAGGTAACGAAAATCCCTCTCGAATGCTGCAATTTCAAATTGAAAAGTCCCCAGCGAAAAGATACATCCAATGAAAGCACGGAAACCGTTAAGGGAATAAACTCACCGAGTTCGCTTTCACTGGCGCCGGGGCATTGGTCCAACATGCGAACTTGATGCTGGTCGTAGAAGAACTGGCCGTGAAGCGCTGCCAGTCACAAATGGGCTCGCCGCAGCCTCCGCGACTCACGCCGACAAATGAGTCTTGTAACAGCAATCCTCGCTTCATCGTAGGGGTATCACAGCGGTTAAAAGGCTCGAGTGGCGCGAAAACGCGGCCACCGGGACTGCCGGCGCCGCCATTTCTCTATATCCCGTCATGCAACGGAGAAATCTACGGCCGCCGGGAGAGAAGGCGCGACGAGCATCTCTTAGAGGTTACAGGGCGTTTTATAGGTTACAACGTAGAGGTTACATGTCAGATTTTGTTGATGTAACCTATAAATCATTATTGTAACCTATAAATCGCTTTTAACCACACGCTTGTAACCCTTAGAACGGACTGGGATAAAGAAAACATTAAAATGAATCCATTGTAACCTTTATTTTATAGGTTACTTCCGTTTAGAAGTTACATTATGGGTTACCAGGATTAGAGTGTAGTGGCGCTGCATGTCGCCAAAACTCCAGCGCAGGAGGCCTATACTGTTGACACTATACGGCTTTCCTCACATAAAAATGCCATTAGATACATAGAAACAATCAAAACATGTAAAAAAAGAGATTTCTCAGAGGGCAAAAAATCTGTGCGAAACAAATATACCACAAAAAACCTTAGTAACTGAAAACCCGCCCTAGTAAAGAATAGGAACAGGTCCTCTTGGTACTTTTTCCAAAAGCGTGATTTACACTTTTATCCTTGTGACATTTAATGGTGCGGTGGTTTATGAGCATTTGTAATTGATTGGTGCTTTATGTCTCTAGTACAGGAGTTTGCTGTGTAGATCTGCTTCTTATTTCAACGAGTAAATATGCTAAACCACCTACAATCGGTTCTTTAAATTTATATTCAATTATTTTCATTATAATTATAGTTTACCGATGGTGCGGTATCTTCCCCACTGCTATTTAACGCGGCCAAGAATCCCACCCGTGCTTTTGTGTGGAGTAGCTATCGGTAAATGTTAAGTTTTGAAATAAGTTAGGTTTATAACACCAGGAGCAGTAGAACCCACAACTTTCGCAAAAAAAGTTAGCGTAGAATAGACTTCGGCGCTTCGTCGGTTCTGCGCTGATTTTTCATTACAAATAGCAGGAAACAACTAGCCGAGCAGTAAGTCTTATTGGAACACTGCAGCGCTAAGCTCAACCACTCAAGCCTTTCTAGAAGTTGGGCCTTTGCTTCCTATTGCGTATCCTGGAAGTGTGAGTGACTCAAAAGTCGCGAGAATGTCGTCTGCAGGAGCTCGTCCCCCTTCTTTGACGGTGACACTTGCGATTCGGAATGACTTCACCTTCATATCGCACACTGTGCCCGACGAATCGTCGAATGAGTATGTTGCTGCTACGGGGCCAGATAAAATTATAACATTCAATACAATCGCAGCATATGTAGCATCCCGTGCCAGGTTTCACGCCAAACTGCTTAGTACCCTGCTCACGGCTACCCAGCGGACACATGTGCTGACAGGCGACTTTAATGCTCACCATCATGCTTAGGGAAGTGACAAACTCACCGTGAAGGGTCGTCGCATGCTGGACATGGCCAGTCAGGCAGGACTGGTGTGGGTTAACACTGGAACCCCGACATTCTTTCGCGGAACAATGAATAGTGCGTTGGGCGTCGCAACGCACACGTCACAACCTCTTCCCCATTGATAAACTCTAATCTGGCACGCCGATATTGAAACCTTTGGAAGTGACCATGTGCCAACCTATATCTTTATCAAGGGTGTCTGCGGGGGATCATGCCAATCCAATGTTTCTAGGATAGATTGGAATGGCTACAGGGCTCATTTAGAGGCTTGCAGCGACAAAATCACAACTCACGACGAGCTTTTTGAGATTAGAACAAAAACCGCTGCCGCAAGAACAGTTCAAGTTCAGCAATTGAAGCCACGCTCTGTGGCGGACGCTGAATA